>NW_027397079.1:40271265-40480166 GCF_003265705.2 Callorhinus ursinus | reverse complement strand
AGAGCAATCTACACATTCAATGCAATCCCCATCAAAATACCATCCACTTTTTTCAAAGAAATGGAACAAATAATCCTAAAATTTGTGTGGAACCAGAAGAGACCCCGAATAGCCAGAGGAATATTGAAAAAGAAAAGTAAAGCTGGCGGCATCACAATTCAGGACTTCCAGCTCTTATTACAAAGCTGTCATCATCAAGACAGTATGGTACTGGCACAAAAACAGACACATAGATCAATGGAACAGAATAGAGAGCCCAGAAATGGACCCTCAACTCTATGGTCAAGTAATCTTTGACAAAGCAGGAAAGAATGTCCAATGGAATAAAGACAGTCTCTTCAACAAATGGTGTTGGGAAAATTGGACGGCCACATGCAGAAGAATGAAACTGGACCATTTCCTTACACTACACACAAAAATAGACTCAAAATGGTTGAAATACCTAAACGTGAGACAGGAGTCCATCAAAATCCTAAAGGAGAACACAGGTAGCAACCTCTTTGACCTCAGCCGCAGCAACTTCTTCCTAGAAACATCGCCAAAGGCAAGGGAAGCAAGGGCAAGAATGAACTATTGGGATTTCATCAAGATAAAAAGCTTTTGCACAGCAAAAGAAACAGTCCACAAAACCAAAAGACAACCGACAGAATGGGAGAAAATATTTGCAAATGACATATCAGATAAAGGTCTAGTATCCAAAATCTATAAAGAACTTACCAAACTCAACACCCAAAGAACAAATAATCCAATCAAGAAATGGGCAGAAGACATGAACAGACATTTTTCCAAAGAAGATATCCAAATGGCCAACAGACACATGAAGAAGTGCTCAATATCACTCGGCATCAGGGAAATCCAAATCAAAACCTCAACGAGATACCACCTCACACCAGTCAGAATGGCTAGAATTAACAAGTCAGGAAACGACAGATGTTGGCGGGGATGTGGAGAAAGGGGAAACCTCCTACACTGTTGGTGGGAATGCAAGTTGGTGCAACTACTCTGGAAAACAGTATGGAGGTTCCTCAAACAGTTGAAAATAGAGCTACCCTATGATCCAGCAATTGCACTACTGGATATTTACCCCAAAGATACAAATGTAGGGATCCGAAGGGGTACATGCACCCCAATGTTTATAGCAGCAATGTCCACAATAGCCAAACTGTGGAAAGAGCCAAGATGTCCATCAACAGATGAATGGATAAAGAAGATGTGTTATATATTCACAATGGAATATTATGCAGCCATCAAAAGGAATGAGATCTTGCCATTTGCAACGACATGGATAGAACTGGAGGGTGTTATGCTGAGTGAAATAAGTCAATCAGAGAAAGACATGTATCATATGACCTCGCTGATATGAGGAATTTTTAACCTCGGGAAACAAACTGAGTGTTGCTGGAGCGGTGGGGGGGTGGGAGGGATGGGGTGGCTGGGTGACAGACATTGGGGAGGGTATGTGCTATGGTGAGTGCTGTGAATTGTGCAAGACTGTTGAATCACAGATCGGTACTTCTGAAACAAATAATGTAATATATGTTAAGAAAAAAAAAAGAAGAAGATAGCAGGAGGGGAAGAATGAAGGGGAGTAAGTCAGAGGGGGAGATGAACCATGAGAGACGATGGACTCTGAAAAACAAACTGAGGGTTCTAGAGGGGAGGGGGGTGGGGGGATGGGTTAGCCTGGTGATGGGTATTAAAGAGGGCATGTTCAGCGTGGAGCACTGGGTGTTATGCACAAACAATGAATCATGGAACACTACATCAAAAACTAATGATGTATGGTGATTAACATAACAATAAAAAATTTAAAAAAAAAACCATGGATCTTGGCAATGGTTTTTTGGGTATGACAACTAAAGCACAAGGAACAACAACAAAAAAAAGACAAGTGGGACTACATCAAAATTAAAAGCTTTTGCACAGAAAAATAAATGATCAACAAAGTGAAAAAGACAACATGTGGAATGGGAAAGAAGTATTTGTAAGCCAAAAATCTAATAAAAGTTTAATATCCAAAAAATATGTGAAAAAAAAAACCCTCATACCACGCAATAGCAAACAAAGAAAAAATCTGGTTTAAAAATGAGCAAAATACATGAATAGACATTTCTCCAAAGACAATATACAAAAGGCTAACAGGTACATAAAAAGATGCGTGATGAGGCGAATGTTGGCTTGCCTCTGCAGTGGCTCCCTTACCTTGGAGAGCTAAGTAGTGGGAGATCCTTTGACCACTGTGTGGGCCGGAGATCGAAACAACATAAAGATTAAACATTGCAGCTGCCTCAGACTGCTGGGAATTTCAGGATGACAGACACTTCTGAAGCTGTTCCCAATTTTGAAGAGGTGTTTGCCAGTAGATTCACAGAAGATGACAAGGAGTACCAGGAATACCTGAAACGCCCTCCTGAGTCCCCTCCAATCGTTGAGGAATGGAATAGCAGAGCTGGTGGGAACCAAGGAAATAGAGGCAATCAGTTGCAAGATAACAGACAGTTTAGAGGTAGGGATAGCAGATGGGGGTGGCCAAGTGACAATCGATCCAATCAGTGGCATGGACGATCCTGGGGTAACGATTACCTGCAGCACAGACAAGAACCTTACTACCCCCATCAATACAGACACTATGGTTACAATCAACGGCCTCCCTATGGTTACTACTGATGGAAACGTCAGCAGCTTTTAGTAAAACCATTTCCTCTGTTAACATGACAAAAGTTTGTGTGTATCTTCTGTTGGTCATAGTTTCACATCTGAATTCAGAGAGTGGATCATTAATTTTTTGGAACTTGTGACTTTAAAAAAAAAAAAAGAGCTCTTACTAGAGATGTGATGGTTCAGTGTGCCCCTAAAAAGGTTGTGGATTATATTGCCTGACTTCTATCTCAGATTCTTCTTTGTTTCATGACTTAATAGCGCTTTGAACTTGGTGTCTGTTTTCCTTGTTTGACCTACATGGGGTTCTGTCTTTGTTTTACACAGAAATAAAAATTTTACAGTAGAAAATGCTCGATTTGACTTTGTAAGATAAGGAAGTATCTATATACTCAGATGTGCTCATTCCGAAATTTTTACAGAGGTTAGTACAGTCAACTCCTGAAAGCGCAACGATGCTTACTTGTAACATATTGTACGTGACATCAGCAGTTAAAGGTAAAACAATTGTAGATGCTTCTTTTGGCTTTTATTATGTCCGTGGTACTTTATCATTACTCCAGATATGAGTCAGTTCCACAATCGCTTTGGTCTCTTTTTAGAGGCATGTCAGGAATAAAGCCATAAACTGGGGAAGGGACCTTCTCAGTTTCAGTGGTGGTCAGATTGGGGCACGCAGTCATTTCATTATGAACTGTGAGGCTTTTTGCTAACTTAAACAAAGCTGATCAAAATTCACGTTATAAAAAAGTTTAACTGTGTAAATGTTCCCCTTACCTTTTCGATAGTATGTATATAATGCTGTATTCCGACTACTTACTTTTATGGTATTTAATGTGAATTGATTGTACAATGTTATACAATGTTATATTCACTTCTGAATGTGCACCTTGCTGCTTCCTCTGGTATAAATACAGTGATGCTATAACTTCAAAAAAAAAAAAAGATGCTTGACATCCCTAGTCATTAGGGAAATGCAAATCAAAAAAAAAAAAGAACACAATAAGCTATAATTTCATGCCTGTTAGAACAGCCATCATCCAAAAGCCAAGAGATAGCAAATGCTGGGGAGCATGTGAAGAGAAGGGACCCCTGTGAACTGTTAGTGAGATTCCAAGCAGGCACAGCTACGACAGAAAACAGTGTGGAGGATCCTCAAAAAATTAAAAATAGAACTACCATATGATTTAGCAATTCTACTTCTGGGAATATACTCAAAGGAAATGAAAACACTAACTCAAAAAGATATTTGCATATTGACACAGCAGCATTATTTATAATAGCCAAGATATGGAAACAACCTAAGTATCCCATCAATGGATGAATAGATGAAGAAGTACACACACACACACACACACGCACGCACACACACTGGAATATTATTCAGCCATAAAAATGAGGAAATCTTGCCATTTGTGACAATGTGAATGGATCTTGAGGACATTACACTAAGTGAAATAAGTAAGAGAAATACAAATACTGTATGATGTCAAGTTTAGATACATGGAATCTTAAAACAAAAAACTCCAAACTCATAAAAAAAAAAAAAGAGGGCACCTGGGTGGCTCAGTTGGTTAAGCGACTGCCTTCGGCTCAGGTCATGATCCTGGAGTCCTGGGATCGAGTCCCACATCAGGCTCCCTGCTCAGCAGGGAGTCTGCTTCTCCCTCTGACCCTCCCCCCTCTCATGCTCTCTCTCTATCTCATTCTCTCTCTCAAATAAATAAATAAAATCTTAAAATAAATAAATAAAATAAATTTAAAAAAAGAGCTCAGATTTGTGGTTACTTGAGATAAGGGTGGGGGGAGGCTGAATTAGAGGAAGGTGGTCAGAAACACAAATTTCCAGTTACTAGATAAATAAGTACTAGGGATTAATGTACAACATAATGACTACAGTGAGTGCTGCTGTAGGATACATAGGAAAGTTGTTGAGAGTAAATCCTGAGTTCTCATCACAAGGAAAAAATACAAATTTTTTAGAATTACATGTTTTGGTAATATGATTCTTGTTCCTAAGTTATGCCATACAGTGGAAATTAAGGTCCAGATTCCCCTCAAAATTTGGCACTTGAAGTCATTCCAAGCTTTGGGTTGGCCTAGCTGATCTAAGGCAGTTGGGTTGGCCTAGTTGCTCTATGCCAGTTGTATTCATTTCCCCTAGCTTGGAAGCCTTTTTCTTGAGGTATTGTAGACACATCTACTTAAATGTCAAAGAGGCAAATACCACCATTAAAACTGCTGTCCTTCCAGATATTACAATGAATTATAAATTTTAAAAATACCAATCACTCACAAATCAACAGGCAAGAGAAGAAAGCAAATCATCAGAAAAATCTTTATGGTGACTATTTAACCTTTCTTCTTCCCTTCCAAACTTTAAAAAAAATTATTCTGCATTCTCTGTTTCTACTTCTTTATCTCATAGCCTCTCCTCAGACCACTGCAATCTGGCTTCTACTTTATTCATCACTACATTACACAGTATTTTGCTGCTTCCTCTCTGCCTACACCAGGGCCTGGCACATGGTATGCTTTAAATAAAATATTTACTGAAGGGGCACCTGGGTGGCTCAGTCGAGTAAGTGTCCAACTCTTGGTTTCAGTTCAGGTCATGATCTCAGGGTCCTGAGATCAAGCCCCATGCACGTCAGGCTCCATGCTCAGTATGGAGTTTGCTCATCCGTCTCCCTCTGCTCCTCCCCTGCTCACTGGCTCTCAGGCTCTCTCTCCCTTTCTCCAATAAATAAATAAAAAAAAAAACAAACTTAAAAAATATATACTGAAGAAAGGAATTATTCTTTCCATGGTCATCAATGACCTTGTTAAATCAAATAGACATTTTTTGGTCCTCAATTTAATTGACCTTTCTGCCACACTGAATGCTACCAATCACTTTCTACTTCTTGAAATCTCTGCTCCATCAATCTCTTAATTGACAGAGTTCTGTGAGTTTTGTGCTCAGCCAACATTTTTTCACTCTTCATATTCTTTACTTTCAACCATCATATAAATGATACATCTCACAAATCAAAATCTGTAACTTCAGTCCTCACTTCTCACCTGAGCTTCACACTCATATATCCAATTCTGCCTTTAAAGAAGCAGCTGCCATGGTCCTTCATATCTAATATGTCCAACACTAAACTCATCATTGTCTCCCACTCAAGTCTTATTCTCCTTTATTTAATTGATTTTTTAAAGACTTTTTTGGGGGAGAAATTACCAAATGCCAATTGCTGGGTTAGGGTACTTGAATATAATAACTAAAAAGAAAATAGTTGTTCCTGGCCTCATTGAATTGTCAGTGTAGCAGTAGACACAGACAAATAAGAGATTACAATACGGTATGGATAAGTGCTATGAACTGAAAATTACAAAGTCTGTACAAGTGCACTGCAAGGTTTCTTCATGGTCTGCTGGGGGTGTCTCTCAAGGCTTCTTGAATGGAGTGATATTTAGGTCAAAAACCAGCTTAGACAGGGATTGTTTGCTGTGAGAAACAGAAATCCACCCAAATAATGGTAACATATATGTGAATGCAAATAATTAATCTGGGAGGTAATCACAGGAAATACCAAGAAAGGGGAGGTGTAAGAGGGAAGGAAACAAAGTTAGTAGGCCACTGCTGTGGGAAACTGGGGCTCATTCCTGACAAACCCACCTCAGTTAACCTAACAAAAGGGCAAGGACTCTCTGCATATTCAGGTATCCACTAACTTCCATCAGATATTGATTCACTGCTGATCCTAAGAGACATTAATTCTTCTGACACTTAGACCTAAATTCATACAGATCAGTTGTGCTCCAGCATCCAGAGAAAATCCTCAGGCAAAGAGTCATAGGTGCTTTCTATTGGAAGCAATTGAGTCATTGAGGATTGGGATGATGAATGCCCAGAGGATATGGATGGAATGCCCACAGTATCTATTACACTGTATCTTTTTCACTACTCAGATCCACTTGTGTCCCACGTTAAGTTTACTCTGCTATGTCATTGATTCTTCAAGGTGGTGGCCAGTCACAATATTCAAATATATAATTTTTTTTTTCAAAGTACAATGGGAGAGATGGTGGGACATGCTACAGACTCTGCTGTTTAGTTGGTGCTAAAGCCATAATTTATCTTTCCTTTAACACCCACTGTAGACTTCTCTCATCCTTGGCGAACTGTTCCTCTGGTCTAGGTTGCTTGCCCAAAAGGATAACCCAGATCTTTATCTGTGAGGAATCTGAGACTCTGGTTACTATGCCTTTTCCATGGGAATGGCTGCTGCATTTGCCCATTTATTTCTTTGTTTAGAGCACTAGGCATATAGGAATCCAAGAGGCATCCTAGTGAATGCTTGAGTTTCCAGTGTACTTCTTCCCGTCCCATTACATACCAACCTTTCTATCTCCTCATGATATCATAGTAAATTACACCTACTTCTATAGTAATTTCTTTCTTCTTCACTGGTATAAGGAATCTGAAATGATTAAGTTTAGGTTATAATTTAGTGTAGGAGCTACAGGCAGGTGACCCCACAGTAGGCCACCTAGGCATGCAGATTTTGCCAAGCTACAAAAAATCCAGGCCCAAAAGACTCAGGAAAGAACTTTAACCTCCCTACATCAACTACCTAAAAGAATTTAGAAAGAAGACCTGCTCCAGGAAGAGAGCTATCACCATAAATAACCACACTATAATATGAGCTAGATATGGTACCCTTGCAAGACCTCTTTGATGAAAGCCTTCTCTATGTCCTATTGTGTCTGAATGACCCAGCAAACATCTGTTTAACAAATATTTATTCTTTTCATCTTCCTATGAATTACATTCTTTCCCTTTGGAGTCCCAGACTACTACTCCCTTATATTTAGTTCAGGATGACATATGCACCTCATTATGCCTGACCATCTTTGGAATTTCATGTCTGCGTGGATTTCCTGTGAGTACAAACTAAACTTGATTTTTTTCAGTTAAGTTATCTCATGTCAATTTAATTTTTAGTCCAGCTAGAAGATCTTGAAGGAAATGAAAATTTTTTCTCCCCCACATTAGGTTTAGAAAAACTTTGAAGTATCCCATGATAGAAGTATCTTACCACTTTTCACCTGCTTCCAGACAACAAGGCCCCCAGCTTTTAAAAGAAAGGCAAAAGTTTTAGGGACAAGATGCACAATTTATGAAGCTAGTCCAGGAATGATGGTGAGAAGGGTTATGCCTACTTCTACCTCTTCATTCTTAAATTCATGCATTGTAGCTAACTATGAAGAAATAACACCTTATAATTGCCTTTTGTTCAAAATATGTACCTCATCTGGGAGGACAACTCCCCCACTCCAAACTGATGCCTTAGCCACACCTTTAAGAGGACATTCTAACACCTTATCAGACCAGCAGATTCTAAATGTTGTATTATATGACAGGTCCAGTGGATTCCATAGTCATGTATACATTATCACAATTCATTATCCATAATGTTAGTCCCTTGGTCTGAGGTAGTGTCTGGAATAGCCTATTATATTAAATCAGGCCCTCTGTGAAAACTCAGATAGTGCTGCTGACGGAGACCAGATCTATTTATGTTTTGCTCTTATTTCTAAGGAATAATTCCTCTTCCTAGAGTGTATTCCTTAATCCAAGAAAAGAAAACTCATAAATGGAAAACCTATCAATGACAATAGAATGAATCAAGGAAGAGGAAATAGTCTAATATAATTACCTGTAGTCAAATTGTTGATAGGTCACTTTGAGGGATGAAATCATACTGTGGGCCCAGTGGGATCAACATATTGAATATATATGGTGTATCAGACTTTTAGCAGCAGTGGTAGCTAAATCAGCCTTGGTGAGAGGAAGTCCATGCTGTTGGGTCTCATGTTCAGCCTTTATCTTTGCAACAATGGCTATTTTTAAAATAAGTCCAATGTGTAAGCACAGGGATGCCAAAGACAGAGACATCCACTGAATGAGTCACCCTAACCCCTGGTTGTTTCCCTCAGTAAAACAGCTAGTTTAGACATAAAAATAGGACTGACAATAATCTGTCATGCAGAAAGAGATGGTAAGAATATTTGCTTGGATAAGCCTTGGCTTTGAGTGGAAAGAGAAAATAAGAAAAATAAAACAATTTTTGTCTCAGAATTCCTAATCACAGACAGCTCACACATGAGATTGGGGCCAGAAGTCACAATACTTATAAAAGCAAAAGGTAAAATTTAGTTTAAAGAAGTCTTAGTCTGACAGGTGCCTATCAAAAACAAACACTGATGGAAAGTATTTTCAAATCCTTGTCTTCTAAATTTTTTGCAAATGAAGTTCTAAGGAACATGAACTCACAATCCAAAATCAAAAACACAGGAAGAAATAAGCCACCTTGTATGAAAATGCAAAATAACTTCAAAAACTTATAGACTTAAGAGTAGCAATCACTGCCTGATATTACAGGCTCCAAAGTATTTTACCAAATCATCATCATCATCATCATCATCATCATCATCATCATCTCTTCTCTAATTATCAAATTTGAGTGTCTCATCTGTTTTCTACTGAGACACTGTCTGAATAACTTGACTAGTTCCTGGACACTTTATACATTTTTGTTACTATGTGAATGGCACTTTATTATATTTTTCTAGCTTTGTATTCCTGGTGTAAGTAATGTTGTTGTTGTACATTGATATTTATTTGACAATTTTGTTGAACTCTCTTATTAGTTCTATTAGTTTCTAAGTTGATTCAGTTGGTTTTTCTGGGTAAATAGATGACCATACAATCTTCAAATAATAACAATTTATCTCTTTTTCTTTCACAATTTATACTACCTCTTTTTCCTCTTGTAATATTGGCCAGATCTATACTGAGGATTGTAGGCTTTATCTTAAAGGGAATTTTTTTTTAATTTCAATTTCATTCAAATTCAATTTCAATTTTCATTTTCAATTTCAATTTCAAATTTTCAACATTAAGTATAATGTTTGTTGTAGGTTTTGAATATAATTCAAAACAGGGTAAGGAAGTTCTATTGTATTTATAATTTACTAGGAACAATTTGAATTATAAATAGGTATTGGTCTTTATGAAATAAATAAACTTATAAGCATTTTTAAATTTGGTGCCCCATAAAGAAAACAAAAAGGCAAACCACAGAGAGAAAATACATAATATACAAAGGACTAGTATCCAAAATATAAAGGACCCTTAAATCAATAATAAAGATAAACAACCCAGATGTAAAACATGCGAAAAGGACTTGAAGTGAACTTCACATGGAAAGATCTGTGGATGGCAAACAAGCACCTGAAAATATGCTGTCATTAGTCACTAAGGAAATGCAAATTATAAGCACAGTGAGATACCACTTCATACCCATTATAGTGACTAAAATTTAAAAGACAGACAACACCAAGTATGAAGTGTGTAATTAGGTGAGCGATATTGGTGGTGTTGCAGAATAACAAATCTTTCTTATTTTACTGGCTGAAGTAAAAGTGTTTCCCCACTTTGGAAAACTGATAGTTTTGGCAGTTCCTTATAAAGTTAAGTAGGTACCTACCATATAACTCAGTAATTCCACTGTAGGAATTTATCTTATCCAAAAGATATGAAAACATGTCTACAAAAAGACTTGTACAAGAATGGTTATAGCAGCTTTATTCATCATAACTAAAATATGAAAACAATGCAAATTTGTTGGTTAAACAAATTATTTGGGATATAGCAGTAAAAAACAACTTACTATTGGATAAATAAATTGGATAAACAAATTGGAATAAAAAACAACTTACTACTTCATACACACAATGACATGGCTTACTCTTTCTTTGGAGTTTTATTTAGTATGGTTGAATTAGTATTTGAAAAAATCTTTATATGTAGTTAATGAACATTCACATTTTTAAGTTTTTCTATTATATTGCCTTTAAATTTCAGGTATAAATTAAGAGCTGGAAAATTCAAACATTACAGTAATACCAATTGTCATTGGAAGCTCTTCAAGTTCTATGCCCCCACCACCTTTGCCCCATCAACTGAGTTTGGCAAATATTTTCTCAATTATTTTCCAGAGTTTTGGGGGAAGGCAGAAGGAAGAATAGTAATGACAGTAACATTAAAATAAAGCAATCATTGGTCAAGCTTTAACTATTTTCGAGGTAATTTCCATGTATTAGCACTGATTCTTGCAAAACAACCCATCAGGGTAGTTATTATGATTTTTGTTTGTTTGTTTTGCCCATGAGGAAACAGACTGAGTGAATAAATAAGTTATCTAAAGTCACAGTAAAGGAGCAGAGCTAAGATTTGAATACAGGTCACCTGATTAAAAACCTGTGCTATTTCCAGTATGATAAGAGTACTAAGCACCATTTAATGAACATTTATTATTTGCCCAGCACTTTAAAAATTTATTTCTATATTCTTGCAAAAAAATCAGTAAGATAACAATGATCATTCCTCTTTTGAAGAAGAGGTGTGGTTTGCCAAGGCCATTAGGTAAATTATGGCACCAGGATTCACACCCAGCGTTCTTAGACTCCAAAGTCCCTTTTTTCTCTACACTCTTACACTATACTATTTTAATAAAGTAGCGTTCTGTATCTCAATACATCATTATGAATAACATGTTCTTTAAGAAGGTATCTGAATAGTTCAGTAGGTTTCCACTCTTTTGCCAACTCCAGTAGATGGATGGTGGCTGCCCAGAGTACTTGGTTGAGAAGGATTCACAGGCCAGCTCTGGCTCAGAGCGGTGAAGTGGTGTGATGGATTAGTAACATTGTCTTGTGTATTGAAGGGGAGGAGTTGTAGCCTTGGTGTCCACAATTTGCCATCTCTGGCATGATTATTTTAAAATAATATAATATTACTATTAATTACAATGATCAGTGCCTCCCTCAACAATGGTCTATTAAAAACACAGAATTTTAGCTACAAAAAAGAGCAATCTACAAGGGGCTATACACACCCATATGATAATTCTTAGATAAAATTCTACCTATAAATAAGCTATTTTTAATATATACCAAAGACAAAATTATTTAGTACAATTTGACCAGCAGCCTTATTCATGCAGCCTCCTTTATTTCATCACAGTATTATGCTCTATAGAAAGATAGAAAATTATAACCTGTTCTAATAATTTCATGACTCTCAGCCTGATTTTATGCCACTAGATTAACTTAATTCTTTGTAAATCTTTAACATAGTCATTAACCCATGGTTAAAAGACGAACTTTAAACAGTTTTTCAATTGGGTAGACTATCTGACCTTGTTTTAATATGGTATTTTGGCCTTCTGAGTATAGATGGGTGTGCATAATGGAGGAAAGTTGGCATTACTAGAAGAGAGAAGGGTACATGGTTTAATTTCATAAACATTATGTTGAGCAAAATAAGCCAAGCACAAAAGAGTACATAAATATACAATTCCATTTGAAGAATAGCAAAAATAACCTATGATATTAGTGATTGCCCATGAGAAAGGAGATTGACTAGAAGGAAGCATGGGGGAATTTTCTGGGGTAACAGAAAGGTTTTATCTTGATTGATGTATTGTTTATGCAGGAGTATGCGTTCTTCATCACTCACCTAATTATACACTTCAGATCTGTGCATGTCTGCATTAATGAAATGATGATGCTAGCTTCACAAATGAACTAGGCAGCTTCATTTTCTATTTTGAAACAGGTTTCATAAGATAGAAAATATTCATTGAAAGTCGATTGAATTCACCAGTAAAACCAATTTTTGTTTGTGTACATATCAGTTATCTCTTGCCATGTAACAACCGCAGATTTTAGAGACATAAAACTACACACATCTATTATGTCACACTTTTTGTGGGCAGGGCTTAGCTGGATGCCTCTGACTCAGGGTCTCTCATAAGATGGCTGTCAATGCATCAGTCAGGACTCTCCTGAGGGAGAACCTGCTTCCAAGTTCATTCACTTCGCTCTTGGCCTCAGAAATCCACTTCCAAAATCAATCAGATGGCTGTTCACAAGCTGTAGGTCTTCACTGATTATTGGCCAGAGACTCCTTGCCTATGAGTGTCTCCATAAAGCTACTTAAAACATGCCATCATGTTTCACCCAGAGACAGGGCTAAGAGAGGAAAGGAGATTGAGAGAGAGCAAGGTGGAAGTCACAGTCTTTCTGCAACCTAAACACAGAAGTGACATCCAAACGCTTTGCCATATTCTATTTGTTAGAAGACAACTACAAAGCAGCCCACACTCAAGGGCAGGGAATTAATTACACAGGGGTATGAATCCAGGAGACAGACAGATTGTTGAGAGACATGTAAGAGGCTGCATACCACAGTGTGTGTATGTTATGCTTTGAGAGAGACAGCTTGTTAATTCCATTTTAAAAATCTGTGTCCTTAGTGGTCTACTTAATTTTTTTAATTCCACTATAATTAATGTACAGTGTTTTATGAGTTTCAGGTGTACAATATACTGATTCAACAATTCTACACATTACTCAGTGCTCATCATGATAGGTGCACCCTTAATCCTCTTCACATATTTCACCCATCCCCCCCCCACCTTCCCTCTGGGAACCACCTGTTTGTTCTCTATATTAAAAGTCTGTTTTTAGGTTTGTCTCATTTTTTCATTGTTCATGTGTTTGGTTTCCTAAATTCTACATAAGAGTGAAATCATATGGTATTTCTTTTTCTCTGACTCACTCATTTCACTTAGCATTATATCCTCTAGGTCCATCATGTTGCTGCAAATGACAAGATTTCACATTTTTTTATGGCTGAATAATATCTATTTTATATATATATAAATTTTCTCTCATTCACTAGGTTGTCTTTTTGTTTTGTTCACTGTTCCCTTTGTTGTGCAGAAGCTTTTTATTTTAATGTAGTCACAATAGTTTATTTTTGCTTTTGTTTCCTTGCCTCAGGAGACATATTTAGAAAAATGTTGCTATGGCTGATGTCAGAGAAATCACTGCCTGTGCTCTCTTCTAGGATTTTTATGGTTTTAATTCTCATACTTAGATCTTTAATCCACTTTGAGTTTATATTTTGTATGGTGTAAGAAAGTAGTCCAATTTCATTCCTTTGCACATAGGTGCCCAGAATGCCCAACACCATTTGTTGGAGACTATCTTCCCATTGCACATTCTTGGATCCTTTGTTGTAGCTTAGTTAACCATATAATCATGGGCTTATTCTATTCTATTGACCTATGTGTTTGTTTCTGAGACAGTACCATACTGTTTTGATTCCTACAGCTTTGTAGTATATCTTGAAATCTGGGATTATGATATCACCAGTTTTGTGTTTCTTTTTCAAGATTGTTTTGTCTATTCAGGGTCTTTTGTGGTTCTCTGCAAATTTTATGATTATTTGCTCTAGTTTTGTGAAAAATATTATTGGGGTTTTGGTAGGGATTGCATTGAATCTGTAGATTGTTTTGGACAGGATGGTCATTTTAACAATATTTGTTCTCCCAATCCATGAGCATGGAATGTCTTTTCATTTGTTTGTGTCATTTTCAATTTCTTTCATCAGTGTTTTATAGTTTTCAGAGTAATCTTTCCCCTCCTTGGTTAAGTTTATTCCTAGGTATTTTGTTATTTTTGGTGCAATTGTAAATGGGATTGTTAATTTCTCTTTCTGCTACTTCATTATTAGTGTATAGAAATGAAATGGATTTCTGTATAGTGATTATGTATCCTGCAACCTTCCTAAATTCATAAATTCATCTATCAGTTCTAGTAGTATTTTGGTGGAGTCTTTAGGGTTTTCTATATATAATATGTCATTTGCCAATAGTGAAAGTTTTAGTTCTTCCTTACCAATTTGGGTGCATTTTATTTCTTTTTCTTGTCTGATTGCTGTGGCTAGGACTTCCAGTCCTATGTTGAATAAAAGTGGTGAGAGTGGATATCCTGGTTCCTGATCCTAGGTGAAAACCTCTGTTTCTCACCATTGGGTATGATGTTATCTGTAGGTTTGTCATAAATGGCTTTTATCATGTGGAGGTATGTGCCCTCTAAACCTACCTGGTTGAGGGTTTTTATCATGAATGGATGTCATGCTTTGTCAGATGCTTTTTTTCAATCTGTTGAAATGATCATATGGTTTTTATCTTGTCTTGTTGATTAGATGTATCACAATGATTGATCTGTGAATATTGAACCACACCAGCATTGCAGGAATAAATACTATTTGATAGTGGTAAATGGTTTTTTTAAACATATTGTTGGATTTAGTTTCCTATTTTTTGAGGATTTTTACATCATGTTCATTGGACATGTTGGCCTGTAGTTCTCATTTTGGGGGGTATTCTTATCTGGTTTTGGTATCAGGGTATAAAGGTAGTCTCATAAAATGAATTTGGAAGATTTCCTTCCTCACCTATTTTTTGGAAAGGCATCAGAAGAATAAGCATTAGTTCTTCTTTAAATGTTTTGTAGAATTCACCCGTGAAGCCTTCTGGTCCTGGACTTTGGTTTGTTGGGAGTTTTTTGATTATTGATTCTATTTCATTGCTGGTAACCAGTCTGTTCAAATTTTGTATTTTTTCCTGATTCAGTATTGGGAGGTTTTTTGTTTCTAGGAATTTATTCATTTCTTTTAGGTTGTTCAATTTGTTGGCATATAATCTTTCATAATATTCTCTTATAATCCTGTGTATTTCTATAGTGTTGGTTGTTATTTATCCTCTTTCATCTCTGATTTTGCTTATTTGAGGCCTCTCTTTTTGTTCGTTTGTTTCTTTCTTTCTTTCTTTCTTTTCTTTCTTTCTTTTTTCTTTTGATAAGTCTGGCTTTCTCAACTTTGTTGATCTTTTCAAGAACCAGCCAAATGTTATGGGAATTTATCCTCCCAGTGCAGGTTTTCCCATGTCTGGGGTGGCTGGTGTGACTGGAGTGACTGGGATGAGATCTGTTCACCCCCCTTCTCTGTGCTTGTGGTGTCATTCCCTCCCATGGACTGTCTCTCTCGCAGCTCAGTTTGGTTCCTGACTACATCTCTGCCCTTCCTACCCTTTTTGATTTGGCCTCTTCTCTACATTTAGCTGTAGAGGGTCAGTTCTGTCTATATTCTGGTCATTTTCTGGGTTATTTACACTGATGTGAGTGTTACCTAGTTGTATCTGTGGAATGAGGTGAGTTAGCATCCTCTTACACCACCATCTTTTCCAGAAGTTCTGGTCTGTTTAACTTTTAAATTTCTCTTTTTATCAATTTTTACACATTTTACATGTTACTTTTTACATTCAAGTTAGTTTTCAAATTCACTAGTATATTATCCATTCATAACAATCTTAAAATTTTTAAGTGTCTATAGTTATTTCTCCTTTGCATTATGTATTTTGTATACTTGCATTTTCTCTCTTTTTCCCTTCATATACCTTTCTTACTGATATTTTCCACAAACCAGTTGCTGGTTTTGTTAATCCCTGCTGGCATTTTTCCTCTTTCATCTCATTAATTTGTGCACTTATTTTTGTTTCTTTTCATGATGCTTCTTTGTTTGTTCCATTGTTCTTTTTCCAAACCTTGAGTTGAACAGTTAGCTTGTACTTTCTAATCTTTTTAATTTCCTGTTAATCATATTTAAGGTTATAATTTTACCTAAGAGTATTTCTTCAGCCATTCCATATCTCTTAACCTGCAGTGTTTACATTATCTTTTAATTATAAACACTTATAATTTTGTTTTTCCTTTTAAAACCAAGGCTTACTGAGTAATGTATTACTAAATTTCCAAACATAGGATTTTTTAAAAGTCCTTTGTTATTAATTTCTAATTTAACTGAATAAAATACAATTCTACTTGAATAAGTCACAAGTTGCAAGTTCTCAGGGAGAATTTTCCTACCCTGAGTTTCAGCAGAAACAGCATTTCCTTCTTCTCCTCCTATATGAGTTCAGCCCACCCAGGCCTGGATTATGTGAGGGGCTCACTCATACCTCTTCATGCTGTGGGCAGAAGCTTCTTCTTCTGTCTCAGGCTGGTGCTCCCAGAGCAGCTGTAGCATCAGGCAAAGCCACCCTGATTTTCAACACATGAGCATTTCTCATTCTTTTCTGCAAGCTCAGCTCTGTGTTGGAAGGACTATTTGCAATATGCACTACAGCATTGTCTAGTGTTTGCAGTAGGAGGATTTTTCAGGTAATTTTGTCTTTTGTGTTGCTTATAACTGGAACAAATTCAAATAATACAGATAGGTATAAAATGAAAACCCACATCAGGAATCAGTCTCTAATGCTAACCACTGTGAACAGTGTGGTCTCTTCCCACAAGACTTTTCTCTAAGCTTATGTAGTCCTATATGTTTGGGCTAGTGGTGATAGAGGGCCTAGATTCCTAGGCCCAGCTTTGTCACAAACTACTTGTTTGACTTTGAGAAGAGTCACTAAGTTCCATAGATCTGGTTTTCTCCTTTTGGGAAATGAAGGAGCTAAGGAAACACTAAAATGTGGCATTAGTAAGTTTATTTTTTCTCTGACTTCTTAGTCTGTCTTTTTTTAATTTTCTGTATTTTTTTTTTCATGAAAGTGGACTGTGGTTAGTAATGTATAATTTTTCTGTAACTAAAACAAAAAAAAAATAAGAGGATTCATGCTATGTCTAAGGTTCTTTTAAGCACACACACACACAACCAAAAAGTAAAAAACAAAAAACCAAACCAACAAAAAATCTATGGTTAGCTATATGAACAGTCCTAATAACATAGACAAGTAGTTCCCAAACCTGCTGTGTATCAGATTAATTGGAGAGCATTTGTTAAAAATGCAGATTCATGTTAAAAATATAGTCCTTTGGTTTTTAAAAAAGAGTCCTGGAGAATTCTGATGAGCAGCTGGTACAAGGTGGGGCAAAGCTCTGGCATTGAGAATGTTGCCTTGCCAGTGGCACCAAGGACTGCACAGGACATTGCTTATATCACTACTGAAAATATTTTGCATGTGGATTGTGAAGTCCTCTTGCTCACCTTGGGCAAAATTCTTCCTCTCCCTGGGCCTCAGCCGCTGCTTCTATGCAATAAAATGAAGGATTGGATTCTCTTCCAACTTGGACATTCTACTTGTTCATAATCCAGCTGCAATGTTCCCTTGTACCAAAACATGTCTTCCATAGTAGGATATCCCTTTGCCCAGAGCTGGTCCTCTTCAGAATCCTGAGATGACACCTCTCTTTCAAATCCTGCACTCCCAGGGCATTGTCATTAAACCATCCTAAACCTTACCTTCTGCCTGATAAAAAAAGATTTGGTAATCACACTTACTCCAAGGGGGTGGTCTCATCCTTCCTAAGGATGCTTATCTTATTGAAAGGCCTTCAGGCATGGGCAATGTTTAACCCAAATAAATCATTGGTAAAATTAAATACCTGTTTGGCTGATATACAAGATACTGGGAGGTAGGGGGTGATGGCGTTATATTTATTTCAGACATACTCCATAAATTGCCACCCATATTCCCCACACATAAGGAAAACCTTACTTGTCCCTTAATCTTCCATTATCAATTAGTTAATTCTACTTTGAAGGGAACAGACATATTTACAACATATATGACCAGCAGAGGTGGGACCAAAATGCTGACCTTTGACTCCCTTTTAAAGGATGTAGAAGAGGGTGTCAAGTGGGAGAAGTGGAGGAAAGGTGGCAACTAAATGGGTTCTACAAGGTGACAGAAGGGCTGGCTGTTGTTTCATCAAATATCAGATGGAAGGTTCCCAAGGATACTGTCTGCCCTGGTGTTCAGGTTCAATGTCTTTTCGGGGAGTTTTTCTTCTATTCTCTTCTCTCAAAAAGAGCAAACCAAATCATTAGTGACCATATGTTACTTTCCTCCTACTGTGAACAGATTTAATTATTTCTTTGAGGAGTCTCTGAGTCCCAAATCGTTAAATAATTAGTGACCAAAAAAAATACTGTTTTAAGACTCATTTGCTACTTCTTAGACTATATCATGACAGAGGATCAATTTCCCAATACTTACCAAAGTTAGGGAAAAGACATCACTATATTGTAATTGATTACTGAGGAAAGCAAGGATCTCAACTGTGACATCTCTCCATTCAGCATTGTGTCAGTGACTTTTGGTGGGGGGCAGGGATGAGGAGAGATGATGTGGAGACCTGATCTAGGCACCCAATCATAGCTAATGTCTGGATTCGGTTTGAGGAACTAGCCCAGCTCTGCAACTTGGCCTTTTTTATAGATGAACAAGCTGATTCAGAAAACTGAAAGCTCACTAGATGTGATGTGTTCTTCCCATTATATCACACTAACTGGAGGGTCAAGAATAATGCAGATAACCTTTGTAGCATCGTACTAGATACTGGGATCATTCATTGGAATCATCTATGGAACTTAAGAAAACCTAGAGGCCCAGATTCCACCTAAACTTATCCAATTGGAGCATTCAGGAGTGGGAGCAAAAAATGTTTATTTTGTTTTAAGCTGTAAGGAGATTCTGATTAGTACCCTTGCTTAAGAACCCAGTGCATTATCATATACTTTATTTAAACTTAAGTTACTTGATTTCCTTGGTTCATTTGTTTGTTTGCCCTTTAAGTCAGTCTAGTTTCTGTTACACAGTGTATATAAAGCTAACATTATGGTGTTCCACCAGGATTATTCTCCATGCACACTTCAGCTGACTCGTCCTTCTATTTCTTCAGGATTGCAGTACTTCAGGAAGGCCGTATGTACCGATTGTCTTGTCTGTAACAGGATGACATGACAACGCTTTTGGATTCCAGGATGAAATCCTTAGCATGTGACTCTATCCTTGAACAAACACAGAAAGTAAGACTTCTTTTCTGACTGTAGGATGGGCACCTACTTCTGGAACCAGTGGCTTCCAGATCCTCTGGAAGCCTACAGTGCCGCCTGCTGGAAGAACTTTTTATTTTGTGCAACTTTAGTAAATTGAATGTGGTGAACTTGGAAAAACAAATATACAAAAGACATCAGCCAACCCCATTCTCATGCCTACATATTGTAGGCAAATAGGAGGTCAACCTTAAAAAATTCTGCCAAAGGAAGAGAGGGTGGAGAGAGAGAAGTAGGAAGGAAGGAAAATGGATTATTGCACTTCATTTAGGTGCCACTATGTTAACTGTTCTACACATATTATCTCTAAAGCTAGTACACAGCTAGACAGCTTTGTGAGATGGCTAGGAATGGTAGTACCAATATTTTGTAGAAAATATATGCCCATTAAACAAAAACAGCAAAAGCAAGATATTAGAACCCACAGGTCTGCTTCACAATGAATAAATATTATATTGTATGCCAACAAGAGGCTCTAAGCAAAGCTCTCTGCTCAGTAAGTCTTGTTTAAACTAAGTACAAGGAAGTTATTCTGCTCTAGGAACTACTCCAGATAGAAACAAAAAATGATGGGCTTAACAGGTTTTGAGGAGGGAAAAAGAAAGACACTATTTCCCAGGAGTGGTCTGGCAAGTAAAGACATAGCTATTTTATACCTATGAAGTTCTAATCTTGGGAGAAGCTAGAAACCTGCTCCAAAATGAAAAATAATTTCAAGAAAGAATGTCTTATTACTGACATTATTTAGAATTGCCAAACATGGTGATAACAAAAAGCAACCAAATTTCTATCAGTTTTAAAATTACTTTAAAATTCTCTACAGACAATGTACCTTCTTATTGTCAGCACACAAGGCTGCCTTGGTACACCATTGACTGGATATAGTAAAAATCTTACACTGATAGGAGGCTTAACAGTATCTAAAGCCCTGTCTCATATCTATTATTTAATTTGGTCTTTGCAACAGCCTTTTGGATAGGCAGAGGTGGCTAGAACAATTATGGAAATGAGGAAGGGCATGTGAGTTTTATCCTAAGCCATGCACTTCCTACAAGGCAGAGCTAAGACTTAGCCCTGTCTTTTGACCCTTTATCTAAAAGATTTTTTCTTGGACACCTTGGTCCTAGTGCTGGTTTTGCCCTAGACTAACCTGCGTCAAGTCACTTTACTTCTCTTGGACTCAATTTTCTCATCTATTCAAAAGGAAAGGGTTGGACCAGGTGATTTTTTTGCGGTGCCTTTTTGCTCTGAGATTCTACAACTCAGACCTTGGAGCCATGTGCGGTCACACATTAACGATGGGCTGGGAGCAAGAAAGGAGAGTCAGGAAGCAGCAAAGGGGAAGTAAGGGCAAGTGTGGAACATCATTTTGGATGCTCCACAGTTCTGACCACCAGACAGTATGCTGTGTGTCTGAAGCTCCCCACAGTCTAATTCCATGTGGGTGTGACCTAATCAACACACACATGATCCAGGTACTCAGCTCTAGCATAAAACTTCACCATGCCTGGATGCAATAGGTTTCTCTGCCATTGGGTTATAGAGCTTTAATTATTGCCTTTGTGAAGTGTTATGACTTCATGTTGGCTTGTGTGCAGAGGAAGTATACAGGGTGTGCTGGGCAGGAAGAAGACAGGAGAATAGAAGGGAGCACATAGAAGGCAAGCAGACAGGAAAAAGTGCATGGTCCAAAGCACCCTCTTCTTTCCTGCCTCTGATTATGGATGTATGTCCATGTGAGAGAGCTTAGGCCACATCAAAAAGCCAGAAGGCAGGTGCCTGAGAATGAACTCCATAAAGAAATGCAGTGCAACTCAGTGCATAGTCTCCCTGGAATCTGTCCCTGAGTATAGGATGGGAAGGGACAGGGAAGATGACAGGCAGAGACATCTGGGGGACACATCACACTGTCAAAGTCCAGCCTGCTCTAAACCAGAGATGCCAATTACCCTATGTACATATCTTGTAAGATTTCAGGAGCCATGCCATGCCAGCAAGACAGAAAGGTAGCACAACAGACATCAGGGAGGCTTGACTACTTAGAATGACCCCTATTCCCAGACATTCACCAGGGCCATAAGAGTAAAGGATTTTTCCAGCTTCCCCACCAAGAGCTAAATGCAGAGAACTCTGGCCCCAGGAGAATGGTCCCATTAGGTAAGGGGGAGTTCCTATCCAAGAAAACATGTACAGGATATCTGAGGACAGGTGCACAGAAAGGAATGATCCATGCAAAAGTGTGTGTGACTCAACATCCAGGCACCCTAGGATTGGCCCCCAGCTCAAGGGTGTGTAGGAATAGCCGTGGCCACAGTGAGGATGCTGCCCATGGTGGGGATGTTTGGCGACAAGGCAAGTCCTACTGAACAGGCCAAAAGAGCCTAATGCCAAGAGATAAATATGCCTAAGATAACTCTGCATTTGTGAGCAGCATTCTGGCACCCTGGTATTCGACCCTAATTATGAGCTATGAGGTAAACCAACTCACTTCTGAGGACTTCCAGGGCACTCATAGCTATGCCCAATTCCACACTGCTTTGAGACCCATTTTTGTGCTCTGCCCAAGACAGATGGCATGGAGCTCCCAAACCTTGCCTTCCCCGGGTAGGGCCAGAAAGTATGTGTATGAGAGACACCTGAGAGACTTGACCCCCTCAGAGGCCCTGGCTACCCCAACTGCACAAGGTTACCACGGCTCTTACTCAAATGGTCTTTTCCCAGCAGCCTCAGGAGTGTAGTAACAGGACCCTTGGCTCCAGGGAAAGTGATGGGCTGGGCTGGCCCCTCCTCTGTGCCCAAAGCTGAGTATGGACCTCAGTCCAACTGGGAAGTCTGAGGGCAGAAAGTGCATATGGAGGGCAGCACCCTTGCATTGGCCATCCTGAGGTGGGAGCCAGGCTCCCTGGCCTCAGCCCCAGGGTCAGGGCCAGGTAGGGATGGCTTGGGCCACATTTGGGCTTATGGGGTTCCCTTGGGGACAAAAGGGTCCACCCTGCTCCCAGCCAGAACAGTTGACCCCTCTGAAGCCAGATCCCAGCAGTACTAGATGGGATGGGAGACACCTAGAAATCACCATTGCCAAACAGGCCCCTTGTCCAATAAGGACAGGTGGGCCTGTTGGGGTGTGCCAGAATGACCACTCAAACCTCTTTATCATCAATAGGTCAGTGCAGAGCAGTGATGACACAGGAAGGACTGGTGAGGGAGAGCAGTCCCAATCCAGGGGACTGAGGGCTGAGGGGAGTCTGATGCCCAGGATTCACCCACCAGCCCCAGAGCCTCAGCATTCAAGTGGCCTCAGCTGAGTCCCTGGGACTTGGATATGTGGGGATGGACCAGTCTCGTGGTGGGGACTTGTGGGGCACTCACTGCAGTGTAAAGGTCCACAGCACTCCACCACACCTTTCATGCCTGTGACTGAAGCCAGATATCAGAGGGAATCCCTTGGCCTCATCATCTTGGGTTTGTCTGGGATATTGGCTCCTAACAGACTTTTCGGGTGCCAGACTCCCTCCCCTGCCAAACACTGGAGAGATACCTTGAGCCCACCTTAGGCACAGGGCCACAACTGGTCTCACTCAGATGGGCTTCCCCTCTTGGCAACAGGTGTGCCCTTGGGGCAGCCTTAGCTAAACGAAGGTAGCCTTCTGGGCTAAGACAGCCCCTATTTCCCCAGGTCTGGAGGTGCTGGAAACCTGAGGGCAGGAGGTAGATAGAGAGCAGCTTGTGCATGTGTTGGGCTCTCCAAACCTTGTGGCCAGGCTGCATGGGCTCTGTCCCCAGGTTAGGCACCAGTAGACCATGGTCCAGGCCCCATATAGTGGCTTGTGTGGAACACCCAAGGCCACCAGCTTTTGTCAGGCTTTAACATGGAGAAAAATCTGAACACTTCCAGGGAAGATGGCAGACTAGGAGGATCCTAAGCTCACTTCTTCCAATGAATACAAGTAGATAACACCCACATCAGTGTAAATAACCCAGAAAATGACCCAAAGCGTGGCAGAACACTCTCCATAGCTACATGTAGAGAAGAGGCCACAGCGTAAAGAGTAGGAACAGTTGAGATTTGGTTAGGAACTGACACCTTAGACTCTCCCCAAAAGGAAGAGACACTGTAAGTATGGAGAAAGGATAGGAACGGGCCCCACCCCAGGCACTCCAGGCTCAGTGGACCTCCACTGGGAACATGAATCCCCATAACGTTTGGCTTTGAAAACCACAGGGGCTTAATTTCATGAGTTTTTATAATCAGTGAGGCTTAATACTTGAACTTTAAAAATCAGCAGGCTCTGGGAGAGTGGGAGGGGGATAGGAAACTGAGTCCCCACCTTTAGAGAGACAATACAACAACATAAGCAGATAGGCTATCTTTCAGAATAGAAGGAGAGATAAAGAGTTTCCCTGACAAACAAAAATTTAAAGGAATTCATCACCACTAAACCAGGCTATCTTTCAGAATAGAAGGAGAGATAAAGAGTTTCCCTGACAAACAAAAATTTAAAGGAATTCATCACCACTAAACCAGCTTTCCAGGAAATGTTAAAGGGGATTCTTGGAGTGGAAAGGAAAGACCATAAGCAGGAGCAAGGAAAGCAGGAAGCACAAAAGCAGTAAAATTAAGAATATCTATAAAAATCAGTCAAGGTATTAACAAAATAAAAAGATATAAAGTATGACAGCACATACATATAATGGGGGTGGGGGAGGACAGCATATAGTGCTTTTAGAATAGGTTCAAACTTAAGCAACCACCAACTTAATATAGACTACTATATGCATAAGATGTTATGTATAAACCTAATGGTAACCACAAATCAAAAACTGGGACTAGAAATGCAAAAAGAGAAAGGAATCCAAGTATGTTACTAAAGAAAGCCAACCAACCATGAGAAAAGAGGGGAAGAGAGTAAGGAACAGAGAACTACAAAAGTTCTTTTGTAGAAGAAACTTGTTTTAAAACAAGTAACAAAATGACAATAAGTGCATACCCAAATAATTACACGGAATGTAAATGGACTAAATGCTCCAATCAAAAGACATAGGGTGACTGAATAAATAAAAAGCAAGACCCATCTATATGCTGCCTACTAGAGACTCATTTCAGACCTAAAGACACATACAGATTGAAAGTGAAAGGATGGAAAAGGATTTATAATGAAAATGGAAGTGAAAAGAAAGCCAGGGTAGCAATACTTATATCAGATAAAATAGATTATAAAATGAAAACTATAAGAAAAGACAAAGAAGGACACTACATAATCATAAAGGGAACAATCCAACAAGAAGATATAACAATTATAACTATTTATGCACCCAACGTGAGAGCACCCAAATACATAAAGTTGCTATTAACAAACAAATACAATAATAGTAGGGGACCTGAACACCCCACTTACATCAATGGATAGATCATCCAGAAAGAAAATCAACAAGGAAACAGTGGCTTTGAATGACACATTGGACCACATGGACCTAACAAATATATTAAAAACATTCCATCCTGAAACAGCAGAATACACATTCATTCCAAATGTGCATGAAACATTCTCCAGAATAGATCACATGTTAGGCCACAAAACAAGTCTCAACAAATTCTAAAAGACTGAAGTCATACCATCCATCTTTTCTGACAACAACACTATGAAACTAAAAATCAACCACAAGAAAAAATCTGGAAAGAACACAAATGAAGGTTAAATAACATGCTACTAAACAATGAATGGGTTAACCAAGAAATCAAAAGGAAATTTAAAAAAATACATGACGACAAATGAAAATGAAAACACAATAGTCCAAAATCTTTGATGTAGCAAGAGCTGTTCTAAGAGGGATGTTTATAGCAATACAAGCTTACCTCAGGAAGCAAGAAAAATTTCAAATATACAACCCAACCTAATGTCTGCTAGAAAAAGAAGACCAAAAAACCCCCAAACCAGTAAAAGGAAGAAAATAATAAGGATTAGAGCAGAAATAAAATAAAAACTAAAAAGACAATAGAACAGAGCAGGAAAACCAGGATCTAGTTCTTTGAAAAGATCAACAAAATTGAGAAACTTGTAGCCAGACTTATTAAAAAAAAAGGGAAGAAGGAAAGGAGGGAGGGAGGAAGGGAGAAAAAGAGAGAGAGAGAGAAAGAAAAGAAAAGAAAGGAAAGGAAAAGAAAAGAGAAAACAAAAAAGAAAAAGAGAGGACTTAAGCAAAATCAGAAATGAAAGATGAGAAATAACAACTAACACCACAGAAATACAAAGGATTATAAAAGAGTATTATGAAAGATTATATGCCAACAAACTGAACAATCTAGAAGAAATGAATAAATTCCTAGAAACAAAAAACCTCCTAAAACTGAATCAGGAAGAAATATAAAATTTGAACAGACTGATAACCAGCAATGAAATGTAATCACTAATCAACAAACCAAAGTCTGGGACCAGAAGGCTTCACAGGTAAATTCAACCAAATGTTTATTTGTTTGTTTAAGTAGTCTCCATGTCCATTGTGGGGCTTGAACTCATGAGCCTGAGATCAAGAGTCTCATGCTCTATGGACTGAGTCAGCCAGGCACCCCAATTCTACCAAACATTTAAAGAAGAGTTAATACCTAGTCTTCTCATACCATTCCAAAAAACAGATGAGGAAGGAAAGCTTCCAAGTTCATTTTATGAGGCCAGCATTACCCTGATACCAAAGCCAGATAAAGACACTACAAAAAGAGGACGACAGACCAATATTCCTGATGAACATAGATGCAAAAATCCTCAAAAAATTAAATCCAACAATATATTAAAAATAATTCACCACAATATAGTGGGATTTATTCCTGGGATGCAAGTGTGGTTTAATATTCACAAATCAATCAACATGATATATCACATCAACTAGAGAAAGGATAAAAGCCATATGATTATTTCATTAGATGCAGAAAAGCATCTGACAAAGTACAACATCCATTCATGATAAAAACCTTCAACCAAGTAAGTTTAAAGAAAGCATACCTCAACATAAGGCCATATATGAAAAATACACTGCAACCATCATCAAAAGCAGAGCTTTTCCCCTATAGGATCAGGAACAAGACAAGAATGTCCACTCTTACCACTTTTATTCAGCATAGTACTGGAAGTCCCAACCACAGCAATCAGACAAGAAAAAGAAATAAAATGCACCCAAATTGGTAAGGAAGAAGTAAAACTTTCACTATTTGCAGATGACATGATACTATATATAGAAAACCCTAAAGACTCCACCAAAATACTCCTAGAACTGATAAATGAATTCAATAAGGTTGCAGGATACAAAATCAATACAAAGAAATCCATTGCATATCTATACAATAATAACGAAATAGCAGAAAGAGAAATTAATAAAACAATCCCATTTACAATTGCACCAAAAATAATTAAATACCTATGAATTAACTTAGCAAGGGAGGTGAAAGACCCATACTCTGAAAACAATAAAACATTAATGAAAGAATTTGAAGATGACACAAACAAATGGAAAGATATTCCATGGTCATGGATTGCAAGAACAAATATTGTTAAAATGTCCATACTATCTACAGCAATCTACAGATTTAATGCAATCCCTATCAAAATACAAACAGCATTTTTCACAGAACTAGAAAAAATAATTCTAAAATTTGTATGGAACCACAAAGACCCTGAATAGACAAAGCAATCTTGAAAAAGAAACACAAAACTGGTGGTACCAGAATCCTAGATTTCAAGATAAACTACAAAGCTGTAGGAATCAAAACAGTATGGTACTGAAACAAAAATAGGCACATAGATCAATTGAACAGAAGAGAGAGCACAGAAATAAACCCATGAGTATACGGTCAATTAGTCTTTTTTTTTCTTTTTTTAATGATTTTATTTATTTATTTGACACAGAGAGACACAGGAAGAGAGGGAACACAAGCAGGGGGAGCGGGAGAGGGAGAAGCAGGCTTCCCACTGAGCAGGGAGCCCGATGCAGGGGCTCGATCCCAGGACTCCAGGATCATGAACTGAGCCGAAGGCAGACACCTAATAACTGAACCACCCAGGTGCCCCCGGTCAATTAGTCTTTGACAAAGGAGGCAAGAATACACAGTCAAAAAAAGATAGTCTCTTCAGCAAAAGGTGCTGGGAAACTGGAGAGCAAAGGAATGAAACTGGACTATCTTTTTATTTTTTAAAGATTTTATTTATTTATTTGACAGAGAGAGACACAGCGAGAGAGGGAACACAAGCAGGGGCAGAGGGAGAAGGAGAAACAGGCTTCCCTCAGCAGGGAACCCGTTGCGGGGCTCATCCCAGGACCTGGGATCATGACCTGAGCTGATGTCAGATGCTTAACAACTGAGCCACCCAGGCATCCCTGGACTATCTTTCTTATACCATACAAAATATAAACTCAAAATGGATTAAGGATTTTAAATATGAGACTCAAAACCATAAAAATCCTAGAAGAGAGCACAGGCGGTGATTTTCTCTGAAGTCAGCCACAGCAACATTTCTCTAAATGTATCCCCTGAGGCAAGTTAACAAAAGCAAAAATAAACAATTGGAACTACATCAAAATGAAAAGCTTCTGGGGTGCCTGGGTGGCTCAGGTGGTTAAGCGTCTACTTTTGGCTCAGGTCATGATCCCAGGGTGCTGGGATCGAGCCCCACCTTGGGCTCTCTGCTCAGTGGGGAGCCTGCTTCTCCCTCTCCCTCTGCCTGCAGCTCCCCCTGCTTGTGCTTTCTGTCAAATAAATAAATAAAATCTTTTAAAAAAACAAAAAAGATTCTCTCTCTTCCTCTCCCTCTACCCCTCCCCCCCCACACTCGCATGTGCTCTCTCTCTAAAACAATTTTTTTGAAAATGAAAAGCTTCTGCACAGCAAAGGAAATAATCAAGAAAACTAAAAGACAACCTACTAAATGGGAGAAGATATTTGGCAAATGTTATATCTGATAATGGATTAGTATCCAAAATATATAAACAACTTATATAACTCAACACCAAAAACCCCCAAATAATTCAATTTAAAAATGGGCAGAAAACATGAACAGACATTTCTCCAATGAAGATATGCTGATGGCCAACAGACAGATGAAAAGATGCTCAACATCATTCATCTTCTCGGAAATGCAAATCTGCAAATCAATACCACAACATCACCTTACACCCATCAGAATGGCTCAAATAAAAAACACAAGAAACAAGTATTGGCAAGGACATGGAGAAAAAGGAACCATCTTGCACAGTTGGTGGGAATGCAAACTGGTGCAGCCACTTTGGAAAACAATATGGAGTTTCAGTAATTCCACTACTGAGTATTTACCCAAAGAATATGAAAACACTAATTTGAAAAGATATATGCATCCCTATTGTGGCATTATTTACGATAAAAAAATTATGGAAGCATCCCATGTGTCCACTGATAAATGAATGGATAAAGAAGAAGAACAAAATAAATTATATATATTTTTAGATGAGGGGCTAATTCTGCTGAGGGCAGATCTAATTAATGGGCAAGGGGTGCTCTGGGAATGCATCTGGCTGGGTGAAGCGTGGCCCCACACCACAGGCCTAGAGGCCCGATGCCTTGGGCAAGAAGAGGAGGGTAGAACTACCCATGCTAGAGCCACAAGGACTTGCTATTTACAATTTCTGGCTTATGTTTCAGGTCCATTACTGCTGGGGATTTACCTGTTCTCATTGTGGACTACTGGAGGTCTTATAGCGATGACATGGTCCACTCCACTCCAAAACAGTCGCCTCTTTTCCTCAAGCCAGGTCTCATGGGAATTCCTGATCCTTGTGATAAGAGGCAAATCTTGGAACTTCTCTAATGAAAAACATCTGGGAGGACTGCTTTCTACATAGGCCTGAATATCTCATCAACAGTGGACCATAGTGAACTGTCTGATTCTAATGACCTTTCTCTTTACATCGTCAATGTAGTGAAAGTAAGCCCTTGCTATAGGAAGACAGCTTGCTGGCTGGGGCACCTTCTGTACACACCGTCCTAAAAATCTGAGTTCAGGAATTTCCCGGGGACCAAAGTACCCATGTGTTGGCTACTCTGAAGAATGGAGACTCCCACGGATGGGCACCTGGATCAGGTGGGGTAATTTGGGTAACAGGCATGGACTTGTGAGGAATACACAGAATAGAAGGGTTCATTCCGCTCCAACCGGAAGAGCTAATTCCTCTGATGGCAGATCTCTTGCGATATCAGAGCCAGTCTTCACAAGCTCTCTGGAGCCATTCCAGGCCTGATTAGGACTCCCTGGGACGGGAGAATCATAGTTGCCAGTCAGGCTCCTACTCCCATAAGGAGAGGAAGGGCATATGGAACCTGATAGTAATCACCATTCAAACCTTTTCATCAATGACACAGTGAGGAGAAATGCTACCCTCAAAATTCCTTGGTAAGCAAAAGCAGTCCCTAGCCAACAGGCCAAATGGGCCAGACGACCACAACAGGTGTTAGGGAGCAAATTGCGTGTATACTAGACAATGTAACTCAGTGTTGTGTGTTGGTTTGATATGACTTCAAATCCACTTATTTATGACTTAAGCAAAGCTGTTTCAATCCAGTTGTTTATGACAAAAATTAAAGCCATTGTTTTGTTATCTCAAAATAAAGTAAGTTGTGTCAGGATATCATCATCTCATTTTTCTCACCAGTTAAGTCCTCAGCAGCTCAACTACCAGTATTTAAACTATACATTCTGAGAGTTCACGAGGACTACGTGAGATGGGTCTGGGTATTTGCTGATCTAAAACAGCTCTTTGAAGATCTTGGAGCAACTGGCTCCTGCAGCAGTAGAAGCACCTCTTTTATTAGCAAAAGCCATACAGTGGCCCTTTGAAGAATATCATCTTGCCTGTCAACCCAGTGGCATCATTTGCTAGCACCATACTCTCACAACAGGGGACTTTTACTTTGACGCTGGTAGTTAGACATCAGGTCTTAGTTAGCTAAGCTAGCTCTCCCAAGTACCAAATCATATAAACGTACACCTCAACTAAATTTGGACTTTAATTCTTAAGTGTTTCCTTGCCTGGAAAAATAGTATAATTAATCTATGATTGATTTAGACTTTGTCATTTCTTTATTGGCTTAGTAAGAGACATTATCCTGTATGTTTATTGGCTTGTGAAATTCCCACAGTGAGCCTATATTAAATAAACTGCTAGGAAAGATGAATTCTTCTCTGAAAATAATTTGCCTCCAAAACAAAGCACTTGGGAATTATGACTGCCAGACAGATGCCTAGCCGCATATGAACAGCAGGGCCATATAGGGTCTGATAGTAACCACAATTCAAACGTCCTCATCAATGATACATGGGGAAAGTCTGACCTAGGAAGATGGTCTGGTGGGTGAGCGAAGGCCCCATCTGAGGACCAAGGGGGCCAGACACCTGGGGCAGGTTGGTGGAGTGTGCCAGTCATGGTGACTCAGCATCCATGCATCCTGGATTCAGCACTTGCAGGGATGGACCGTGTCCCCTCTGGTGACTTTTTCAGGATTCAGAGCAATGCCAAGGTTCACCCTGCTCCAAAATTCAGTTGCCTGTACCCTGATCTCAAGGAACTCCCTAGCCCTGCCATCCTGGGTACCACTGGGAATTCCACTGATAGAGACACCTGGGGAACCTGACTCCCCATGTATCCTGCCAGCACAGGTCAATAGAGTCTGACTCAAAGACCTTCCCCACTCTACCTCAGGAGTGCAGTGCAGGGAACCACAACTCTAGGAAGACAGCCTACAGGGCTGGGCAATGCTGTTCACTCAGGCCTACAGGACCTGGATACACGAGGGAGGGAGGTGGGCAGGGATCAGAATGCACATGCTCCTCTGGCTCCCATCCTGCAGCCATGCTCTCTAGGATCAGTCCCTGGGTCAAGGCCACATAGGTACAGGCTGAGCCATAGGTAAGGACTGCTGGGAGACACACTGCGTTGCCAGGCTCCATTCTGCTCTACAACAGAGTAGCTCTTTCCTCTGATGCCAGATTTCATGGGATCTCGGAAGCCATACTGGGCCTGACCAGGGCTATGTAGTATGGGAGACACCCGAGAAACACAATTGCCAGAGAGGGCCCTGGTCGCATAAGGTCAATAGGGCCCTATGGGGTCTGAAGGTAACTACCATTCAAGTGTCTTCACCAGTGGTGCAGTTCTGAGAAAGACTGTTCCAGAAAGATGGCTTGGTCAGCAAGGACAGGCCCTGTCTAAAGGATCAAGAGGTTCTGATATCTGGGGGCAGGTGCACCAGAGCAAATTGTACATGGGAAAGCTGCTATGACTCCACTTTCAGGCACCCTGGGATGGTCTTCTATATCCTGGACTTGTGGAGATGGACTGGGCCCCCATGGGGACGTCTGGGGACTCACAATGATGTGTGAAGTCCATTCCACTCCAAAACACAGTTGCTTTTTCCCTCAAAGCCATATTTCAAGGAACTTGTTAGCCTTGCCATCCTGGCATGGCCAGGAATTCTGCTGAGGGACACCTAAAAGACCTGACTTCCACCAAGGCCCATGCATCCTCCGGACATAGGTCCACAAGGGCTCTGACTCAAATGACCTTCCCCACTCTGCAGCAGAATTGCAATTTGGGGAAGCCCTAGCTCTAGGAAGATGACCTGCTGGGGTTGGGTAGCCCCTCTTCACACAGGCCTAGAGGTCTTGGATGCCTTAGGCAGGTTATAGGAGTGAATTTGCATGTGCAGGCCATGGGACTAAGCATCTTTGCTCTCTGAAGTTGGTCCCCAAATCTTGGCCTTGTAGGGATATGCCACGCCACATGTGGGGATTTTTGGGGAACATACAGGGCTGCCAAGGTCTATCCTGCCCCTAGAGTTACCAATTCTCCTCAAGCTAGATGTATGCAGAATACTATATCTATATATAATATAGGTATATTATATATATATATATTGCACAATAACAAATATAACAATAGATATACTTCTTAAATGCAAGATTGAATTTAATAACATAATTTTTCTCCTAGCTAATTTGCATATTTAATACAATTTCCCTGCTGGCAGGGCTCTGGGAATCAGACTACATCCTGTATCAATGGTGACTATGTGAAGCTATCAATCCTTCAGAAGGCAAGTTAGCAATATGTATGAAGAATTATAAAAATATTAAAGCCCTTTGCCCCATAATTCTATCTCTGAGAATCTATTTTAAGGAAATAATCTAAACTATAAGAAGACCACATGCTCATAGATGTTGACTGCCGTAATTTTAATGATGAAAAAAGCTATTAAATGTTAACTAATGGAGAATGATTATGGTATATCATAGAAGGAATATTATGCAGATATTAAAATTACTGCACAGGAAATCACATTAAGGAACAGAGCACAATACAAGTCTTTATTGGTACAACTTGTAAAAAGCTGAGAAACAAATGTTTAAAAAATTACACTTAATGAGTTAGGATAGTAGGTGACTTTCTCCTTACTAAGTGTTCTACAATTTTCCTGCTATAATAAAAGGAAAGTAAAGTCAAAGCATAGTTGAGTTATAAAAGTGTACTTTATTATTTGTGATTCAACTCAACACATCAAAATAAATGTCAAGAAGTTTTGGCCTGTCACTGTTCCTTTTTTTTTTTTTAAGATTGGTTAATTGATTTGAGAGAGAGAGAGAGAAAGAGTGTGTGTGTGTGTGTGTGTGTGTGTGTGTGTGTGTGTGTGTGCAGGGGGAGGGGCAGAGGGAGAGTAAGAGAATCTGAAGCTGCTGAGCCTCCGTGCTGAGTTTGGAGCCTGACGGGGGCTCAATCCCATGACCCTGAGATCGTGACCTGAGCAGAAATCAAGAGTCGAACGTTTAACCGACTGAGCCACCCAGATGCCCCTGTCGTTATTCACTTGTTAATTTTTTTCCTTAATTGCAAATAGTGCTGAAAAAGAAAAAAACATTTCTTGACTGTTTTAGCAATGTCTTGGAAACCAAAATGATTGAATGATAGCAAACATTCTGTCTCAAAGTGGCCACTGAAGAACAGATCAGACTGCACGCACACTCCACCTAAGTCAAGCCCAGGGGCTATGCTGCCTCCCCACCTGGTCCAAGGCTCAGAAACACCTGACCAAGTGTTCAAAACTGCCAATATATTCATTACAGTGAGAGAGAAAACGGCCCCATGAACAGATACGGGCCCCACGTGCATCAGGTAGTCTTTTCTCCATACCTAGATAAACCATCGGTAGCACCACGGCCACTGTCAGGCAATCCATCTCTCCATTAGGACTGCCGCACCGGAAGTTCACACCACCCTTAGCCAGACCAAATCTCCCTCTGCCCTGGGCAGCAATTGCAAGGAGAGCTGATGCCTCTCCTCTGTCTTTCTGTTTCCATTTTCCCTGTCTGTCCTGCCCTGTGCGTTGTGTGTCTGCCTTGCAGCCTGCATCCCCAAGTGCTCTTGCCCTCTGGTTTCCAGTTGGAGGCCAGCAGGGACAGCAGCAGGACAGCTGACAAACAGGAAGAGAAAGAGTCGGGGTGTTTCCCCAACTGCCCACTGGAGGGCCATCAGTTTGGCAGTGCCTGACAGGTCCAGGGATGTCATTCCTCTCAGACCTTTCAACACCAGGGCAGTTGATGACTCCTCAACTGTGCAAAGCTTCCAGATGCTTCACCATCTTTTTTGGGTTCACTCAGCCCAATCCACAACTTTGTACATAATCTGTTTATTGAACTCTCTTCAATTAACCCTTTAAGTGTGCCATCTGTTTTCTCCCAGGACCCAGACTGATGTAATCTCAGTGCCCAGGTGTGACTTGAGGGCTCTCCACTGTCTGCGCTTCAAAGGTTAATCAATGGACCAACACTTCAATCAACTAATGGGAGCTTTTCTAGATGAACACCAGCCAGGAAAGCTCTGTGATGATAAAATGTCCTCCGTCTGCATGGTCCAACATGATAGCCACTAGCCATATTGTCTCTTGAGCACTTTGAAAGTGACTAGTGAGACTGAAGAACGGAATGTTTTATTTCATTTTCATTAATTTAAATTTAAATCACCACACGTAGCCACCTCATAATTGCCAGCACAGGCCCAGCCACTCACTCAGTCGAGGACTGCTGGCTTCGTAGTTATTTTGTTGTCCTCCCAGTGATATGCCTGTGTCTAATCTCTTATGGTAGCCGTCTTCCTAATTTCCAAGTGTTTGGTGGAAAACTCACCAGAAACCCCAGGCCTTACAAAAACAATATACAAAGAGTCTAGACAACTTGCCAAAATGGGCCGTGCAATAGTAGTTATGAGTGTTAAACAAGGGAACCCAGGACTTCCTGTAGTCGGGGCTGGGTGTAACAGTGCTACACAGGGAATGTTGCATGGGGTCCCTGTCCCTGCCCTGTTTCTATTGGGGAAGTGGAATAAAATTTTCTTCCTTTATCCAGATAGAAAACAGATAACAATTTTTCAATTGTCAGTGAGTTCAGGGAGGAGGAGCAACTTACTGGCTGTGAGTTGGGGAGAGGAACTGGATGTGTGTAATCCAGGCTTTCTCCATCTCCTGGGAACCAGCTGTCAGTAAGAAGCATGCCTTCGGCTCTCTCCTCCATCAGGAAACCACACAGGGCAGGCCACCAGGAGGAGGGCTACCAGGAGGAGGGCCACCAGGAGGAGAGCCACCAGGAGGAGGGCCACCAGGAGGAGGGCCACCAGGTGGAGGGCCTGGACTGACCCAATGTGTCTAACTCTGGGGCTTACTGTCCAAAGGACTTCTTCACAGCAAGTATAAAATGTGCCCCAGCATTTGCCAGTAACTAAGGAATCATCTGCTTTACTCTTGTCTTATTTCTTAAATGATTCACAACTTGGAAAAGAAAGAGTGGGGTTATTGTTGGGACTCTTCAAACACTCCATTTATGCATCTGGCAAGTATTTTGTGATAATGACAATACCATCTGATAGGCAGGGGGAGCTAGCAAAGGAACAATGTAACTCCAAGAAGTGGCTCTGGGAAGGAAGTGTGTACAGGAAATGCGGCAGCAAGGAAACACGGCGAGGCTCATCATCATTAGGAGTCTGAATCAAACACTGTTTTGATGGTTGCTTTATCAGTTGGGTATGTAGCTCCATCAGGGAAGACACTTCGTCTTATTCATTGTTGGATCGTCAGCACTTGAGGCTCTTCCGGGAACACAGTAGTTGCTCAACAAATATTTTTTGAATGAATAAGTAAAACCCAGTTGCCAGTGATAGAATCCCTTTACAGGTGAATACACTAAGGCCAAGAGAACCTGATTACCCGCAGAGAAAATGCTGATTCATGGCAGAAGCCAGGCTCCCAGGCTCCCAGGCTCTTACTCCTGCTCTTTCCATAACATCTCCTGGTTCCCAGGAGATGGAGAAAGCCTGGATTACACACATCCAAGATTACACACATCTTTCTATTAGTTTTATTTCTTATCTATGGCTTGATTTTTATACCTAATGATAATTTAGTATCTGTATATTTTCATTTCAGTTCAGCAGTAATATTTATTAGGTATTGCACTTACTGTGTCCCCAGATGTCTTGATGTGTCTTTAAGGAGTTTAATAACTAAATGTAGAGGCAAGTCTTACACATAAAAAACAGTTTAAATAACATCCCAAGCTAGAATAGATTTGCATCCCATGGAGGTCAAAAAGGAGGAGATGATTATACAAATATGTTTACAATTCTCAGAGAATGGCTTCTCTTTCAAAAGAGAAATTATACCAATTATCTTACCAATTGACTATTTAACCATCAAAATTATGAAGCACACTTAATAGGCAAGATATTATGCAATGACTCTAAAAATGGACATGCTTCATTAAGTACAGTTTTAAGTATTTAAATCAAAGAGAATCCTTTTCAAGGCGTGTTTCATAACCACTTAAATAACACCATTTTCAAGGAAGTTAAAGAAGTACAGAGATGCCTTAAAAATTTATTTCCCTGTGTGATGTCAGTGGCAAAGCCAGTTAGACAGCCTCACTTCCAGACAGGCATGCTCATTCAGAAGGCGTAAGCTCCAGCCACCTGCTCATGCCACAAGTGACTCAGGAACATGCTTGCTGTTTTGTGGCGGGGAGGCCAGCACGGCAGATAGATTAGCTTCTGTGGATGCCAAGCGTACTTTAGGATTGCCACTCGGTTGACACAAATTCAAGAGGAATGGGAAATGTGACAGAGAAGATTCCCAATCAGTTTTTCACTCTAGGACGGCAGAATGTATACTAGTTAAGGACATAAACTTGGGAGTCCAATGGTCTGGATTGGTATCCTAGCTCTACCATTCTTTAGTTGTGTATCTTGGACAAGTAACCTCCTCCTCAGTTTACTCATCTGTAACATGGAAATAATGAAAGGTTTACTGTGATGGTTAAATGAATTAAAGAGTGGAAGACACGCGTTGCCCGGCACACAGTAAATATTTCATGTAAGCTTTTTTTTTTTAACTGAAAACTATTGGAATTGTTTCTTAAACAATACACCAGTCCACAGAGGGCAGTGTTCTCTGGACCCCTTTCCTCAGGATGTGGTCCTGGAGACCTGTTCTCCACTGGCAAACAGAAAAGGTGAAGAATGACAAAGCCCACGGGAATATTTGCTATATCCACCTTACATAGCATTTCTGTCTGCATGTGCGCCTACCTTCTGTTGTTATCCATGCTATGTAATCTAGAACTATGCAACTCTCAAGGTAGATAGGCTCTAGGATTGAGGTAATAAACTGAGGTCGTTTAATTAATTTTTCCGTTCTAAAGTATATGGTAGGCAGAGGACAAAAATAGAGCCAGACAAAGAGAGAAGAGAGAGCATAGAAGCCTGAGCAAGATAATTCTCCCAGAGAGATAAGGAAAGATTCTACCTCATCAGTGTTTTGAGTACTTAAATCAATCCTGTGACATTTCTGTGGCCAGTGGGCCTTTTAGTTGTGTAGGTGGTGATCAGCACATTTAAAGTTTAAGTGATATTTTTGCCCAAATAATCCTGGTCTTCTGCTACAGGAATCTGGTAGAAATCTACTTGAAATCTTTATTACACCAATCTGAAGAATGTGATCCTTTCCCATCGGACTGAAAACCTGAAGGCAAAAGCCTTTATCTATCTTGCTTTTTTTTTTTTTTTTTACATACTCTCGCACCTAGCGCTGTGCTTAGAACATACTGGCACTCGGCACCTATTTTTTGACTTTTGGATCAGACCCTGGAAACATGTAACTGAGAATAATTCAAATAGTTCAGTTCCACATGGGTGCCCATGGATTTGTACTGCTCCCTTTGGAAGTGCTGAGGGACAAGCTGGGAAATACTCAAGTGTTAGAAACCTATCAAAGGTGCCAGTCTGCAAAGCCTCATATGTCTCTAGCCACTCACTAATCACTGTATGATAGGGTCCAGATCTGACATCATATGACCTTTGGCAGATGGCAAAGAAGTTTTAAAATTCATCTAGGTACATCATAATAACAAACACTGAAAGGATCTTTATATCCCCCCAGACCCTTATTCTTAGACTCTAGCACACTGCCATTGTTGATAAATGTTTGACACATCAACACTAAATTTAACTGGCCTGGTTTCGGATTTCAGGTTGATCTTTAAGAATGAAAAAAAAAAAAGTTAAATGGCTGTAGGAACACAACTCTTTTCCTATTGATGCAACCAGAATTTCTAGTCTTGAATCATTCCACACTTAAATCTCAAACCATTAGTTGACTGATTTTTGAAAGGAAAAAGAAGTTGACAACTGGATAGATCTTTTCATGGGCTGGAAAAAAAACCCAGACTATTGGCATTTTCAAAATCTTCCCTATTTATTCTTTATGACAATATGTATAGAATAGTGATCAAAACTTGCAAATGTATTGCATATACCTTTAATTACATTTAACTCAAATTAGTTTTCTACTTCTTAAGATTTATAGAACTATAAAATTTTAAACTTTTAGAGTCCTTTCCTTCTAAATCCTTCATTATGGACTTGGGAAAACTGAGGCTGGAGGGAAGAGTGACTGAGCCCTGGACCCCTTATTTGTTCTGTAGGAGCCAAGATAAGCCTCCAGGTATACCCACTCCTCTTTCCATTCTTAATTTGGTCTCTGTTCCACTCCAAACTGTCATCTCTTTTTCAATGATAGGCCATTTCTACAAAAGAGTAGTGTTCGGGTTGTAGGGACTCATTTCCAGAAGAATAGGTGTTTTCGTTAATGACTAACTCACTACTTCCAAAAGTGGAGCTGCAAAAAATTCCTTCTGTCTTCTAATGAAATTAGTTCCCTGCCAGAGACCATAAACACACCAGATGTGGGAAACGAAAACCAGTCCTAGTGCTATCTATTGTCACGCTGATATCCATTTGGAGAAGGAGACGCTCCTCGATGCAATGAATACAACTTCCACTATTCTGGGCAGAGGGTAGCACGTGGTGCCAGTGCAGGAAGGAGGAGACAGTGGCCTATGTCCACCAGCTGGCATATCCCCAGGGAGCAGAAGGAAGCGATTCTGTTGGGAATACCAAAGAGTTTAACAGAGCAGAAGGAACCAGAGTATATGTCATTCCACAGGCTAAGAAAGACTAAAGGAATCCAACAATCATGAGGCTAATGGTCATGGCTCTCATTGAGAATGACCAATTAAGCATGAGCCACACAGCTCATGGATAAAAATAGCCCACAAATCCTTTTTTTTTTTTTAAGATTTTATTTACTTGGCCTTTATTTAATCGTTCCCCTGCCTCCCCGGCTCGGGCTCTGTCTCTCTTACTCTCAAATAAATAAAAGATTTTATTTATTTATTTGTGAGAGAGGTTGGGAGAGGGAGAGAGTGAGCAAGAGCAGGATGGAGGGGCAGAGGGAGAAGGACAAGCAGACTCCCCACTGAGCAGGGAGCCCAACACCCCGCTCGATCCCAGGACCCCAAGACCATGACCCCAGCCAAAATCAGATGCTCAACTGACTGAACCACCGAGGTGCCCCACCTACCAATACTTTCAAGTTACCTTGGCAAAAGCCAATTATATCCTTGCAATTCAAAGACATTTGTACCTAAAAACTTTATATTATTGCACTATAACACATTTTGCTATCTTCATTATACTATAATATTTACAGGCTATAGCCCATAGAAGGAAACAGTTTATTAAGTAAAGAGAAAAAGTCTTTTTACCTGGTTAACATTTGTTCTGAAAGCCCAGATTCCACCAATAGAGGTATTTCCTCTAAGGACCCATATTAATACAGATGATTAATGAAAATAAAGAATTCAATATTTTCTTAAAATTGATTTAATTTCTTAAATTTAATTAATTTAATTTCTTAAATTAAAATAAGTAAATAAATAAGTTTCTAAAATTTCTCTTTCTAGGTATTTGGGCATTCCAGAGGTCCAACAGCATTTTGCACAGTGGCAAGTAAAGCGGTTTTCATTGTTCCAGTTTCTTTTTTTTTTAAGATTTTATTTATTTGACAGAGAGAGACACAACGAGAGGCAGAACATAAGCAGGGGGAGGGGGAGAGGGAGAAGCAGGCTTCCTGAGGCGAATGATCCCGGGGATCATGGCCTGAGCCGAAAGCAGACGCTTAACGACTGAGCCACCCAGGCGCCCCTCATTGTTCCATTTTCACGGAGAAAGATGGAGTATTTGGGTCCCTGTGAATCCTACTTGGTAGACTGGCATTCTGGCAACTTATATAGTGGTCTTTAGCTCTGCTTCATGATTGCCTTCAGGAGAATTTCAAAATATCCCCCAATAAAGGTTAAACCACTTACGGATGGAGCATGTCAATTCAGGAAACCTAAAAAACCTTTGAAAGTTGAGCCATTGCCATTGCATGTGATAAGAAGAACTCCTTTCTTTTTTGAGTGTTTAAAGCAAACATATTTACCACACTATACTTCTATTCCATTCTCCCTTCCTCATGATTCATCTATACTGTAGTTTAACAACTGGTCTTTTCAATTCTCACCTGCTCTAATTTCAACCCAAAGATTGCAACATATTGGATATTTGACTTTCACGTGGCTTAGTCTTCCTTCTTATCTTGGACATGCTCTGATTATCCAGTGAGCCCACAGGTCAGTATTAGAGTTGCTTTCCTTTCTTTTTTTTTTTTTTAATTCAATTAGCCAACATAGAGTATATCATTAGTCTCAGATGTAGAGTTCAACAATTCATCAGTTGCATATAACACCCAGTGCTCATCACATCACGTGCTCTCCTTAATGCCCATCACCCAATTACCCCATCCCCCCATCCTCCCCCACCCCAGCAACCCTCAGTTTATTTCCTGTTGTTAAGAATCTCTCATGGTTTTTCTCCCTCTTTGATGATTGGGTGGAGGCTGGCAGCACAGGCAATGAAAGAATTCACCCAAAGCAGACCAAGGAGATAGATGTTTATTCAATACACTGTAAGGGAGTGAAGGACAAGACAGTGAGGTAGAGATTGTCTGCCATGAGGCAGTGATGGAGGGCTATAGTTAAAGGGGAGTGTGAGGAGGTATGGGAACATATGGAATTTTCCTTTTTTGGTACCTGTGTCCAGATGTAAGTAACCCATTGGTCAGCTAGGACTTATGCATATTTTGAGATGGGTCGCCTGATGAGCCTATTTGTATTCAGCCAGGAAGTCACTGTGAGATCTCCTACCTTACTCAGCTTTCCATTGTTCAAGTTGGTTGCCTAAAAGCAACCTCTACATTCCCCCCTGAACAATTCGACCCTTAAATCTTTAAGATTGCTGAGGGTGGAAGGTCTTCTCTTCTGTAACTGCTTCATGCTGAATGAGGGGTGTAGAGATGTCTTGACCTATGGGTCAACATTGGTCAGTTGGGAATTTAATAGGAGTAATGGAAAGCTGAGACAGTTGTGTCTAGAGTTGATGACATATGGGAGTCTCCTTGAGCAGAGAGGATTATCTGTCAGTTTGAAGTTATGGCAGTGAAGGAGTCTTGGCACCAGATGGAGAGGCATGGGAGAAAACAGCAAAACTTGATGAGAATAACAAGAAGAAAAAGAAGCCCAAATAAGAGTCCTTTGATAGTTGACAAAAGTCCTCCTCCTATCCAGGATTTTCACCAGTCAGGAGCCCATTTTGGGGATAGAGGGCTTTGGCTTTATCCTCTAAGTGACGGATTTTGAGATGTAGTAACATAGTTGGTTTAAAATTTATATTCTTTTTTGTTGCTGTATATAAGATGGATTTGGAGAGAATAAAATGGGAAGAAGGGAGACTGGTTAGGAATTTATCAGTTAGAAATTCAGAAAGATGGGATGAAACTCTGGGCCAGTGATAGCACAACTGGAAAGCCTGTGATGAATTTGAGAAATATTTAAGCATTAGAATTGACAATGGTCAGGTTAGAATTAACATGGGACGAGGAATAGTAAAGAAAAGGGAAATGCCAAGAATAACTTGAGAGACTGGTTGATATAACCAACTAAAAGAGATTAAAGTAAAGAAGAAAATGTTAATTCTGTTTGTGCTTTGTTGACATGGCATTCAGAGATGATGTTCAAGTGGACATGTCCATCAGGCATTGTATTATCCAAGTCTAAATTTCAGGAAAGATGTCCAGGCTCTAGGTACAGATTTAGGAGGCATCCATATACAAGTAGGTTCAAAAAATGCAAGTAGATGAAATCATGCTAGCAGAGTCCATTAGAGTTGTTAGATTCAGAGGAGTTGTTGACTTAGGAAGCCTAACATTTAAAGTGGAAGCAGAAGAGAAGGTTGATTAGAAAGCTAAAGAAGAACAGGGGAGTGGGGGTTCACAGAAGCCAAAGAGTAGCAAGTTTCAAGAAGGAGGAGACATCTCCAGGGTCAAAAGCAGCATCTAGGCACTGTGAGTTAGGGATTAATATGTGCTCAGGTCATGATATTTTTGCTTTATCTCTGTGACATTTACAAGTTATGACTGTAGTTTTACATTCTTTATGTCAGTTATTCTCTCTTCCTTTTCTAACATTCTAACCTTAGTGAGATCATTTGTGTGATGGTTAGTGGCTGTGAACACACATTTAAAGCTTTTTAAGAAACTTTGAGTATAGTTGACACACAATGTTACATTAGTTTCAGGTGTACAACTTAGTGATTTGACAAGTTTATACATTTCGCTATGCTCACCATAAGAATATAATGCACCAGGAAAGTTATTATGATTACTATACATACACAGAATAATTCCCAATGTTTGGAGCATACTTCAGATCCATGGTCCCCAAACCCAAACCAATCAAAATCAAATAAGTCAAAGAAACACCCCATGGAAGGGGTCACTTTTTAAGGCAAGTGGCTTGTTTTGTGATCTTATGTAATTGAGTTTCAACATCCCCAGAAGAGTTAATCCAGGTACAGCAGGTGGTGTTGGTCATAGCACAGGCACCTCTGTACTCAGGTAAAAGATAGCCAAAAGCTATTCATTATCAAGAAAAACTTTGGCCAGAAGTCTAAGGATCTTTGTTGTGCAATTATTGCTTTAGCAGCAGATTCTGTAATAATTCTAAAAATTAAGAAGCTAGTCTTGTGGCTCAGTCGGTTACACATCCAACTCAATTTCAGCCCAGGTCATGATCTAAGGTTTGTGAGATCCCCTTTTGGGCTCTGTGCTGGGCATGGAGACTGCTTAAGATTCTCTCTCTTCCTCTCCTTCTGTCCCTCCCTCACCCCTCTCTCTCTCTCAAAAAAAAAAAAAAATTAAGAAGTTAGACTCATTTGCATTTATTTCTAACTAGGGAAATAGGGATCTGTCAAAAAAAGTAAATCCTGAATCATGAAAGCCTCTTGTTAAGTCCTTTCTAACTTCACAATGTAAATTTACGGGAATTGAGAGATATCTTATTTCACTTGGGAAATGTTAGGGACACAGTCAGATTTTTTCCTAGCCTGAAACAGAAGGTTGTTCTAAATTCCAAAGGTTACTCCCCTTAGCGATGGCCTGGGAGATAAAGATAAGGGTACGCCAGAGTAAAGGAAAGGGAAGAAGAAAGGGTTTCATGTTCAATTAAAGCATGAAGTCTTGATTTGTTGTCTTGGGTGGAAACAGTCTACTTTGATGTCAGCTCCTTCTCTTTCTTGTCACGTTGATTTGGAGGTGCCCAGCATGTGCACAAGACCAGGTGTCATGTGGAGCCTTTTTCTAGTTGTGTTTTGTGTACCCGAGGCTTAATACCTTTTAGTTTTATAGCAGTGTCAGTGGTCAGAAACATTTGGTAAGGTCCTTTCCAAATGGGGCTCGACAGTGGCTTTTTTCTGATAATGTTTTCAAAATATCTATCACCAGGCTGTAAACTGTGACCAACAGGATCCTTTAAACTGGGATCTAGAAAGGCTCTTTAATCTGTTGATGATAGGCTTGAACATAAGACATGAGAGACTTACAGCAACTGGTCATACTAGCATAAGTCAACAAGGGATTGGCAGAAGATTGTATGCAATAGAATTCCAAGAAGTTTGCAAGGTTTTTGTATAAGGCTCATATGATTGGTCCAGTGAAGTGGGTGCTTTAATCACTGGAGACTGTGGAAGCTACACCTCAAGTGGGTAACACACTTTCCAACAGTTTCTTTGCTACTTTGAGGGTATCAATCTTACAGCAAAGAAAGGCTTTAACTCATCTGGCAAACATACATACAATTATAAGAACATATTGGTAATCCATACTAAGTGGCAGGTGATTGAAGTCCATCAGCAAGTGCTGAAAGGGTGTAGAGAGAGGAGACTCGGGGCCTCTGGGCAACAAACAGTTTTTCCAGAATGATGGACCTGACAAGTCAGACATTGCTGATAGACAGTTTTATAATTGTATAGTTTCCCCACTGTCTATGTAATAATAAGAGTCATCTTAAATGCACTATGGTGGATGAAGGAAAGCAAAAATTTAAAAATGGGGTTTGTCAGAGAGCAGGGAAGAACCAAGCAGCATCTTGGGTTTTCTAAAGCCCTGCTTGCTTAATTTACAGTCAGTGTTAATGTTTTTATTTAGGAGCAGACTTTTGCCATGTTACCAGGACATCAGGATGGCAAAAGTCTGGCAATGAGGGGCCATTTTTGTGGAGGCAGAATGGACTCTATCCACCTGTACCACAGTCTTACAAATACAACATAAAGAAGGCTTAGTATTACTTCTTATTTAACAATACTTCCCATATAATTTAACAGAGCAAATAAGCCTAATAGTTTAGTAAATCTTTTGGAATGTTTCAGGTTAAAAAGACTTAAGCAGATCAAAAGTAAAAAAAAAAAAAAAAAAAAAAAATTGTCCTTTTAACTGAGAGAAAACCAAATTCTAATTTTGCACCAGCTTACTTTTGATATTAAAACTGATTTTTAAATAAATTCATTTTAATCTTAGTCAACTTGGCCACCCATTAAAATTTGCTCTCAAAGATTCCCTTTTTGGGGTACCTGGCTGGCTCTGTCAGTTAAAGCATCCAACTGTTGATTTAGGCTAAGGTCATGATCTCAAGATTGTGAGATCGAGCCCATGTCAGGCTCCACACTGGGCATGAACCTGCTTAAGATTCTCTCTCTCTCCCCTCCCTCCCACTCCACCCCCATGCAGGCTCTCTTTAAAAAAAAAAAAAAAATGAAACAGATTCCCTTTTCATAAACCTTCTACAACTTTTTTTTTACATTCTGTTTTTTTTTCTTTAAACAGCCAGCCTTTAAGACAAAAATACTTTCTTTTTCCTCAACAAAAAATATATCTCCATTTCTTAAAACTTCTGTTATAGAAAACACATACTACTTTCCTGGCATATGGAGATGTTTTCCATTATTATTTCCAGCAGCTTTAATTGCATATATTAAGTAGAATGTTTAATCCTTAGCAACCTTAACTAAGTAAATTAAGTAGCAAGCAATTGTGAACTGTTACACCAACATTCTTTTTGTTCATTTGTTTGTTTTGTTTTGTTTTGTTTTGTTTTGTTTAGAGAGGGAGAGAGGGGGTGGGAAGGGGGCAGAGGGAGAGGGAGAGAAAGAATCTTAAGCAGGTTCCACACCCAGTGCGAGCCCAAGATGGGGTTCATTCTCAAAAGCCTGAGATCATGACCTGAGCTGAAATCAAGAGTTGGATAATTGACTGAGCCACCCCAATATACTTTAGATTTGCAAATTTATGAATACATTTCATGGTTTTTAGAAACATATGATTTTAAAATTTTTCCAATGTAGCATTAACACATTCAAATATCTTTTAGTTTTTCTGTAATAAGAAGCTAAAAGTAGATAAACCTATGTTTAGTAATGTTTTAATATTTTGTCTTATTTGGAAATGATCTGGATTTTAAATAAATTTAACTGAATTCATCATTTAACCTAACTCAGCAAAACTTCAAGATTTTAGTTTACCAGAAAGATTTAGGAGACTACTTATTTATTTATAATTATTATTATTTTTTTTAATTAAAGAGAGGGAGAGTGGGGGGTGGCAGAGGGAGAGAGAAAGAGAGATACAGAGAGAGAGAATACTAAGCAGGCTCTACACTCAGTGGGGAACCTGACCCAGGGATCAATCTCATGACCCTGAGATCATGTGACCTGAGCTGAAATCAAGTCAGTCGCCTAACTGACTGAACAACCCAGGGGCCCCTTGGGAGATACTTAAAAGTCTACCTAATTTAAAAGAAAATTATTTACATCTATTCAATGTATTTGCTCTTAACAATTATGCTAAGATTACCCATAAAAACTTCATGGGACATCAAAGTCAGTCAATATTCCAAGTTATTTAAATAAATTTTTTTGAAGGATAACGTCCATTTATTTGACTTTAAGTGAAACCAGGCAGGAAAAAAAAGTTTTAATTTTACTGCTGATAACTCTGAAGATATGCCTATTTTAATTAAACCAACAACTTTAAACTAATTTTATATCAAATATTTTCCCAGATCATATGAACTTGAAAAAACATTTGGGTTAGTTTCTATCTTTCTGAGAGCTGTAGAATGCCCAGTCTTTACAAGTACTTCATTTAAACCAATTGAGCTCTTTTTACAAATTATTTTAGCAATACTACCCAGAGGTAGAAAAATATCTCTTTACAACATATAGAAGGACACTTATAGATGCAAAGACCTTATAGCTACTAATATCTGTGGAGAGGATTTTTTTTTCAAAAAATTAGATATTTCATGTTAACTGAAATTGAGCACATGCTTACAAAATTTCTTTGACTGAAAAAAAATCAGTGAAATTATTTTATGTTTTTCAAAGGAGGGAGGGTGTCATGAGAACAGAAAAATGAATAAAACTTCCTTTATAAGAGTGGCTTCAACCTGGGATTTCAGGTATATTTGAACAGTGAAACTAGTAACTGAGGTTTCCACGTTCTTATCCAGATTTTTAAAATTTTTTATTTCATTTTTATTGAAACATAATTAACATACAATGTTATATTAGTTGTAGGTATATAATATAATGATTCAACAATTCTATATATTACTCATTGCTCATCATAAGTATATCCTTAGTTCCTTTTATCTACCTCACCCATCTTTCACCCACCTCCCCTCTGGCAACCACCAGTTTGTTCTCTGTATATGGGTCTGGTTTTTTGGTTTATCTAATTTTCCTTTGTTCATGCATTTGTTTTGTTTCTTAACTTCCACATATGAATGAAATCATATTGGTATTTGTCTTTCTCTGACTTATTTCACTTAGCATTGTACCCTCTAGGTCCATCCATATCGACACAAATGGCAAGATCTCATGCTTATTTATGGCTGAGTAATACTCCACTGTGCGTGTGTGTGTGTGCGTATATCTTTTTGAATTAGTGTTTTCTTTTTCTTTGGGTAGATAACCAGTAGTGGAATACTGGATCATATGGTAATTCTATTTTTAATTTTTTGAGGACCCTCCACACTGTTTTCCACAGTGGCTGCACCGATTTGCTTTCCCATCAACACTGCATGAAGATTCCTTTTTCTCTGCATCCTCACCAACACATGTTATTTCTTGTTGTTTTGATTCTAGCCATTCTGACAAGTGTGAGCTGATAGCTCATTGTGGTTTTCATTTGCATTTTCCTGATAATGAGTGATGTTGAGCATCCTTTCATGTGTCTGTTGGCCATCTGGATGTCTTCTTTGGAAAAATGTTCAGATCCTCTGCCTATTTTTTTAAGTGGATTGTTTGGTTCTAAGTTCTTTATATATTTTTGATATTAACCCCTTATGGATATATCATTTGCAAATAACTTCTCCTATTCAGTAGATTGCCTTTTCATTTTGTTGATGGTTTCCTTCACTATGCAAAAACTTTTTATTTTGGTATAGTCCCAATAGTTTAATTTTATTTTTGTATCCCTTGCCTTAGACAATATGCCTAGAAAAATGTTTCTATGGCCAATGTCAAAGAAATTACTGCCTATGATTTTTTCTAGGAGTTTTATGGTTTCAAGTTTCACATTATGTCTTTAATCAATTTTGAGTTTATATTTTGTATGGCGTAAAAAAGTGGCCCAGTTTTATTCTTTTGCGTGTATCTGTCTACTTCCCAGCACCATTTGCTGAAGACACTGTTTTCTCTATTGTATATTTTTGCCTTCTTGTCATAGTTATTCCTCTATAAGCATGGGCTTGTTTCTGGGCTCTCTATTCTGTTCTATTAGTCTCTATATCTCTATGTCTATTTTTGTGCCAGCACTATTCTGTTTTCATTACTACAGCTTTGTAATATATCTTGAAAGGTGGAACTGTGGTATCTCCAGCTTTGTTAATCATTCTCAAGATTGCTTTGGCTATTTGGGGTCTTCGTGGAGAGGATTTTTAAGATTTGTATTTGTCTCTGGATTTAATCTTTTGAGGCTATGCAAGAGTTTGGGCACAAGAGCCTTTTTAGCAGTTTATATTTTATAATTTTTTTTTATTAACATTCTTAGTTTATTGATCCTCTCATGAAAAATCTGCACAACCACCACAGATAAAGCCACTGCAGCATCTTTACTCCTTCTGTTGTCCAATCTCCAGCTCACTTTTTGCCAGCACCAACGTTGGCTTTTGCAGTCCCCCTGACTTTCTTCATTCTGTTCTTACGTTCCTTTCGCTGTTTTCTTGATGTCTTTTTCTTCTCATACAGGCCATGTCTTGCAAGTCTGTGTTTGGGTTCATTTTTCTTTGCATAATCCAAAGAATCATAAATCATGCCAAAGCCGGTTGTCTTGCCACCACCAAAATGGGTTCTGAATCCAAACACAAATATGACATCTGGTGTGGTCTTGTACATTTTGGCTAGTTTTTCCCGAATTTCTGTCTTAGGTACCGTTGCCTTTCCAGGGTGAAGAACATCAATGACCATCTGTTTCTGCTGAAGTAGTCGGTTAGTCATGAACTTCCTGGTCTGGATAGTTACTGTGTCATTCATGATGGCGGCGAGGCTTCAAGCCTATATTTTATAATTTTTTTTTTAAGATTTTATTTATTTATTTGACAGAGAGAGACACAGCAAGAGAGGGAACACAAGCAGGGGGACTGGCAGAGGGAGAAGGAGGCTCCCCACGGAACAGGGAGCCCGATGCAGTGCTCAGATCCCAGACTGAGCCACACAGGCTCCCCAGCAGTTTGTATTTTAATAAGACTTCTTTTCCCCTCTCTTTTTTCCTTTAGTCTCAGGTACACTGTAGGCTGTGTTTACATTTCAAAGACATGATAATATGTATAGCTTTAAGAGACAGAGAAAGAATGTAAGCTCTTTCAAGAAGGATTTTGGTTTGGGTCCCTGGGTGGCTCAGTCCTTAAGCATCTGCCTTGGGCTCAGGTCATGGTCCCAGGGCAGGAAGCCTGCTTCTCCCTCTCCCACTTCCCCTGCTTGTGTTCCCTCTCTCGCTATGTCTCTGTCAAATAAATAAATAAAATCCTTAAAAAAAAAAAAGACACACACACAAAGAAGGATTTTGGTTTCCTTTTTTTTTTTTAATTTTATGTTATTATGTTATGTTACTCACCATACATTACATCATTAGTTTTTGATGTAGTGTTTCATGATTCATTGTTTGCATATAACACCAGGTTTTTGGTTTTCTAAAACCAATAATTTACAAGCCTTTTGAGATAGACAGATTGGTAAAGGAATGGGTGAACTTCGAATTGCCTCCAGAGCTGACTTTTGTTTTGCAAAAGATTTTTAAGATAGAGACAGTTGTTCTCTGTTCCTCAAAGAATAAGGCTATAACTTAAACGACTTCATAGGCTCATCTACCTACCCAACTCTATTATCCTAAATATGCTTCTTTCCCTTTTGGTATGTAGTTTTAAATACTTCTGGCAGTATTGAATAACCCCTCTTGGGTATAAGATGGGCCCCCAAAGAAGGTGAAAGGATATTACCTTTCCCAAATCCAGAGTCACTCCCAAAAATAACCAAAAGAAAGAGCCAACAACCTGAATGTCCCAGACAAGCAGAAAGCCAAACCCAGTTATGCAAAATGAGACAAACAAGAAGGAAATGGTTATTCCTGGGAGAGAAAGGATCAATAAACAACGGGTTTGGATTTGTAAAGGAAATGATGGGATGAAATTTTATTTTCTAATCTCAAGTGAACATTACAGACAGAGATTTAGAAGAAATTATTCTGGTAAGAATTTTTGCCCTTTGCTGTCTTCTGCCAGTTTTTATAGGATCCCCTCTGCAGGTCTGGCAGCTATCAGAGTTTCCCCTTAGCTGTTTAAATGAATAATGTAGCAATTTACCAGAAAATCCCTCAGTTTTGTCAACTCTGGGAGGGGCCCATTTGGGATCCCTCCTCTGAGGATAGCTATGAGAGTGTCTGTAAGACCATTAACTTGGTGGACTTTTGTTTCTGGTTGTGTCATCTTTTCGGAGTGGAAAAACAATTTAGACTGGCTTGATTAATAGAATGAGTACTCAAAGGAGGATAGAAGGGAGCAGTAGGAGTGATACTGATGCAGGCAGGCTGGGTCCAAGGACCCAGAGTGGTTCCTACAGGACCAGCCTAGGAGGTCCTCAACTTTGCACAAGATGGAAATCAAACAGGAGCTAAGAGGAAGTAAGAGCAACGTTTATTGAAGACATGGAGAGAGCAGATACAGAGCATCTGGGAGACTCAGAAAGGAAAAGGAACATGAGTGTCATCTACGGTTTTATTGAGGATGGTGGTCTGGGGTACATGTCCTTGCAGGCATCCAGGAACTGGTTGGACAAGAACAAGTGTTCAGGTGTCCTCCCTAAGTTGCTTATGCCCTGGAGCCAGGGGTGTTGGTGAGTCAGTGGTCTTGGAAAACATACATGACAACCTCACATAGTTACTCCTTAGATGTTATCTATTGAGATGGAAGACGCCAAAGAAATCATTAACTCTTTGATCTTTACAAGGAGGACACACATTAAGGTATGTGTAAGGTGGGGGTGCAGGTCCTAGCAAGAAGAGAAGCAGGAAAAGGAGCAAAGAATAAAACCACTTTTTTTAATGGGGTAGCTTTAATTTCCTTGTCTCAGTATCAGTTTTATAATTCTTGTCTTAGATACCTCTTAGATCTTTAATTTTTCTTTAGCTTTTGCAATGAATCTTTCAATGAAATTATTTGGGGATTTTGAAATCTTTTTGGAGTCTTCTGATTACCTGTTTTAATTGCCTGTTTCCCATTCTGTTTGATTTGGGAACCTTGCTGTCAAGCACACTTCTTAAATGATCTTATCTAATTGAAACATTCCCCACAATGGCCATTGCAATTCTAGAATTTTGCCACTTCTGTAGCTATTCACAGCTCTTAGCACCATAGTTGTTAGACTATTAGATAAGCAGGTGTGCCAGAAGTTGATGTTCTTAATACTTTGAATTTTAAGCATCCTATTAGCTAAGCTTTTATTTACACAAAACGAGACAAAGGAACTTGTGCACCTTAATATAACAGCAGTAAACAAAAGAAGTTACTGTGGACTGGCCAAGAAAAGGCCATGCACACCATCAGCAATTCTAAACCAGTAAATGGAGACTGGGAATGGGAAATGGGGAAAGGACTAAACCAGCAAACTACAGTAAACAGGGACTGTGGACTGGAAATTGGGAAAGGACTCCCATGTGGAATCATAGACTGAACCAAGGGCTGAGAAGTGGTGCTCTGTTAGAGCCTCCTGTTAGTCTAGACTACCCAATAACCCTGGACTGGAAAGCCAATTAGGTCAGTTAGCTCAAAAACAATAAGAGCAAAGCTCAAAACTAGAGGAACTTATCAACAGCCCTAGGAAACTGCAAGAACTCAAAGGACTTCATGGGACATCATTCCTGTGCTTCTCATTGTCCCCAAATGCCATCAGAAGTTCATTTCAGGTCCCATCACTGCCACCAAATCTGTTAAAAAAAACAAAATGCAACCAAGTAAATTTGAAGATCTAATTGGTGTTATTAAATGATTTGTGAATCAGGTAGCATATTGTCTAGCAAGTAGAGGGAAGCTCCACTGAGCTAAACAAAGCAAAGGTTTTTAAAGGCAGAGAGAGTGCATTAAAAGAACAAGAAAGGAATATATTAGTGGGGCACCTGGGTGGCTCAGTAGGTTAAGTGTCCAACTCTTGATTTCTGCTCAGGTCATGATCTCAGGGTCATGAGATTGAGCCCTGCATAGGGTTCTGCACTGGGTGTGGAGCTGGCTTGGGATTCTCTCTCTCCCTCTCCCTCAGGTCACCACCCGCCCCCAAACAGCCCATGCCTTGAACATGCGTGCATATGCGCTCTCTCTCTCTCCCTCTCAAAAAAAAAAAAAAAAAAAAGAGAGAGAGAGAGAGAAGAGAAAAAGAAAGGAATATATTAGCAAGGAATGATTATTTAGGCAAGGTTACCATCCTAAGGGGAATGGAAGGGTTCTGTCAATAAGTTTCCTGGTTTTGACCAGGAAATTCTATGTTGACTGCTTAAAGGTTATATTCCCCAGGGTTAAAATTGCAGTTAAGTTAGGTATTAAGTCCGGGTTTACTGATTTGAGGACTTAATCTAAGTGATGCCATTTTGGGCCTGTGGTTTTCTGAAATCATGAAATTGATGTGGGAGCAGAAGGCAAGCTGAGGGCAAAGCGGAAGCTGGCACCCTGCACTCCCCCCACCCCATGTGGTGTGTGGGACATTGCTCAGGCACTCCTGGCAGCCCTAAAGGAAAAACAAATGGTTAACTGATAGAGATCACAGTCCTACTAGACAGGAGTCTCCCTCAGTTTACAAATGTCCAGGTGATTTAGAAGGAAGAAGTTTTCTTTTTACTTACTTACTTACTTACTTATTTATTTATTTATTTATATTATGTTATTCACCATACATTACATCGTTAGTTTTTGATGTAGTGTTCCATGATTCATTGTTTGCGTATACCACACAGTGCTCCATGCAATATGTGCCCTCCTTAATACCCATCACCAGGCTAACCCATCCTCCCACCCCCCTCCCCTCTAGAACCCTCAGTTTGTTTTTCAGAGTCCATCATCTCTCACGGTTCGTCTCCCTCTGTGATTTCTCCCCCTTCACTTTTCCCTTCCTTTTTTTTTTTTTTTTAACATATAATGTATTATTTGTTTCAGAGGTACAGGTCTGTGATTCAACAGTCTTACACAATTCACAGTGCTCACCATAGCACATACCCTCCCCAATGTCTGTCACCCAGTCACCACATACCACCCACCCCCCACCACTCCAGCAACCCTCAGTTTGTTTCCTGAGATTAAGAATTCCTCATATCAGTGAGGTCATATGATACATGTCTTTCTCTGATTGACTTATTTCACTCAGCATAATACCCTCCAGTTCCATCCATGTGGTTGCAAATGGCAAGATTTCATTCCTTTTGATGGCTACATTATATTCCATTGTAGATATATACCACCTCTTCTTTATCCATTCAACTGTCAATGGACATCTTGGCCCTTTCCATAGTTTGGCTGTTGTGGATATTGCTGCTATAAATATTGGGCTGTACGTACCCCTTCGGATCACTACATTTCTATCTTTGGGGTAAATACCCAGTACTGCAATTGCTGGGTAGTATGGTAGCTCTATTTCCAACTTTTTGAGGAACCTCCATACTGTTTTCCAGAGTGGTTGTACCAGCTTGCATTCCCACCAACAGTATAGGAGGGTTCCCCTTTCTCTGCATCCCCGCCAACATCTGTCGTTTCCTGACTTGTTAATTTTAGCCTTTCTGACTGGTGTGAGGTAGTATCTCATTGAGGTTTTGATTTGGATTTTCCTAATACCAAGCGATGTTGAGCACTTTTTCATGTGTCTGTTGGCCATTTGGATGTCTTCTTTGGAAAAACACCTGTTCATGTCTTCTGCCCATTTCTTGATGGGATCATTTGTTCTTTGGGTGTTGAGTTTAAGAAGTTCTTTATAGATTTTGGAGACTAGACCTTTATCTGATATGTCATTTGCAAATATCTTCTCCCATTCTGTCGGTTGTCTTTTGGTTTTGTTGACTGCTTCTTTTGCTGGGCAAAAGCTTTTTATCTTGATGAAGACCCAATAGTTCATTTTTGCCCTTGCTTCCCTTGCTTTTGGCGATGTTTCTAGGAAGAAGTTGCTGCAGCTGAGGTCGAAGAGGTTGCGCCTGTGTTCTCCTAGGGATTTTGATGGACTCCTGTCTCACATTGAGGTCTTTCAACCATTTGGAGTCTACTTTTGTGTGTGGTGTAAGGAAATGGTCCAGTTTCATTCTTCTGCATGTGGCCGTCCAATTTTCCCAACACCATTTGTTGAAGAGACTGTCTTTTTTCCATTGGACATTCTTTCCTGCTTTGTCAAAGATTACTTGACCATGGAGTTGAGGGTCCATTTCTGGGCTCTCTATTCTGTTCCATTGATCTATGTGTCTGTTTTTGTGCCAGTACCATACTGTCTTGATGATGACAGCTTTGTAATAGAGCTTGAAGTCCGGAATTGTGATGCAGCCAGCTTTGCTTTTCTTTTTCAACATTCCTTTGGCTATTTGGGGTCTCTTCTTGTTCCATACAAATTTTAGGATTATTTATTCCATTTCTTTGAAAAAAGTGGATGGTATTTTGATGGGGATTGCACTGAATGTGTAGATTGCTGTAGGTAGCATTGACATCTTCACAATGTTTGTTCTTCCAGTCCATGAGCATGGAACGTTTTTCCATTTCTTTGTGTCTTCCTCAATTTCTTTCATGAGTATTTTATAGTTTTCTGAGTACAGATTCTTTGCCTCTTTGGTTAGATTTATTCCTAGGTATCTTACGGCTTGGGGTGCAATAGTAAATGGGATCGACTGCTTAATTTCTCTTTCTTCTGTCTTGTTGTTGGTGTATAGGAATGCCACTGATTTTTGTGCATTGATTTTATATCCTGCCAATTTACTGAATTCCTGTATGAGTTTTAGCAGTTTTGGGGTGGAGTTTTTTGGGTTTTCCACATACAGTATCATATCATCTGCAAAGAGTGAGAGTTTGATTTCTTCTTTGCCCATTTGGATGCCTTTTGGGTTTTCCACATAAAGTATCATATCTCTGCAAAGAGTGAGAGTTTGACTTCTTCTTTGCCATTTGGATGCCTTTTATTTCTTTTTGTTGTCTGATTGCTGTGGGTAGCACTTCTAATACTATGTTGAATAGCAGTGTAATAGTGGACATCCCTGCCATGTTCCTGACCTTAGAGGGAAAGCTCTCAGTTGGTCCCCATTGAGAATGGTATTCACTGTGGGTTTTCATAGATGGCTTTTATGATATTAAGGTATGTACCCTCTATCCCTATACTCTGAAGAGTTTTGATCAAGAAAGGATGCTGTACTTTGTCAAATGCTTTTTCTGCATCTATTGAGAGGATCATATGGTTCTTGTTCTTTCTTTTATTCATGTATTGTATCACATTGATTGATTTGCAGATGTTGAACCAACCTTGCAGCCCAGGGACAAATCCCACTTGGTCGTGGTGAATAATCCTTTTAATGTACTGTTGGATCCTATTGGCTAGTATTTTGGTGAGAATTTTTGCATCCATGTTCATCAGGGATATTGGTCTGTAATTCTTTTTGATGGGGTCTTTGTCTGGTTTGGGGATCAAGGTAATGGTAGCCTCATAAAATGAGTTTGGAAGTTTTCCTTCCATTTCTATTTTTTGGAACAGTTTCAGAAGAATAGGTATTAATTCTTCTTTAAATGTTTGGTAGAATTCCCCGGGGAAGCCATCTGGCCCTGGGTTCTTGTTTTTTGGGAGAGTTTTGATGACTGCTTCAATTGCCTTAGTGGTTATAGGTCTGTTCAGGTTTTCTATTTCTTCCTGGTTCAGTTTTGGTAGTTGATACATCTCTAGGAATGCATCCATTTCTTCCAGATTATCTAATTTGCTGGCATAGGGTTGCTCATAATATGTTCTTATAATTGTTTGTATTTCTTTGGTGTTGGTTGTGATCTCTCCTCTTTCATTCATGATTTTGTTGATTTGGGTCATTTCTCTCTTCTTTTTGATGTCTGGCCAGGGGTTTATCAATCTTGTTAATTCTTTCAAGGAACCAGCTCCTAGTTTCATTGATCTGTTCTACTGTTCTTTTGGTTTCTAGTTCATTGATTTCTGCTCTGATCTTTATGATTTCTCTTCTCCTGCTGGGTTTAGGCCTCATTTGCTGTTCTTTCTCTCGCTCCTTTAGGTGTAGGGTTAGGTTGTGTATTTGAGACCTTTCTTGCTTCTTGAGAAAGGCTTGTATTGCTATATACTTTCCTCTTAGGACTGCCTTTGCTGCATCTCAAAGATTTTGAACAATTGTGTGTTCATTTTCATTGTTTTCCATGAATTTTTTAAATTCTTCTTTAATTTCCTGGTTGACCCATTCATTCTTTGGTAGGATGCTCTTTAGCCTCCATGTATTTGAGTTCTTTCTGACTTTCCTCTTGTGATTGAGTTCTAGTTTCAAAGCATTGTGGTCCAAAAATATGCAGGGAATGATCCCAATCTTTTGGTACCAGTTGAGACCTGATTTGTGACCTAGGATGCAATCTATTCTGGAGAATGTTCCATGGGCACTAGAGAAGAATGTGTATTCCGTTGCTTTGGAATGAGATGTTCTGAATATATCTGTGAAGTCCATTTGGTCCAGTGTGTCATTTAAAGTCTTTATTTCCTTGTTGATCTTTTGCTTAGATGATCTGTCCATTTCAGTGAGGGGCGTGTTAAAGCCCCCACTATTACTGTATTGTTGTCAATGTGTTTATTTGCTTTTGTTATTAATTGCCTTATATAATTGGCTGCTCCCATGTTAGGGGCATAGATATTTACAACTGTTAGATCTTCTTGTTAGATAGACCCTTTAAGTAGGATATAGTGTCCTTCCTCATCTCTTATTACAGTCTTTGGTTTAAAATCTAATTTGTCTGATATAAGGGTTGCCACGCCAGCTTTCTTTTGGTGTCCATTAGCATGGCAAATGGTTTTCCATCCCCTCACTTTCAATCTGGGGGTGTCTTTGGGTCTAAAATGAGTCTCTTGCAGACAGCATATCAACGGGTCTTGTTTTTTTATCCAATCTGATACCCTGTGTCTTTTGATTGGGGCATTTAGCCCATTTACATTCAGGGTAACTATTGAAAGATATGAATTTAGTGCCATTGTATTGCCTGTAAGGTGACTGTTACTCTATATTGTCTGTGTTCATTTCTGGTCTATGTTACTTTTAGCCTCTCTCTTTGCTTAGAGGACCCCTTTGAATATTTCTTGGAGGGCTGGTTTCGTGTTTTTACAATTCCTTTAGTTTTTGTTTGTCCTGGAAGCTTTTTATCTCTCCTTCTATTGTCAATGACAGCCTAGCTGGATATAGTATTCTTGGCTGCATATTTTTCTTATTTAGTGCTCTGAATATATCATGCCAGTCCTTCCTGGCCTGCCAGGTCTCTGTGGATAGGTCTGTTGCCAATCTAATATTTCTACCATTGTAGTTTACAGATCTCTTGTCCCGAGCTGCTTTCAGGATTTTCTCTTTGTCTCTGAGACCCATAAGTTTTACTATTAGATGTTGGGGTGTTGACCTATTTTTATTGATTTTGAGGGGGGTTTCTCTGTGCCTCCTGGATTTTGATGCCTGTTTCCTTCCCCACATTAGGGAAGTTCTCTGCTATAATTGGCTCCAATATACCTTCTGCCCTTCTCTCTCTTTCTTCTTTTTCTGGGATCCCAATTATTCTAATATTGTTTCATCTTATGGTATCACTTATCTCTCGAATTCTGCCCTCGTGATCCAGTAGTTGTTTATCTCTTTTTTTCTCAGCCTCTTTATTTTCCATCATTTGGTCTTCTATTTCGCTGATTCTCTCTTCTGCCTCATTTATCCTAGCAGGTAGGGCCTCCATTTTTTATTGCACCTCATTAATAGCCCTTTTGATTTCATCTTGGTTAGATTTTAGTTCTTTTATTTCTCCAGAAAGGGTTTCTCTAATATCTTCCATGCTTTTTTCAAGCCCAGCTAGTATCTTTAAAATCGTCATTCTGAACTCTAGTTCCAACATCTTACTAATGTCTGTATTGATTAGGTCCCTGGCAGTCGGTACTGCCTCTTGTTCTTTTTTTTTTGAGGTGATTTTTTCCATCTTGTCATTGTCTTGTCCAGAGGAGAATAGATGAATGAGAGAACAAAATGCTAACAGGGTAACAATGTCCCCAGAAAAAATATACACTAAGCAAATCAGAAAAGACCTGAAACCGGGGGAAAAGAAAGGGAAAGAAAGAAAAAAGAAAAAAAGATTAAGATAAAAACAAACAAACAAAAAATAGAATATGATCAAATATGATCAGGCTGGTGCATAGATCCCTGCCACACACTAGATTTTGGGCATAGTTTGATCTGTTAGAAGTGCCTCCCAAAATTTTAAAGAAAGAAAAACTTATATATGTACAAAAATAAGGGTTAATACGATTAAGGGATGGAATATGACCGTAAAGATGAAAATTATAAAAGATTTTATAAAAGGAATTGATAAGATTAGAAGCTGGTTGAAAAAAGAAAGAAGAGGATTAGAAAAAAAGGGAGAGAATGTGATCAGGCAGGAGACTAGAACAAAGCCATACACTAGAGATTTATGGTATATTTTGGTCTGTTGGAAGAAACTGTATCCCAAAATTTTAAAGACAAAACATCATATATATATATAGCAAAAATAAGGTTATCTACTATGATGGGATAGAATATGACTCTGAAAATGAAAAATAAAAAAGATTTTTTAAAAAAGGGATTGATAAGATGGTTGAAAAGGGGAAAAAGAAAAATAAAAAAAAAAAGAAAAAAAATTTTAAAAATTAACTTTGATAGACGAAAGAATCATGGGAAAAAAGCCATGAATTCTGTGTGTAGTATTCCCCTGGTGCTGGAGTTCTGCAATTCTCATTGATCGGTAAACTTGGTCTTGGCTGGCGATTCTTGCTGATCTTCTGGGGGAGGAGTCTGTTGCCGTGGTTCCCAAATATCTTTGCCTGAGGCGGAATTGCCCCGCCTTTGCTGGTCCGGGCTATGTAATCTGCTCGGGTTTGCTCTCGGGAGCTTTTGTTTCCTGCAAGCTTTCCATCCAGTTTTGGAGGACGAGAGTGAAAATGGCGGCCTCCCAATCTCCACCCAGGCGAGCCGAGAACTCAGAGCCCCACTCCTCAGTGCGCCCCCAGAGAAAAGCAGTCAGTCACTCCCGTCTCCCCAGTCTCTGGCCGCACTCTGTGCTCACCCAGCCTGTGACCAAGGATTCCTATCTCTGGCTCCCGACCCTGTATGGAGTCTCCAAACCCAGCAGATCCCTGTGGTGCACTCCTGCGCCACTCCTCCTGGAGCAGGAAGGGGAATCTCCCCAGATCTGCTGCTTGTTGGGTCCCTGCTGGAGGAGCAGTGGCCCAACTGTGCCGCGGATCATGGTTTATGGCAACCCCGAGCTGAGAGCCCGTGCCTTGGCTCTGTCTCTGGAGCCGGCTTCCCTGCTCCAATACCTGGGAGCTCTGCCGCACTCAGGTACCCCCGGTCTTTCTGTGACCCCGAGGGTCCTGAGACCACACTGTCCCACGAGGGTTCCACCCCCTGCTTAGCCACTGGAGTGACGTCCCTCAGCAGAGCTGACTTCTAAAAGTTCCGATTTTGTGCTCCGCGGCTCTATCACTTGCCAGAAGCGGCCAACAGAGGCCCTTTTCCCCGCCGTCTATCCTCCCGAATATCACCTCAGATTCACTTCTCCGCACGTCCTACCTTCCAGACAGTGGTCACTTTTCTGTTCAGAGAGTTGCTGCTCTTCTTTTCTTCAATCTCCTGTTGAGTTCGTAGGTGTTCAGAATGGTTTGATCCCTATCCAGCTGAATTCCTGGGACCAGACAAAATTTGGGTCGCCTACTCCGCCATCTTGCTCCTCCAAGGAAGAAGCTTTCTTATGAATAGCCTAACTTCCAGAGACCCATAACTCAGTTCCTGAAGCCCTAACATCACCCTCCCCTTCATAATATTAAGGGAGGCTGAGGCAGAAGGAAATGTAAATAAAATTGAATTTCTTCTAAACCTAAAGCCTATTGACAAGGATGTGTGATAGGAGGAATGTAACATTCCTCCAGGAAACTCCCAACTGTCTTCATGTTTGTGCCTCATTAGAGGGGAAAACAGCCTTGGCTTGACAATAACCAGGCCTCTGGTATCCTGAGAGTCTTTAGCATATGACAGTCCTTCTGGACACCCCCTTTGTCTTCACCTCCCCAACTCCTGAGTATATATAATCAACCACTCCTCAAGACCACAGGGCAGCAGCTCTGTCTGCCCATGGGTCCCGTCCCCATGCTTTAATAAACCACCATTTTGCACCAAAGACGCCTCAAGCATTCTTTCTTGGTTGTCAGCTCCGGACTCCACCCCACTGAAACTTACCTATATTCCAAAACTACATCAGAATGAGCTTTAGTACAAGAAATGTGATAAACTAGAAACAGTAGTGGTGGGTGAAAATATTTAGAAAGGAGTCACAGCCAGAACTAAGGATTATGAAACCCAATGTATCAATACATAAGAAAATGGACCAGGAGAGGTTGAAGATGGCAGTAAGTTCTGGTTGTCCTTCATTTGGTAAATGATGATTATTGGAAGAAGAGATGAGATGTCTGGCAAGGAATAGCTGATCTCAAATTTCAAATGCCCTAATTTCATCCAAAGTATTTCTATTACGAGAAATAACTAAGCCACAACTGAAATGACACATGGGACTCCTTCAGATATTTGAAGATGTTTCCACGCACCCCCAAGCCTTCTTTTATTCAGGCTAACCATCCCCAATTCCTTTAACTATCCTTCACTTAACATATTCATAATTCTCTGGAAAAACTGCACTTGGTTGTGATTGATTTTATCTCAATATCAAACAAACGTTCCAAAGGTAATCTGACCAAAGGAGAATATGGTGAAACTATCTAACCTTCCCATCCAATACTCTAAAATTTCCTCACTGAGCCAAAGAAAAACCCCGACATTTTCTTTGATGCCCTCTTTCTTTTTTCATTTCCTTCAAATGAACACATGCCTGAACAAAAATTTGCTCATTGATGACAAGTAAGGAGAACAATATGAATAATGATGATGATGATAAAATGATGATGCTCAGGGCATTCATGGGTGATAGAGATCTCACAGAACTCCCATGAGCGCTCATGCGGTTGGCAATGAATAGGTTTTGTTTTGTTTGTTTGTTTAACCTGAACCTTATATGTAAGACAAAGAATATGAGTTGCTCAAGGACCTGCAATTCTAATGCCCAAGTTACTTCCTGGTTTAAGTCAGGTAGTGCAAGCTCAGCATGTTAATGTGGATTCTAGGGGGGCCTAACTTATCACCTCTATAATCACACTAGGAAATTCTGACTCATACAAAAGGCACAACAGAAAGAAGTACTCAGCATACTGCTCCTATTTGGCACTCTATTGTTTGTTAAATTATACCTTTAGGCTTAATGAAAACTAAAATCTATTTTAAAATATACTTTGAATTCACTGAGTTACAAGTTGAGGTTTGTTTGTTTGGAATGATCATCTCTTTTCTGAAAAGCAACCCAAGTTATCATATATCAGACTATGCCCTCATAGTCAGATTTACCAGCTAAAATGAGGTCAATCAACGTTAATAATAAACAGGAAGAAATATAGTTGTGGAATATAAGGTTCAGTGCTATAAGATCTGGTTTGGGGCCATTCCTCTTTTACTGGCTCTACTAGTTAATGTTAAACATCATAAAAACAAAATGAGAAATTAATTATGAAGTAAATAAGGGTCATTCATGGCATTAAAAAGTAAAAGAAATATCAAATACATTAATTATAAACATTGCAAATCACATAAAATGTTAGACAAGAAGTCCTCAAATGTATAGTTTAGAGTAAATGAAACTGGAGACCACATATCCACAGCAGACAGCTCATAGGAAGTTTGTGCAAAAACCATTAGATTGAGATCTAGTGTTTAGTGTTCCCTAATTTAGCATGAGTAAGTAATTGCCCTCTTGGGAGGAAGGAAAAAAGCTAGGGGGGAGGGAGGGAGGGAAAGAGAAAGGAGAGAGGGAGAAAGGAAGTGAGAGGCATTGAGGCAGGGAGGGAGGAAGAAAGGTCCTTGTAGGAAGTACCACAGTGGTTTATTATAACTTATGAGTTGTCTAGTCGCTCCACATTAGACATCCGCAGAAATAAACCAACCAGGACACCATAGAATAAATTCCTATACAACTCTGAGCTTCCCAGGCATGCTGTTCATATTCTAGAGAGTTCTGCATTGGACCGTGTGGTAGATTGTTACACTAATGGTTCCAGGGAGCCACACCTCCCAGTGTCCCTGCCCCTGTGTAGCTCCTCCAGTGTTGACTCTGAATGTGGCCCTGTGGCTTTCCTCAGCCAATAGCGTCATCAGCACGTGTGCACCAACACACTGGGACTTGTCCCCTTGGAATGCAACTACTGCCACATGAAGACTCCTTGAGAGTGAGAGGCCACGTGCAGGGAGAGGCCCAGCTGTTCCAGCCTGTCAGGTTTCAGCCAACCCACATGTGTGAGCCCACGCAAGACCCACGGAATAACCATCCAGCCAACTCACAGACCCATGAGAGATATTAAAGTATTATTGTTTAAAGTCACTCAGTTTTGGAGCATTTGTTACACAGTAAGAGATAACTGATACAAGCTGGAAAGATCAAACCAGAGAACTAAAAATTTCTAACTAAGAAAATGTTCCTAAAATCCTAGAGCCTTAAAATCCCATTATGTGTTCAGCCTCACTGAGGATGCCCAGACTGCCCCATGAATTCTTACCAATCCTTTACCAATAAGCTATAAAAAAGGAGGGAGGGAATGTAAGATAAATTTTATGATAATGTAAAGGAGGAAAACTTTTCTTCACTTCTAGGTTTCTTGGATGGCTTAATAATTAAATTGACATAGGATAGATTAACAGGAGAAAAACAAATTTAATTTCATATGCTCATCAAAATATAATATTCAAAGAAGTAACCAAAGCAGGCAACTTTTATATCTTTTATAGCTACAGAAATTTGTGAAGAATTGACAAGATAGAGAAGTTTGAGCTTAGGGTAGTACATTAGTGAATTAACAAGGTTTGTTTATATAGTCTTCTCAGCCCTAATCTCTCTTTACCTCCTGGTACAGGGAGGGTACCTTTCACATGGGAGATTTAGTTTCTGCTTTCAGGAGTACAAAGGAGAATAAGTGTCCTTTTTGCAGTAGCTGTTGCTTAAGTAACTTTAATTTTTAAAAATCAGGGTGCCTGTGTGGCTCAGTTGGTTGGGCAGCCACCTTCGGCTCAGGTCATGATCCTGGAGTCCTGGGATCGAGTCCTGCATCAGGCTTCCTGCTCAGCAGGGAATCTGCTTCTCCCTCTGACCCTCCCCGTCTCGTGCTCTCTCTCTCTCAATTGAATAAATAAAATCTTATAAAAAAAATCAATATGCCAAAGTGGTACATTTGGGGGCAGCCTGCCCCAACAATGACCATCAGTTTGCCATACACAAGATGTAGATCCTTCTAGGTTGATGTAATCGGTCTTCTGAATGCTCACAGCTTTGTCTCTGTGGTCTTTGTGGTATTTATACTTTCTACCCCCTCATTAAAGTTATTACAATTGTTTTTATTTATAGCATTTCTCCCTTTTAGATGTTATGCTTATTGCCATCAGACACTGTTTCTTTTTGTTACCTCCCTCCCCAGCAATAATAGGCATTTACTACATGTTTGACAAATAAGCAGAAGCAATCAATCATTTCCCTTTCACTTTAGCAATGGAAAGCATACACCTGCAGATTTTAAACATGTTAAGTGAGTAGGAAAAGCAAGAAGAGAAGAGAAGGAGAGTCATATGTGGCTTCTTTTCTTGTCAAATATCCTAGAAGTAGCCTTCTCAATTCTGTCTATATATTTTGCCCTACTAACAAAAAGTTAGTAAGAAAAACAGAGACACAATTATAATAATAATTATAAAAAACATAAATTCTTAGGAAATACTGTGAGGAGTCTAATAAACCAGAATTCCATTCTGACTACAATATCTATTAAGTTGGATCAAGATGAAAATTTAAAAAAACAAATATTTTCTCACAACATTTTCAGACCTCACTAAGAGCTCTCTCAAGAGAGTACTACATTCTTTGCCTTGATTTGTATGCTCAGAAATCCATCTTTCTTGTGCCTTCAGTTCTTTATTAAGCAGGAGGGAGTTATGAAATGAATAAAATGAATGAGTTGATCCAAAGGAGTTTATAATCTAGTTGGACAACCACGGACAATAAAACTATTAAATAATAATTTGAGAGGGTACATGACTAAAATTGCAAGACCAGTCATAATAATAATCCTTCTGGGCCAGAGTTTTAGAAATGCTATGTATTTAAAAACAATAGTTACTCATATGTGTGTCATTCACATCCTAGGGATAAGAGATTTATATCTTATATAAATAAGATATAAGATAATGTAATGAATGATCATTTGAAAATAATAAAAACTCAAAGGAAAATAAATATAGAGGTATATGATTCTGTGACAGGATAATAATACCATCCCCATAAATTATCCCCTCCTTTCCTACAGAATAGTATCTCATCTCAGAACATTCAAGTTAAAGGAGCCATTCCTGGGATTAAGATAATTCCATAAAAAACATGTTGATAATTTCTTAGGCTACAAAGCCTAAATTGAGCTTACCCTGACTATTCAGAGAGGTACTGATTCTTCCTGGGCAAGCCCAAATTTAGAGTCATTCATTTATTCAACAAACATGTATTAAGGACCTATTCCATATCATGAACTGGGCTAGACTCTGGGGATGCAAATATAAGAAGACAAAGTTCCAGCTTTACTCCGCATGCAGGGGAAAAGACAGAGCGCCAGAGACAGTAGAACGTAGGGGAAAGAGCCTTGGTCTGAATGTTAGAAGTCCTGAATCCCAGCCCTGGTCCCACCACTACCAGTTTACTATACAGCAATACAGTTTACTGTTTACTGTGTGAACTAGGCAAATCATTGAACTGGCCTGTAACTAAGTGTCTTCATTTGTCAATTAAGATCAAAGGCCTACCTCACCAAACATGTTGTGAGAACTGAGTGAAATAACAGTTTGAAAGTGCTCTGACATGTTAATCTGTACAGATTTATGGTGCCATTATCATTTACAGCACACACAGAGAACTAAAATTATTTCTATCTGTTAAGTGTCATCTCTTTAATGGCATATGTTACCTCCTTAAGTGTAACTAGGAAATTTTATTTTATTTTATTTTTAAGATTTTGTTTACTTTTGAGAGAGGAGAGTGAGCATAAGCAGCGGGAGAGGCAGAGGGAGCAGAGGGACAAGCAGACTCCCTGCCGAGCAGGGAACCCTACGCGGGGCTTGATCCTGGGAACCCAAGATCACAACCTGAGCCGAAGGCAGATGCCACCCAGATGGCCCCCAGTTGCCCCAGGAAATATTATTTTAAAAAACAGATGATTTGAGTCTTTTGTTCCTGGGCATTTAACTAGACTTTTTATTCAGCCAATTTAGGAAGGCTGCCCACCATGTAGCAAAACTAACAATAGCTTTTATGCTTTTAGAGGAGGCATGTCAAGATGGCAGCTTAGGAAAATGCTAAACTTACCTCCTCCCATAGATAAAACAAGCATATAGCTACATATACAACAATTCCCTCTAAAAAAAACACCTGCAAACTAGCTCAGCAGGTCTTCTGCAACCAAGAATTAAAAGGCCACATCCAGATGGGTAAGAAAAACAGAGACACAATCTCTCCAAAAACTCCACCCCCCACATGTGACCCACACACACCAGGAGGAGTTGGGAGGGATCTCCTACACTTCTCTCTGAGAAGCAAAGGGTTTGTGCTCCACATCCAGCACCCCAATCCTTGGGACCTAAACTGAGAGATAAGCTTCCAAAACATCTAGCTCCAAAAACCAGCACAGCTTACATCCAAGAGAAACATAGGGCTCCGGGGAATGGGAGTTCGGCTCTTAGAGGACTCATACACAGACTCTTGATCCAGGGCCCAGCACAAAAGTAGCAGATTGAAAAGCATCTAGAGCATATGTGAGGGAGATTCATTTGCTAACATTAAGGCATCTGCCCAAGGGACAAAAGCCTGTCGGGACTCTTTGGGGACAAAGGCACTAGAAGATCCTATTTTGGGCACTCTCCTTCTACCTTCTAGTGCCAACAAATGCAGGCAGCATCTGTACACTTTCTCTCTACCAAGCTGGCACCAACCCACTGTGTGACCCGGTGGGCTAGTGCCGTGCCCCTCGCTGTTGCTCCTGTGGTTGCTACCGGACTCAGCAGGTCTGAACAATCAGAGAGACGGTTTGAGAGATAATCAAAAGCTAGGGCAGGGTTAAAGATAAGGTACATCTCCTACACAGGGCTACTCCTTCAAGACTGAAAGAGATAGCTGTTTCACTTAATACATAGAAACAAACACAGATAGTCAGCAAAACGAGGAGACAGAGGAATATATTCCAAATGAATAAAACAAGATAAAACCCCACAAAAAAAGAGCAAAGTTTTAGAATGCATACCAATTTTACTTGCTATCAACTTAAAATAGACCATTATCTATCCATCAACATTATATACCACATTAATGAAATGAAGACTGAAAATCATATAATCATCTCAATAGATGCATTTGACAAAATTCAACATACACTCATAAAAACTCTCAGCAAAGTGGGTATAGACAGAATGTACCTCAACATAATAAAGGTCATATATGGGAAGCCTTCAGTCAACATCATATTCAAATAGCAAAAAGCTGAAAGCTTTCCTTAAGACCAGGAATAAGACAAGGATCCCCACACTAGCCAATTTTATTCAACATGGTATTGGAAGTCTTAGCCAGAGCAATTAGGTGGGAAAAAGAAATAAAAGTTATCCAAATTGGGAAGCAAGAAGTAAAACCATCACTATTTGTGGATATGGTTCTACATAGAGAAAACCCTAAAGATTCCACCAAAAAACTGCTAGAACTAATAAACAAATTCAGTAAATTCACAAGGTATAAAATCAGTGTACAGGCATACCTTGTTTTATTGTACTTCACAGACACATTGTGTTTTGTACAAATTTAAGTTCAAGCAAGTCTATTGGCATGATTTTTTAACAGCATTTGCTCACTTCCTGTCTCTGTCACGTTTTGGTAATTCTTACAATATTCCAAACTTTATCATGTTTATCATATTTGTTATGGTGATCTGTGATCAGTGATATTTGATGTTACTACTGTAATTATTTGGGGACACATGAACCACACCCATATAAAACAGCAAACTTAATCAATAAATGTGTGTGTTTTGACTGCTTCATCAACTGGCTGTTCTTCTGCCTCCCCCTCTCTCCTTGTGCCTCTATTTTCAGAGGTACAACAATACTGAAATTAGGCCTATTAATAACCCTACAATGGCCTCTAAATGTTCAAGTGAAAGGAAGAATCAATCAATGTGCAAACAACATTGTTGGCTTATTTTAAATTGTCATAGCCACCCCAACCTTCAGCAATGACCACCCTGATCCTCCAGCAGCCATCAACATCAGGGCAACACCTCTATCATCAAAAAGATTTCAATTCACTGAATGTTCAAATGATAGCATATTTTATCAATAAAGTATTCTTTAAAATTTTTTATTGTTATGTTAATCACCATACATTACATCATTAGTTTTTGATGTAGTGTTCCATGATTCATTGTTTGTGCATAACACCCAGTGCTCCACGCAGAATGTGCCCTCCTTAACACCCATCACCAGGCTAACCCATCCCCCCACCCCCTCCCCTCTAGAACCCCCAGTCCATCTCTCAGAGTCCATCGTCTCTCATGGTTCGTCTCCCCCTCCGACTTACTCCCCTTCATTCTTCCCCTCTTGTAATCTTCTTCTTTTTCTTTTCTCTTAACATATGTTGCATTATTTGTTTCAGAAGTACAGATCTGTGATTCAACAGTCCTGCACAATTCACAGCACTCACCATAGCACATACCCCCCCCAATGCCTATCTATCACCCAGCCACTCCACCTCTCCCACCCACCCACCACTCCAGCACCCCTCAGTTTGTTTCCTGAGATTAAGAATTCCTCATATCAGTGAGGTCATATGATACATGTCTTTCTCTGATTGACTTATTTCACTCAGCATAACACCCTCCAGTTCCATCCATGTCGTTGCAAATGGCAAGATCTCATTCCTTTTGATGGTTGCATAATATTCTATTGTGTATATATACCACAACTTCTTTATCCATTCATCTGTCGATGGACATCTTGGCTCTTTCCACAGTTTGGCTATTGTGGACATTGCTGCTATAAACACTGGGGTGCACGTACCCCTTCGGATCCCTACATTTGTATCTTTGTGGTAAATACCCAGTAGTGCAATTGCTGGATCGTATGGTAGCTCCATTTTCAACTGTTTGAGGAACCTCCATACTGTTTTCCAGAGTGGTTGCACCAACTTGCATTCCCACCAACAGTGTAGGAGGGTTCCCCTTTCTCTGCATCCCCGCCAACATCTGTCGTTTCCTGACTTGTTAATTTTAGCCATTCTGACTTGAGGTGGTATCTCTAGCCATTCTGTGGCTAGAGGTGGTATCTCACAGCCATTCTGTGAGGTGGTATCTCATTGAGGTTTTGATTTGGATTTCCCTGATGCCGAGCGATGTTGAGCACTTTTTCATGTGTCTGTTAGCCATTTAGATGTCTTCTTTGGAAAAATGTCTGTTCATGTCTTCTGCCCATTTCTTGATTGGATTATTTGTTCTTTGGGTGTTGAGTTTGATAAGGTCTTTATAGATTTTGGATACTAGCCCTTTATCTGATATGTCATTTGCAAATATTTTCTCCCATTCTGTCGGTTATCTTTTGGTTTTGTTGACTGCTTCTTTTGCTGGGCAAAAGCTTTTTATCTTGATGAAATCCCAATAGTTCATTTTTGCCCTTGCTTCCCTTGCCTTTGGCGATGTTTCTAGGAAGAAGTTGCTGCAGCTGAAGTCGAAGAAGTTGCTGCCTGTGTTCTCCTTTAGGATTTTGATGGACTCCTGTCTCACGTTTGTCTTTCAACCATTTGGGGTCTATTTTTGTGTGTGGTGTAAGGAAATGGTCCAGTTTCATTCTTCTGCATGTGGCTGTCCAATTTTCCCAACACCATTTGTTGAAGAGACTGTCTTTTTTCCATTGGACATTCTTTCCTGCTTTGTCAAAGATTACTTGACCATAGACTTGAGGGTCCATTTCTGGGCTCTCTATTCTGTTCCATTGATCTATGTGTCTGTTTTTGTGCCAGTACCATACTGTCTTGATAATGACAGCTTTGTAATAGAGCTGGAAGTCCGGAATTGTAATGCAGCCAGCTTTGCTTTTCTTTTTCAACATTCCTCTGGCTATTCGGGGTCTCTTCTGGTTCCATACAAATTTTAGGATTATTTGTTCCATTTCTTTGAAAAAAGTGGATGGTATTTTGATGGGGATTGCATTGAATGTGTAGATTGCTCTAGGTAGCATTGACATCTTCACAATGTTTGTTCTTCCAATCCATGAGCATGGAACATTTTTCCATTTCTTTGTGTCTTCCTCAATTTCTTTCATATTTTATAGTTTTCTGGGTACAGATTCTTTGCCTCTTTGGTTAGATTTATTCCTAGGTATCTTATGGTTTTGGGTGCAATTGTAAATGGGATCGACTCCTTGATTTGTCTCTCTTCTGTCTTGTTGGCGTATAGGAATGCCGCTGATTTCTGTGCATTGATTTTATATCCTGCCACTTTACTGAATTCCTGTATGAGTTCTAGCAGTTTTGGGGTGGAGTCTTTTGGGTTTTCCACATACAGTATCATATCATCTGCAAAGAGTGAGAGTTTGACTTCCTCTTTGCCGATTTGGATGCCTTTGATTTCTTTTTGTTGTCTGATTGCTGTGGCTAGGACTTCTAATACTATGTTGAATAGCAGTGGTGATAGTGGACATCCCTGCCGCGTTCCTGACCTTAGGGGGAAAGCTCTCAGCTTTTCCCCATTGAGAATGATATTCGCTGTAGGTTTTTCATAGATGGCTTTTATGATATTGAGGTACGTACCCTCTATCCCTATACTCTGAAGAGTTTTGATCAAGAAAGGATGCTGTACTTTGTCAAATGCTTTTTCTGCATCTATTGAGAGGATCATATGATTCTTGTTCTTTCTTTTGTTAATATATTGTATCACGTTGATTGATTTGTGGATGTTGAACCAACCTTGCAGCCCAGGGATAAATCCCACTTGGTCATGGTGAATAATCCTTTTAATGTACTGTTGGATCCTATTGGCTAGTATTTTGGTGAGAATTTTTGCATCCATGTTCATCAGGGATATTGGTCTGTAATTCTCCTTTTTGATGGGGACTTTGTCTGGTTTGGGGAATCAAGGTAATGGTGGCCTCAGAAAATGAGTTTGGAAGTTTTCCTTCCATTTCTATTTTTTGGAACAGTTTCGGGAGAATAGGTATTAATTCTTCTTTAAATGTTTGGTAGAATTCCCCGGGGAAGCCATCTGGCCCTGGGCTTTTGTTTGTTGGGAGATTTTTGATGACTGCTTCAATTTCCTTAGTGGTTATAGGTCTGTTTAGGTTTTCTATTTCTTCCTGGTTCAATTTTGGTAGTTGATACATCTCTAGGAATGCATCCATTTCTTCCAGGTGTCAGAATTTTTTTTTTTTAATTTTGGATATGCCACTGATTAGATAACTCTGTGATTGTTAACCTTGTTTTTGCCTTATTTCTTTCAGCTGCAGAATGGGGTCCAGATAATATCTAGATTCCTTCTCATCCTAAGCAATGTATGATTTACATCTTTTAATGAGAACTTATAAAGATGTAGTGTTTAATCACAATGAGGGTTGGCAAATGTGGTTATATACATTCTATATGGGTGTAGACTCCACAAGGGAAAGTCTGCCCCCTTTCACATTTCTCTATTTGTATAGCATGACCTGTCATTTATTGGCCACAACTTTCTACTATACTAGATGCTGTACAAATTTCTTTGTCATTAAAATACTAACATGCCAATAAAAGCCAACTTTCTGTCATGAACTAAACAATGGCAATCACCACTGTGGCCATAAGCTGGCTTTTACCTAACATACTCTTAGGAAGAGGCAAAGTGTGTCACCTTACCCAAGGGTAGAATGAACTCCAATTTACAGTTGGAGAAAAGTCTTCAAGTAAACAGTATAATGGAGGGAAATGGCTTGGTGGAGAGGGCAAGACTTGCTAGGGGGCAGAACTCGAGCTACCTCCAGGAAAGATAAGGAAGTGACTGAGAACACCTGTAGCCCTGGGGTGAGTGGGAAGTCTTTGGTCTAGAGAGGGAAGTGCTTTCCTCAACTAGATGGCCAGAGGGAACATCTGGGTTTCATAACCAGGAAGCAGTGAAAGGAAGGAAAGGAGTGAAAATTAGATATATTGAGGCAGCCACTAGGAGCCAGACATTGTCACTTGTTGCATTGCATTTAAATAACAAGCTGGGTTTGGTGGACCATCCATTTCCAGACAAGGTTGGGGGACTTAACTTTAGGACCAAAACCTGACAGATGAATATCTACCTTCATGTTTGTTTTAGGAAAGTCTAGGGATTGCCATTCCTACTCCTTCAAAATCCATAACCAATTAATTTTGTTTCCATATATTTTAGTGGTTCTCAAGCTTGGCCACACATTAGGGTCTCCTGGGATGCTTTGAAAAAAGATGTTGATGCCATCCCATTCCAATCAAATAAGAACCCCTTGGGAGAGCAGGCAGAGGGACAAATAGTAAATCTCCCTAGGTTATTTTCATATGTGCTTGAGACTACTTCTGTGCTCACTGGCAGTGAACCCTTGTAAAACTAGAATGAATTTGTATGCTTTTTGCAAAGATTGCAAGAAGAGAGATGTTAGGAAATCAAAACCTGATTCTGAATCTGGTCCAAGGAAGAGATCAGACTTTAGTTTGTTAGTATTAGGGGACTTACTCAGAGCTACCTGGGAAGGTCCAGGGAATGCTACAATACTAGCAAAATCTTGTTTCTGCTCCTTTCTCAGAGCTTCGATCTGTAAAAAAACAAAACAACAAAAACAAAAAAACAGCACTGGTTAACACAGCTGTTCACAGATATCCCATATTACTTGGGGTAGAAGTTGTCCAATTCCATCCACAAGCCTCAGATCAGCGTTCCTCTGGGCCACAGGCTCCTTACCACTACATTACAGAAATATAAGAAACACAGAATGTCTTAACAGTAACTCAGAGCATGGATTTTGAGGAAAAATGTTCATAAAGGTAATTCAGGGAAAAACACTAAAATTAGAATATTTCAAAGATGAATGTAAAGACCAATAACTTATCTTGATATTTATGGGAATTAAAAAATAAAAGCCCACAGAGTCATAAAGAAATGAAAATAGTTCAAAATCAAACCTGCTAGCAGAAAACTGAAATCGTAGTATATCTTCAATATATTTTTTATGATTGATGATTTAACAGAGATTTATTTTGAGATCTGATTAATTTTTAGTAAAGTTGAAATGTTTTAGTCTTTTTCTTTCACATCTACTTCACATTCACTGTGGGACAAATGTATAACTTCTTTAAGAATTAAAAATGTGGTTGGAGGGGCCCCTGGGTGGCTCAGTAGATTGGGCGTATGCCTTTGGCTCAGGTCATGATCCCAGGGTTCTGGGATTGAGCCCTGTATCGGGCTCCTTGCTCAGCAGGGAGCGGGCTTCTTCCTCTCCCTCTGCCTGCCACTCCCCCCCCCGCTTGTGCTCTCTCTCTCTCTCTCTATCTGTCAAATAAATAAATAAAAACCTTTTAAAAAGTGTGGTTGAGGAGAACACAGGTAGCAACCTCTTCGACCTCAGCTGCAGCAACTTCTTCCTAGAAACATCGCCAAAGGCAAGGGAAGCAAGGGCAAAAATGAACTATTGGGATTTCATCAAGATAAAAAGCTTTTGCACAGCAAAAGAAACAGTCCACAAAACCAAAAGACAACTGACAGAATGGGAGAAAATATTTGCAAATGACATATCAGATAAAGGGCTAGTATCCAAAATCTATAAAGACCTTATCAAACTCAACACCCAAAGAACAAATAATCCAATGAAGAAATGGGCAGAAGACATGAACAGGCATTTTTCCAAAGAAGACAACCAAATGGCCAACAGACACATGAAAAAGTGCTTAACATCGCTTGGCATCAGGGAAATCCAAATCAAAACTTCAATGAGATACCACCTCACACCAGTCAGAATGGCTAAAATTAACAAGTCAGGAAATGACAGATGTTGGCGGGGATGCGGAGAAAGAGGAACCCTCCTACACTGTTGGTGGGAATGCAAGTTGGTGCAACCACTCTGGAAAACAGTATGGAGGTTCCTCAAACAGTTGAAAATAGAGCTACCATACGATCCAGCAATTGCACTACTGGGTATTTACCACAAAGATACAAATGTAGGGATCCAAAGGGGTACGTGCACCCCAGTGTTTATAGCAGCAATGTCCACAATAGCCAAACTGTGGAAAGAGCCAAGATGTCCATCGACAGATGAATGGATAAAGAAGTTGTGGTATATATACACAATAGAATATTATGCAACCATCAAAAGGAATGAGATCTTGCCATTTGCAACGACATGGATGGAACTGGAGGGTGTTATGCTGAGTGAAATAAGTCAATCAGAGAAAGACATGTATCATATGACCTCACTGATATGAGGAATTCTTAATCTCAGGAAACAAACTGAGTGTTGCTGGAGTGGTAGGGGTGGGAGAGGTGGGGTGGCTGGGTGATAGGCATTGGGGAGGGTATATGCTATGGTGAATGCTGTGAATTGTGCAAGACTGTTGAATCACAGATCTGTACTTCTGAAACAAATAATGCAACATATGTTAAGAAAAAAGAAAAAGAAGAAGATAACAGGAGGGGAAGAATGAAGGGGAGTAAGTCGGAGGGGGAGACAAACCATGAGAGACGATGGACTCTGAGAAATGGACTGGGGGTTCTAGAGGGGAGGGGGTGGGGGGATGGGTTAGCCTGGTGATGGGTATTAAGGAGGGCACATTCTGCGTGGAGCACTGGGTGTTATGCACAAACAATGAATCATGGAACACTACATCAAAAACTAATGATGTAATGTATGGTGATTAACATAACAATAAAAATTAAAAATAAATAAAAATTTAAAAAGTGTGGTTGAGGTTTCTGATGTTGATGATAAAATATGACAGGAAAAATATTATTGGTATTTATCCTATTTTATTTTTACAAAGAAAATATCTGAAGGTAACTTGCATTTCTGTGGAACATAAATTGACCTTTACTTATGGAAAGTGAAATGTCTTTCTGGCAGCAACAGGAATTCTGTGTTGCACATCTCCAAAGGGTGCCTTACACTTTGTAGTCTCTGCTTGGTGTCCCTCCAGTGGTACAGTGCCACACCTGGGTAGCAGGATTCTTGAACAACATTCTAAATGGAATGTCAATTAATGTCTATTAAAATGTAGGCTATTTGTTTCATGGTATCCATTTACTACAAATAAATGACAAATTTAAAAAAACTAAGCATATAGTAAATAGATATTTAGCTTTTCTCTTGGAACACTGGTCCTTGATGGGCATTGGGGCACTCCTGAACTGTGTGCTGGGGGCACGCATGGTACCTGTCTCTGATCTGCCAATGGCCAGCCAGCAGTAGATGCACAGCACCTGTGCCCTGCCAAGGCCTGGTTGTCCAGACCTCCCATCTATCAGGAGTGTTGCCAGTACATGAAGGTGGCAGTCCTCCCCATAGTGCATCTTAGGTCACAGAATGGGGGAAATGTTTTCTATTGAGAGCACTGGTCCAAAGGGAGAATAAAAGTAATTGAGGGTCTCATGAGTAAATACCAGGGCCACTTGATGTTTTTTGGAACAATCTGAAACATTTTAATTGTCAACTTTTGCAATTAAGGGAGGGGCGCCTGGGTGGCTCAGTCGGTTAAGCGTCTGCCTTTGGCTCTGGTCATGATCCCAGGGTCCTGGGATCGAGTCCTGCATTGGGCTCCCTGCTCAGAGGGGAGCCTGCTTCTCCCTCTGCCTCCACCAGCCACTCCCCCTGCTTGTGCGCTGTGTCTGTCAAATAAATAAAAGCTTTAAAAAAAAAGAAATTAAGGGAAAATATATTTTCTGCTTCAGATTATGCCAAGTAAAAGAGAAAATACTGGGAAATGGGAGAGAGGAAACAAAAAGGAAGGTGCTAGAGGATAAGGGGGACAAAGTAAAGACGGAAAAAGAACTACGGAAATAAGAGGAGGGGAAAGGAGATACTTACAAATACAGGACAGGGGCACAGGACAAGAAGGATGGGAGGGAAAAGGGAGACAAAAAAGAAGAGATCCTGGGCTCCACACTGAGTGAATGATTATAGTATTTGTGTGCAGTCAGCATTCATTTGGGCGGTCAGCATCCATTCAACTAACACGCACTGAATACCTGTTGTGTGCCTGGGTGTTGGGTAGGATTCAAACTTGCATAGGATTACTCCTTGCGATCAAGACGTTTATGATTTCAAAGAGGCATAAAACATACATACAGCTATGTATGCCAAGGATGGCAGTAGGAGCCCTGGCTGTCTACGCTCTGCCATCCCCCAGTGTCACCACAAGGCCCAGCACTTAGGGAGGGTTCATTACCTGGTCCTTGGATGTGTTAAATGCTAACTTGTGATACAAGTGCTATAAACATAGAGGAGGCAGGGGTTGCTTCTGGCTGAGAGGGTAGACAGGAAAGGATTCCTAAAGATTGATGCTTGAAGAATAGGTAGGATATTTATAAGCCAAGTTATAGGGCAAGATGTTTTAATTAATTAACTAATTAATTAATTAAAGTAGGCTCCACATCCAGCATGGAACCCAATGCATGGCTCAAACTCATGACCACGAGATCAAGACCTAAGCCGAAATTACGAGTTGGATGCTTAACCAACTGAGCCACCCTGGTGCCCCTGGGGCAAGACATTTTAGGCAAAGGCCACAATGTGAAGCTGCAGAGCCTGTGTAGGTTTAAGAGCCTGGAAAATGCCGGATTATCTGAATGCAGGGTTTGTATTAGGAAGATGATAAAGCTGAGGAAGACTGATGTTAGATTGTCCTGGGCCTTGAAAGTTGCAGGAGGTTTAGTCTTATTTGAGACAAGAAGGAGTGAGCATCAAAGAATTTTAGCAACCAAATATGAGAGATTAGAGTTAATGTTTAAAAAATATTAATTTGGCAACTGCATTCAGAAATGTCTGACCTGGAGAGCCTGGGGCAGAATTTCTGAAAGCATGAAACGCATGTAACTCCAACTTTGATCTAATTACTTGGAGTGCTTACTGCCTGGGCCTCACAGACATTATATTCCCCAGGTCTGGGGTGAGGTCCTGGATCTGCATTAAATTAGTTATCTGGTACATGAAATTTTCTGTACACAAAAGCTATCTAAAACTGGCATAGAAACAAGACCAATGAGGAGGTATATTAGTTATCCATTGCCATGTAACAAATTTCCTCAAACTTAGTAGCTTAATACACATTTACACACATTTACTACCTCAATGTTGTAGGTCAAGAATTGGAGAGTGGCTTAATTAGGTGGTTGCATGAATTTGCACTGAAGACATAAGCCAATGCAGCAGTCATCCAAAGGCTTGACTAGGGCTGGTGGATTCACTTCTAAATTCATTCTGTGGCTGTTGGCACAGAGTCCTCAGTTCCTCCCCAAAGGTTTGCTCATGACGTAGCAGTTGGTTTCCTTCAGAGTGAAAGATCCGAGACAGACACACACACACACACACACACACACACACACACACACACACATACACACACACACCCCAAAACAAGCTACAAGGTCTTTTTTTTAATTATTATTTTATTTTTATTTTTTTAATTTCAACTTTTATTTTTAAATGTTAAAGTTACTACAGGCTGACCAAGAAAGATCAAATATGACTTCTTTAAACAAGCAATATTTGAAATTAGAAAATTCTGGCTTAAAAACTAGTATTTTTTAAGTTGCAAGAGCATTTCATGAAGATGTTGCCCATTCCGAATATTGAATAAGATCTTCTCTCTCTTCTTTCTTTATTTTATTTAATTAATTAATTTATTTATTTGAGAGAGAGGGACAGAGCACAAGCAAAGGGAGCTGCAGGCAGAGGGAAAAGCAGGATCCCTGCCAAGCAAGGAGCCCGATATGGGACTCAATCCCAGGACCCTGGGATCATGACCCGAGCCGAAGGCAGATGCTTAACCGACTGAGCCACCCAGGCATTCCTCTCTCACTCTTCTTTTTAAGACCAGCAAAGACCAGGGTTATATTTCTTTGGGTTCTCCAAATATTCCATCAGAATTTCCTCTCCCCAGACAACACCTTTGTTTTTGTTAGCATCAGAATAAGAAAATCCTAGTGTTTGTCCTGTTTTTCACCCAAAGAGGCCCCAGAGATTTGGACCAGTCTTGTGTTTTCCACTTTTTTCCACTGTGTGGCACTGAGCACATTTTTGAATAAAGATCTTCTTGCCTGCTTCAGCATCTCGCATTTCACTCACAGGGTCAGCAGCTCTGCCCACTGCCTGCCTGGAGAACATTTAGCAGTCACCCAGGCAACATGCGCTGCAAGGTTGAGGCTGGTGGTCCCACAGTAGTGCCTCAAAGACCTGCGCTGGAGGCCCAACCTGGCATGCGTTTACAGGTCTTCCATAACCTAATCTCAGAAGTGACATATGAGGAGGTGGGGATGGATCACTGAGGCTAACTTGGAGTCTAGGTACCACAGAAAGCAAAATCCAAGGTCTGAGTGTGAAGTTGTAACTTGAAATTACAGTATGTGATGTGAAATAATATAAGCTAATGTGTTTGAACACTCACCACATCCAGGAACTATTCTAAGCACTTCACATGTATTACCTCATTTAATCCTCACAACAACTTCATTGTTATTACCCAGAAGGGAAAACTGAAGTACAGAGAGGTTAGTAGCAAAGTGGGAGCATTGCTATAATGAAGGACTTACCAGGACATGATCAGAATTTGAGTGTGGGGGAAGGTAATTGGCTGTGACCAGTGTCATATGGAAATTTTACTGGCTGATGAACCACCCTTTATAGTTCTTCAACTGCTTAATCCATGCAGTGTTAGGATTCATTTTCAGCTGGCCACAGCAGCTACCCAGGGGCAAATGACAATCCAGCTAAATGCACCCACAGGCCATTCATTTAATAAGCAGTGGGAACCAAACCTAAACCAGAAATTCTCCCCTGATAGGATCCCTAGAATGGTTTCTAAATAGCTAGGTCTCAAGGACTCATCTCTACCCCCAAGGCTCTAACTTTGAGTATCTTCTGCAGTCTGGAGAGGTTAGGAACAAGAAAGTTTCATTTTTGAAGGAAGGAAATCACACCCCTGAATTTATCAAGTAGACCATGGAGAGGACTCACTCTCCTTGTGCTCTCGCTCCCACAATGCTCACTGTTTATTACATTTCTCCCCAACATGTGCAATCTGGGGGTTGCCCAAAGCAGGCTGTTTTTCTGCACACATTCTGAATGTTCCTCCACAACGGAAAATGCCCTCCAATGTTTCTACTCTGCTTCTGCCGAACTTTCCCGTACTCAGTCAGCTCCTCCCTTCATGCACCACCCCAACCTGTTCTTGCTGCAATTCACAAGATTCCTTTACCTTCTTTCCTTTCTATTTTTCCTTCTCTGTTGTTTTCAGTCTCCATCTTTCCAGCCTTTTGCCTCCTTGATCCTGTCCGACAAAGCCACACCGGTACTGACAAGTGTCTTGAGTGATAAATTACTTAATGTCAACAAAAAGAAAAAAAAGAGTAAGCTCCAGAGACTCGAGAGGTGAGCTGACTTGGCCTGCTGGGGCTCAGTCAGTGTAACTGAGAAGGGCCTCCCCGCCTCCTCCGCAGGCTCCACCTTGCTTAGGAAACCTGGAGCTCTGAAGTGGAGAAGGGGCCGGGCCCGTTGATATTTTAATAAGTTCCGCAGGTCCCGGGATGGCGCGACAGGCCTTCACAGACTGCAGGTGGAGGGCAGTGGCCTTGCCGCCCCAGACCCCCGGCCGCTCAGGGCAGTGTGCGGTCAGACAGCGGGGCCGGGATGCAGGAGGCCGCGCGGCCTCGCCGACGTCTGGCCCTGGAGCGTCTCCAGGTGCCCGGGTGGGGCCGTGAGCGCCCAGTCAGTCATTCCGGCATGTGGGCCGCGGGTGGGGCGGCGCGGGCGGGCCGGGGCTGAGGGACACTGTTTGCCGACATCTCAGCCGGAGTGTTTGTCCAGCCAGCCTGTGCGGCTCGCGGGCACCTCTGCCTTGCCCTCCCTTCCTTCCCCGACAGCTTCTGGCGGCCCAAGTGGACGTGGTGTTGCTTCGTCAACCTCCAAGGCGAGCGCAGGGCCCTGCACCGGTAGGTGCCTGGGGTGGGCGAGGGAGGGCGAGAAGACTGGGTGTGTGTTGTAAGGGACGGGGGGGGGGGGGGGGGGGGGGGGGGGGGGGGAGGGGGGGAGGGCGGGGGGGGGGGGGGCGTTGGGGGAGGCCCGCGGCGACGCCTGGGCCCAGGCCGACCCGCGCCCCTCCCCAGGGCCCCCTCCACCGCGGCCCGGGCGGGCGGCCGGTGTCCGGTGTCCGGTGTCCGGTACCGGTGTCCGGTGTCTGGAGCCGCCTGCGGGAGAGAGGCCGGGGCGTGTGGCCGCGGTAAGGGGGAGTCCCAAGGGGGGGTTAGGCCGCAGCGCACTCGGGAGGTCTGGGGGCAATTCTGGGGCGCCGGGCGGGCCTCCGTGTGCCTGAGGGGTGTGCGTGCGCACGTCACTGAGCCGGGGCGGGCCGGAGGTGGCCGCGTGGGAGGGTCGGGCTAGCCTAGAACTTCTGGACTCTAGCAGCACAGCCCCGGCGCCCGCGGGTCTCGCGTCTGTCCCGGCGTCCGGGGCTCCTGCGCGCCCGCCCTCCCGCCGGCCCGCGACGGGCGCCCCCGCCTGTGCCCCCGCAGCGACTGCACCCGCGGACGAGCGCTCACAAGCACGTGGGGTAGGGCCGTGCGGACCTCCCTCGCCCCAGACCTTCTGGGAGAGGCCCGGGAACCGGTTTCCCAGCGCCCCGGCACGCAGGGCTGCCCTGTGGGGCTCGGGCGCCGCGGGCGGGGCCGGCTTCAGGGCCGCGCGTCGCCGCCCGCCCGCTGGAAGGTAGACCCAGACGGTGGCCCCAGGCAACCCGGCGACGGTCTTCCTCAGCCAGGTGGGCACCCCTGCCCGCTCCTGCCCTCGGGGTTCACGCGGGCGCCTGAAGGGGTGGGCGTGGAGATGCTAGTTTGTCGGTTCTCAGAGTTGTCATTCCCTTCGCAGGGGTCACAGGGAAGAAGCAATGCACCTCTCTCTAAACTTAGGCTCCTCAGCTCCTAAAAGGTGTTTTGTTTTGTTGAAGTAAACTCTACCCCCAGGTCGGCTTGAACTCAGGACAAGGAGATCGAGAGTTGGGTGCTCTACCGACTGAGCCAGCCAGGCACCCCTCTAAAAGGCTTTTGATTGCCTGCTTACTAGAAACAACTTGGAGCTTTTAAAAGTGAATACATGAATGAAAGGCATATATGGGCATAGATTTGGTACATGAGTGGAATTTTCTAGGTAAATCCGTATGTACAGTAACTTCAAATTTCTGAAGAATGGTATATATGTACAAAACTTATCAAATTGCTGTCACCTCTGGCAAATTCATTTTATCCTCAAAAATAGCCCTTTTGCAGATAAACTTTATTAGGTAAAGTTGAATAAGATAACTGAAAGTTTGAAAATAGTTGGCCATTTTAAAAGAAGTAGAATTCAAACTGTATTCTTTTTTTTTTTAAAGATTTTTATTATTTATTTATTTACTTATTTGGGGGAGAGAGAGTGAGTGGGGGGGGGGAGGAGCAGAGGGAGAGGGACAAGTAGACTCCATGGTCAGTATGGAACCAGAGGTAAGGGCTGGATCCCACCACCTTGAGATCCTGATCGAGCCAAGCCAAGAGTGGGCTGCTTAACCGACTAAGCCACCCAGGCGCCCCCAAACTATATTCTTAATGTTAAGGTCTTACTGTCCATATACATTATTGCTATGATTTAGACTTTATCTCAGGCTTTTCCCCCCTCTAAGGTCTCAGAGTCATTAAAAGCACAACTTTTATTTTGTTGAGCAGGGCTATGGAAGATGTGAGAGTCAGGCCAAATCCAAATCTGTGGTATCCTGGAAAACAACTGATCCTATCACCCTTTAGAAATAAATAGCACATATGGACTTGTCGCTTGTCATTTCTCTTTTTTTTAAGTAAGGTGCTATACAAGAAGAAAACCGAGTTAGCTTTTCTTTTTTTGGATCTTGAATAACTGGAAGTTTGCTGCACTCAGTTTGTTAGATGGGGAAAGTCATTCAAAGTTTGAATCAATGTCAGTGGTTGTCCTATGAAGGAGTGAAAGTGGGAAAAACCCTGGTTAGTTTCCTCCTTCCTGTTTCCTCTACCCTGGCTCCACTTGTCTGTGCAACTTCACATAGACTATATGACATAGTCTTCAAATTACAAAGATGTATGGGCAGGCCCTCATTTCACAGATGAGAAAACAGTAGTGAAATGACAGCTGAAAGTCATACAGCTCTTGGATGGGAGTCATACAGCTCTTGAGAAGCCCATGCTGGGGTCCTTGCTGGGTGTTCTGTGAGCACCCTGTGCTGTTTGAGTTTTCCATCTTTGAGCGTAAGGGAGGAAGGAGTTAATTCAGACCAGCTGGGAATCAACAGCCTTAGAATAGCATGCATATTATTCAGCTGCCTGACCTCAAGGTAGTTGCCAGCTGAGCCCCCAAGTATTCTCTGAGGACACAGGGAAGCCAGCGTCTCCTTCAAGATCTAGTAGTTAACTTTAATGCTAAAAATCCATGTTTGCTAGAAAAGGCAAAACAAACCCAAATTAAAACTGTGAAAGAGCTTGAGTATCTCATCACAGAGGTACCATGGAACTCTTCACACCTGTGAGAAGCTGAACCATTTATGCTGCTCCTAGCGGCTGTGAGAGAGGAAACTGAGAACACTAAGTGCCCAGTGAATAAAGCAGGCAAAAACATCCATGCCTGGGCCACCATGACAGTTCCCTGCTGCCCTTCCTGGGGGGGTGGGGAGGTTTTTCGATATCTGGTCTCCCCTCAGCTTATCTACAGTACCTAGATGAGGCTTCTGCCCCTCAGAGGCATTATGTCATGCACCTTCAAGTCAGCATTTATGTTGCTGCAAAAATTTGCTGGTCTTCATTCTGAAATTTCACATATGGTAGCATATCCTGAGGATGTGCTGATTCTGGGCTTACAAAGAAACTGTACTGTACTAGTGGAGTACAGTAGAGCTGACTTAGAGCCAGACTGCCCAGCTTTGCCACTTTCCATCTTCTTCATCTGTGAAACAGGGATAGGGAGGGGCTGAATCCCAAGAGTAATTGTGAAAATGAGTTAAAACACGAAAGGTGCTTAAGGTAGTGGCTGGCACAGCGTGTGTAAGCTCTTATTGTCAGGAGTACTCTGGGGTGGAGAAAAGGAACAATGTGAATTTGGCACTTTCAGGGTTTTGGTTTTTAGGCCGCACCATCGTTGTTGCTAAGATTCACCCCACTCATAATGGGGAACAGAACACAAAACCTCAGGCTTCACTGGGTTCCTCCTTTTCTACCATGTTTTATTTCTGTGAAAGTCAATCATTGGAGTTAGGGAATGTGCCAACATAAGGACATTTACTGGAACATCAGGGAGTCATTCACCTTGTTTTTTTTACTACTTCATCTCAGAACCTTGGAGTCAAGTGTGCTGAGGAACAAAATCCTTCCTGTGGTTCCTGTGAAGACAGAGCTCAGCCTCTGGCAAACTCTCCTTTAGTGTAGATTTAGTTGGCCCTGCCCCTCAAGAAGCTTGTTGGGACCCAAGAGTCAAGAAAGCATTACAGGATGTCAATTCTTTGGCTGGTATAGCCTTTGCGGGTCATCTTTCAAAGCAAAATGCAAAGGTAGGAAGGGAGCCTGGGAGGGACATGACTGACTGAGTTAGAGTCAAACACTGCTTTTAATTGTTTTTAAAACGTTTCTTTTTTTTTCTTTTAATTTTTTTAGATGGGGGAGGGGTAACAAGAGAGGGAGAGAGAGAATCTTAAGCAGGATCCATCCTCAGTGTGGAGCCCCACTTGGGGCTCGATCTCACGACCCTGAGATCATGACCTGAGCAGAAATTAAAAGAGTCCAACACTTAACCAACAGAGCCACCCAGGCACCCCCCAAAATTTTCTCTTAATATTGTGTTCCATTTGAGTTCCAGTAGTTTGAATGCTGCGGAGATTATAGGATGCACTTAGCAAGAATACTTGTAGCCTCAGTAAAGGTCCCAGCTACACAATGGATAGAGAATTTAACTATATGCTGTGTATGCAAACATTCTGGAGTACCCTGACTGTTGAACATGCTTGTGTAAATGAAGAAACAGCTTTGCACGGAAGAAGAAGAAGAAGAGGGGAAGCTGCAGGGGACTCCCGGGGAGCTTTACAGTCTGGCCCGTGGAAATGACAAGGTGAAGGAACTAAGAGCAGCCAAGGTATGACTAAGTGATAGTCTGAAGTTTATGAGTGTTTGCACTTAGAAACAAGGTATTTGAGAGGCATGGCTAGATGGTGAGATTATTTGAGCATTGAGCGCACCAAATTACTGGTCAACTTCTTAAACATAGGTGATCCTGAAAAGTCGCAGGAAGTAAGCTTTTTTGTGTATCCTGTTATATTGAAAAAAAAAATTAAAAGTCTTAAAAAAAAATCAACCAAACAGAAATGCATAAATGAGAGGAAACCCCAGTGGAATCGTCCCTCTCCCCCAACCACTGTGAACCCACTTGTGAGCGCATGAATCTGGGGCTTCTTGGTAAAGGAGCCCTCTAAGAAGCTCTTGTACAGCAGGGAGCCTTTGTAACAAACCTTGTCACCTCTTTAGTCCCCCGGTTTTTCTGGTCTGTAAATTTAGATTTTATTAAATTAGATCTATGAACAGGTACATTTAAAACCTGGTGACCTTCCAGAGTGTACACGAATGTTTTCTCCTGCACCTACACTATTTTCACGGTTCTGGCACGTCGTCTGGAAATTGCCTTGTCCTTCTGTGAAGTTGAAGTACATAATTGTGTTTATTTCGTGCTACTTCTAAGGGGAAATGGGAAAACTGCATTGTGGTCTAATTTCTATTTCTTTTTCCTTCCTTAAGGATGGCCCCATTTTGGTTTGGTTTGGGGTGGGTAACTCTGTGAAATCTCAAAAACAGTATTTTCTTTTGAAATAAGTTGTTTGGAGAGAACCGTTTAATTTCTTCCTGTGCCTCTTTTCTCAGCCATACAGTTGGTGCTTAGGCTCTGAGGTAATAATACGTTTGCTTAGTTGGGAGAAGGCTAAACTTCTGTTAATTTTTTTTGTTTCCCTGAGATTGACCTGTAAAAAGTTAGGGTTTGTTTTGTTTTGTTGATAAAATATCTGGAAATTACAGGATAGGGGTTACACAAACTCTTAACAAAGTGTGCCTCAGCTTTTCTTCTCCTTTCACCTGAAATGAAAAGCGATACTGTATTTCCTCCAAGCTTGATTCATGAGCCTGCCCCTGCCTGGCGTCTACATTTTAACGCTGCCAGCTTTTTGCCTGTTGCCCTTTGCAGATTCGCGAACAGCATTGTGGACCATATCTTTGCTGCCAGGAACCAAGAGCCGGTTCGCTGAATTATCGTCGCAGTCACTAGGATTGCTGCGAGGCTCTGGGAAGGTCTGTGGGTACGTCCACGTGCCATCCCAGGGGAGGCACACCTGGAAGCCATTTTCAAGAACTTTTGTCACAGGTGTAAAAGACTCCAGGCCTGCAGAGATGCTGAAACAGATACTATCTGAGATGTACATAGATCCTGATCTGCTGGCAGAGCTCAGCGAAGAACAGAAACAGATCCTGTTCTTCAAGATGAGGGAGGAACAGATCCGCCGATGGAAAGAAAGAGAAGCAGCAATGGAAAAAAAAGAGTCCTTGCCAGTGACATCCAGGCCAAAGAAAGGTAAACTTACCTGTGTCTCTTCTGTGAATGTGTTAGTACCGTGGCTCCCAGCTTGCTTTAATAGTTCACACTAGTCAGAGCAAGTCAGGTGCAAGTTCCAGTTTGGTAGATGGACCCTAAATGTTGTTGAGATTCTAATAGTTCAGTTTATCAGCTTGAAGTTTATACTTACGTGCACATACCCACACATGCACAGCATTTACCATGAACTTGTGTAGCCATTAAGCAGATCTCTTACTTGAAACCAGACTGACCTTAAGCTGAAGTAAAAAGTCACCTGTACAGTTTGATTTGAGGGGTCCTGAGGAAGGGCTTCTCTCCCACTTATTGTCACTGGGGTCTATATCCTACTACCAGGATACGAAGGCATTGTATCAGCAATTTTATAGCAATTGTGTTTCCATTTCTTAGACTTTAAGAGATTTTTCTTTGCATTATCTTTTTTTAGGGAAACTCCCTCTTAAAATGCAAATACTGCTGTGGGTGGGGGGAAGTCATACTACACATTTTTTTAAGTAATCTCTGTGCCCAACGTGGGGCTCAAACTCATGACCCCGACATCAAGAGTCGCATGCTCTACCGACTGAGCCAGCCAGGCGCCTCCATACTACACATTTTTTTAATGTGAGTTAATTTTTCAGCTGTATTTCTTCCTGACCCAAGGAATCCCTGGTTGCTTGAGAGATCCTCTTGAGACCATGAGGGAGAAATTCTTGTACATCAAGATTTAAAGCATATACACACGCAGACGTAGAAAAGCATACATTAACCACCTCTGCTCTTCGCCCTCCCCCAGCACAAATTCTGTCATGGATGAATACCTAAGTTGTTTAAAAAAACAGTTTTCAATGTCACCCACTGAGGCGTACAAGACCAATTTCTCCTCATTTTTCATTAAGCCAGGAAAAATAAAATGTGATAAAACCACTCAGGGTTTCAGAGATGGAGAAAATGAATCTTACTTGCATGCTGGTATATACAGACTCAAAAAGGAAGTCAGTTTAGTGACCTTTACCTTATACTGCCTTTGTTTAAAACCTTTCCAATTAAGCCTTTATAATGATATGGAAATAAATATGAATATCTCATTTATTACTATTATCAATAACAGCTATTTGTTAAAAACGTGTTTTGTCAGACACTATGCAAAGCGCTTTTATATACAGTATGTCTCATCTTCACAGAACTTCTGCAAAGTGGTATTGTCTGTTTTATAGGTGGAGAAACTTAGAATCAGAGAAGTTAAGTAATATATGCACAGTCACACCACCAGTAGGTACCCAGATTTTTTGGATTTCATAGTACTCTATACGACCTGAAATAGAATTTTTCCTTCAGTAAGTAACATGTCCAAACTGAAGCATGGCCCTTTTATCTTTCTTAACTGGCTCATACATCCCCTTGCATTCTTGAGCCAGAGTTTATCAGATAGAGCCGGACCTCTCAGGGCACCATTATTCACTGTGAAGAGAGCACACTACTGTGTTGTGTAACTTCGGGACTAGTGAGAGCTGAAGGGTTCTTGCCCCTAATGTCAGTGGCCCAGGCACTTTGTGAGATTTGGGGGTTCTCACGTCAGCTGAAGTGGTCTCCTTGTGACTACTTAAAACAGTAATTTCATTTCTTTGCTTAAATTCTTTTTTTGCAGAGTTTGAATCTATCTCTTAGAAAATCTATATTATTTTATTAAATGATCATTTAAAAAGCATGTTAATATATGCAGTGAATGTTCTATCAGTATTTTATGCCAAAAGTTTATTACTCCCTTAAATTTAACACTTGGAAAAATACATTTTACACTAAATTAGTTCTCTCTTGTGACTACAGAAAAAGAAAAGCTTTGAGATTCTTTCCCAGCTTCCTCTAATAGCACTTCTCCATCTTTCATCTTCTTCTGCCTTTGACGATAAAGCCAAGATAGTACAAGGCAGTGTTATACCTGGTGCTCCCCAGGGGTGTATCTGTGCTATAGGCCTACTGTGTGCTTCTGCTCTTTTGGGGCCTGTGCTCCCAGCCTCCCCCCCGCCCCCGCCCGGCTTGTACCCGGCTGACTTTAGTGCTGCTTTTTCTTAGCAGTTCTTAGCCAGGCTGCAGCTTTGGAGATTGTCCTTTTCTTGGCTCTTTAAATATATCTTATGCCGTCCCTCCCCCTCATTCCTTCGCGCCATTTTCGCTCATTACTTGGCAGTTCTTTCATTGTCATCTGGTCATTTTCTTCTCTATATAGTCCGCTGTGGTGAGTTTTCAAAGAGCATCACTAAAATGTTAGGATATTGTGTATACCAGGAACCTCTTAGGAGTCTTATGGCTAAAGTAGAAAGGGCTGAAAAGCAATTAGAAATATGGATTTACCTTAGTAATAGATCAGAAAATCATTTCAAAATGTCATGGGAAAATGTGATTTTTAGAGAGAGAGAGAATTATGTACCTTGTCTGCCTGCTGGGGGCATATAACTGGAGGTCTAGAGCTGTGTGTCCAGGATGGTAGCCCCTAGCCATGTGTGGCTGTTGAGCACATGAAATGGGAATAGTCTGGATTGAGTGTGTTAGAAGGGTAAATTACCAGATTTCAAAGACTTGATAGGAAGAATAATGTAAAATACCACATTAATAATTTTATATTCATTATATACTGACATGATAATCTTTTGGATAATGCGGGTAAAATAAAATTTATTAACATTAATTTCACCTATTTCTTTTGCTCTCATAATGGGGCTACTAGAAAATGTATAATTACAGATGTAGCTCACATTTGGACAGTCCTGCTCTGGACTATAAAAATAGCACCACTGAGCTGATGGTGTATCGGACCTGAGCTCAGTGCTTAAATGTATTATCTCATTAAATAATCACAGCCAAGCCTGAAGCTGAATTACTGTTCACATTTTACAGACGGAGGAAAGTGAGCCTGGGACATTAACTAGCTTGCCCAGGACAACAGCTAGTAAGTGATAGAGCTGCAATAGACCCTGAGTCTAACTCTCCCAAAGCAGGTGCTGTTAACGAATATGCTACATGTCCAGCTTACCTGGAGCTTAAGACAGTACTTTTGTCTGCAGGTGCCTTGCACACATGTAAGACGTATGCTTGCGTCAGGGCCCTGCCTTTGTTCTGTGTGATTTCTTTCTGGTAACACAAACAGTAGAGGCCTTCACTAAGTAGAGGATTGCCCAGCACTTGTTTCATTGGGCCTCCAAGCAGACAGAAACCTAAGCAGTAGGCTGGGATCTGGTTGCTGTGTGTGGTGGAGGAAGGGCTGTGTGTGCCCTTGAAATGGACTTGGATTCATGAAACTTCATTTGCTGCATTCTCGTTGCTAGCAGGTGAACAAGTTCCCTTATGCAGAGCCTTCCCTTTTTCATGAAATGACTAGAAACCTGCAGTGGCCCTTCCTCCCCTCCCTTCATGCTTGAAGTCACTGCAGTGACCTCCACTGATGGATTCAGTTCTGATCTAGTCGATTCTTCAGCCTCATCGGATTCTGGAGTTGCCTCCCTGAATCTCCTTCTTGATGTCCTGGGTCTCTTGCTTTCTCCATAATGGTCTCTCTTTTTTTTTTTTTTATCTCTACCTGACTCCTGAATGTCCATATTTCCCCAGGGAGCCTCGCTCTGCACTGGTGGCTTGTAACCTGGAGGTAGGATTGAGAGGCTCATAGACTCCTTTGAAAATTGGATCAGGAAAATGCACACAGACAACATTTTGTGTATAGTTTTACAGTGTTCATAGGCTCCCTAAATCTTGTTCACAGACTTTCAGGTTCACAACTTCTCTGTGGTTAAGGTCTAGGTCTAGGTTAAGGTCTCTGTATTTTCTCCCTGGGACACCACTTCTACCTTTTTTGTAGAGAGAGAGAGAGCATGAGTGGTGGCAGGCTGTGGGGGGTTGGGGGTTTGCAGTGGGCAGAGGGAGAGGGTAAGAGAGAATCCCAAGCAAGCTCTATGCTCAGTTTGGAGCCGGACACAATCCTACAACCATGACCCTGAGATCACGACCTGAGCCAAAATCAAGAGTCAGACGACCAACTGACTGAGCTGCCCCAGAGGCCCCCGCTTCTACCTTTTAGAGTTAGATACCACCTATACGCCAGCGATGCTTAAACCCATACTGCCAAGCCCAGCCTCTCCCCTGCTTCGGCCTCAGTGTCCATTCCCTAATGAGTACTCCCAGTCAGATGACCCATAAATTCATCAGTGTCACCTCAATCCTCCTCACCACCCCCAGGCCTGACCCTGCCTCTCATTCTCTGTTATAATCAGTGGCACTGCTTTTTCCCTTATCACTGCAGCCAGAAACCTGGGAGCCACATTGCTAGTCACTGAACCCTATAGATTTTACTTTATCTGTTCCTTTGCCTAGAGCTTTTCCCTTCCCAAGGTGCTGGTCTGTTAGGATGTGCCAGACCTAAGCATTATATTTATGCTATTTCATGTAAACCTCACAAGAATCTGGGATGGTATGTGTTGTCACCTTTCTTCTTACAAATAAGGAGACAAACAGAGAAAGTCATTTGCATGGTCACTGGTAGAGCCAGGATTTGAATCCAGGCCCAGATCTACTCCAAGTCTGTTCTGAATCTCTGGTTCTGGCCCTGTCTCCTGTCCCCCTAACTCGGGGCTTAGTAGTTTAGCTGGGCTTATCTTTTTCCATGGTGAGCACCCACCTGTGGGTAATTACTAATCTCTTCTTCCTGTTCACCTTCCTGAGTCCCTGGATTAAGCTGGTCTCCTCTCCTGACTCAAGTTCTCACTTGTCTACAGCACCACCTGCTTTCCTGGGCCCAAGCACCGTGCAGGTTCTCCAACTTCCTTTCTGTCCTTTTGTCTCTAAAATAAACATAACAATTATTTAAAATTTCAAGATGGACTTTGGTATTAGCAACTATAAGATTATGAACCCAGGTTAACAAATCTAGCAAACAATGGGGAAAGCAACAATTGTAAGTAATTTCAGCAAGTCTCTATGGGACTCTGCAAGCACGTGGGGCTGGGTTTCGCCCTCTCCTGGCCTGTCCTGCTCATCAGGGCTGGTGGGGAACGTGATGGTGACCCCATGCTCAAGCTTGCCCATCAAAGCCCTACATTTGTTGTCCTGGCATCCCTTTTGGTGGGTTTCCCTTTTGCTCTCAGAAGTGTTTCAGTTTGGACAGTGCATTATGAGGCTGCCTTAAACACAGGTCTTGCAGTCTCACAGACTGGTTTTGAATTCTGGTTCTAATTTCACTAGCTCTGTGATCTTGGGCTAGTTAAATACCCTCCCTGAACCTCAACTTCCTCATTGTAAGATGGGGTTAGTAATAGCCTTGGGTGGTACTCTAAATATTTAACGGTAGAGACATGGCATGGGCATCAGTTAGAAGGGACATGGCTATAGTACTTGATTGAGTCCTAAAGGTGCCTACCAGCCTGGCATTCATCTTTTCATTTCTGGATGTGGGGTGGGGGTCCCTAAAGGAGAGGACAGAGTGGCAGGAGATACTTGAGAGGTTGGGAGTTTAGGGAAGTATATCATATTTTAACAACTGGGCACTGATAGGTGCTGCTGTCAGCCCTGATGATACTCCCATTGTGTTTAATACATAAATTTTTTAGGAGGCCCCTGGTGTTGATGCTCTGGCATCACTCAGTTTTTGGTCTTCTCTTTGTAGGGACGTGGTATATAATTCTCTTTCCATCTCTTATCCTCGCCGGTTACTATGGTTGTCCTTCTGAACTGGATCTAGTTGGAGTAGAGACCAGTTGCTGACTGCCTGAATCACAGTCTTAGTTTGGGGAGAGCCCTGGGAGTTGCATTAACCTGCACCCGAGATGATCCACACTGATACTTCCAGTCTGTCCTGCTGCACCCCTGGTGGGCACCACCGTGTGGGGAGAAGTCAGACACGATGATGTGAGCAGTGTCACACACTAAGACTGGAGTAAGCCTGGCCATTCCCATGCCAGGGTCATGTGTTGCCCCATTTTTTATGTGATATTTCACAACATTGCCTCGTTAGAGATAGTATATGGTGAATGAGGTGGGGATGAGAGTCTCTGTGCAGCGCTTCTTTGTGGTGTGGTATGAAGCAGGACTGATCCACTGTTCTAGAAAAGTTGGTTTTAGAAGTTCTTAAGAATCCCTAAGCTAGCAAACATGAAGAACACTGTAGCATACAAACATGATTCAAGGACTGGGGACAAACCTTATAATTAAATGGAAGTGCTATGAAAAGGTCCCTCTCTTACTGTCCTCTGATTAAAGACTGCATATAATTTCAAGGTGAAGTAGACAGAAAATCCAGAATGTGTGGATAGCATTAAATTATAAGATGCAGTACCTGCCCCAGTAGGATCTCTTAAGTGTATAACTTTACCTTGAGGAAGTACACTGGGGACAGAAATGTGGGTGTAGGTCTATCAGTTTTCAGCTCTTAGCAGACAGGAGCTTTTTCTCCTCTTCTTGTCAACATTTTCTTCCTTACCTATTCTCTGCACACTCCTCCTGCCATCATTCCCCTGCTCTGGTCCCTGGTACCCTTCTGCTCTCCCCTCCCAAAACCCCAAGTGTAAAACTTGTCCCTGTTTCTTCTATTTAAAGAAATCTTTCAACCGTCCATACTCCTAAGCTGCCCTTTATGTCTCATAGGACTGTAGTAAAGTGCCTGGAACATAGCAGATGCTCAGTAAATATTTGTTGAACAAATAACTGAATTTTCTTTTACTTCCTTGCTAGTAAACTTCCCCAGAGCACATACTTACTCACAACCTCCACCTTTTACCATCCTTTCTGTCCTGCTTTTGTAGCCTGTCCCCCACCTGTCTCCCTAAAAATACTCTCTGAGGTCAGAGACTTCTGAGACCCTCCTCAGGGGTCTCCATCCCCCTTTCTATGTCTCCAGGGCATGGAGCACCATCTCTCTTGACTGCATGGCAGTGCATTCTCTCCAGGCTCCTGTATTATCTTGTGTTTAGGAATCAGAAATCCTTTTTTTTTTTTTTTTTTGCTGTTTTAATCAGGATGTTCTTTTTCTTCCCTTTTGCCTCCCGAAAGGAGCACGTGCTTTTCCAAGGTTCTCACTAGGCTTCATTCCCTTTGCAATTCTTCTATACCAGTGGCTTCAATGATGACAGCTATAAAGTATTTCCCAAATTCATACTGTCGGTCTCCACAGCATTTCTGAACTCCAGTGCTATAGTTCAGATACCTACTGAAGCTCTCCATTTAGATTGTTAGTAAAATTAAAAATAATTTATTCTTCATTTCCAAAACAGTTCCAACAAATTTATTTTCTTGATGTCACTGTTTTTGCTCAATACCCCGCCATCCTCTCAGTTAGTAAGTCTCAAAATGTTGGCATCATCTTTGAGTCCTTCCTCTTCAGCCACCTGAATCTTACTGACCTTTCCCTCATTCAGGCCCTGGGTACCTCACTCCTGGTCTTTCCCCCCTCATGTCTCCCCCATTCTGTACCCACTCAGCCACTAGACAGCTCCCTCCTACTTCTCTGATCCACTCCACATGCTGATGTGGCATGGTACTTCCTAAATCACTTCTCTGACCCTGGCACCATCTGCATGGAGACAGTCATGGACTCTTCATTGGTCATTTAATCAAGAACATGGAACTAATATTTTTGAGCATTTATCACGTGAAAGGCCTGTGAGGTCTGACTTACTACCTCTGTTTTATCAGAGAGGGAACTCAGGCTCAGAGAGATAAGGTATATACATGGTCACATAAAGAGTTGGTAGAAACACGGATTTTAACACCACTTTCTGGCTTTATGCAGTGCAGGGCCTACGTTTAAATCATTTAGCAGGGGTCTGGGACTTGCGCCTGTGGCTCTCTGCACCCTGCATGATCCTCAGCCCATCCATGACCAGGTGACATCTAAAGCTCTTTTCAGCTCTCACGGCTCTCACTGCTTCCCTATGGCCCTTCACTGATTTCCTTCTCCAATCTTTGAGCACACCATCTTTGTGTAGGTCACCAAACTTACACCCTCCTCTCTGTCTAAATTCCATGTCCATCCTCCAAAACTCAATACAAAGAACTTTTTTCTTCTGTGTGCTTCCAAAGCAATTTCTCCATTCCGCGAATCCTCACTGGATTTAAAATCTATTGTGGTTATGATGTATGTTCCCCTGGTCCTTCAAACTGATCAGTTCTTCTTCTTAAGCATTTCCATAGTACCCTTTCACACCCTCTTCCCCAGTTGTATTACTTTTATAATTAAGTGTTCAGTTTCTGTCTCCAGCTAGAATATAAGTTCCTGGAGGGCAGGGGCTGGTCTGTCTTATTCATAAGCACTTAAGCACATCTACCTCAGTGCCTGGTACATAGTAGATATGCAGTAAAATTCATTAAAGTAAGTAACAGAACGCCTTGCTCTTCCTCTCGCAGACTCTATGCAGGAAAATGGCCACATCTGTTTTATCCCTGTGTCGCCTGCAGCATTTAGCTCATCCGCATAGTGCTCAGAGTTAGAAACTCAACAAGTTTTTGTGGTATGAACTACACAGAGGCCTGAGTAGTCTTCCCCCATCTTGGTGTAAAACTGAGGGTATTGGAGCTAACACTCATTTTACTAGAATAACTTCTCCAGCAGCCTCCACTAAGTTTTAGGGAGTCGTGGGGAAGCCCTTGAAGGCCTTCCAATCTCTGTGCTCTCACGCAACATTGAAGAGTTCCCGAAGGTGAGGAGCACTCAACACAGAGATTATTGTCAGTGCCATTCTGTCGAGAGCCCTTCTTTTGGCATCTGGCTAAATCTGACAGTTCTCTTTTTTCTTGCCTCCAAACCATAATTTCCTTACCTTCACCATACTCTTACCACTCCCTTGCTTCTAAAATGTCAAGGCTCTAGCCCTATCCTTTGGCAGTCTTCTCTGCTTATAATTTCTAAGCACCCTCTGTTCACAGGCGATTCTGGGATTTCTCCCCCACCTCACCCTTCAGGGCAACACCTTCTTCCCCTAAGAGTGATAACCCCAGGCTACAGCCTGGGGCGCTCCCCAGAGAATGTGTCCTGCCACACTGAGCAAAGCTGCGGGAACCCCTGGGTCCTCCCTCTTGCTCCCCCAGCCCTCTGCCACTCTCCTCTCAGGGCTTCTTTCTCCTGCTGTCAAAAATATTGGTAGAGAGTTACTTAGGTGAAGATTGAGAGATGGATGTAGTAAAAAATATTATTAGATGCCCTGAGAGAGTGTAATAAAGGGAGTTTTATGAGGTATGACAACTTTCTAAAGTTAGTGGACCATTTGGCATCTCCTCAGACAGAGCCAGAGCTGACCAGGGCCCATCCCCATGAGGGCACACTTGGGATTGATCTTCCCTTCATACCTGGGGCTGCTTTCACTGTTTCTCTACTTGGGAAGGTAGTGTGAGGTCAGCTGCCTTCTGAGTGATACATTTGCCTCCTCTTAGAGTGAAGATTCTGTCTCCCCTCCCCCCTGCCCCAGTATCCTATTTAGAATTTTATTAGATTGTATAAAGTCTTCATTGCCCTGAGGAGGGTAGAAAGTGCCAAAATAAAGAACACATCTGAGTTTGAGCAGCCTGCTTTTTTAATGTATCCTGAGGCAACAGTAGGAAGTAGGTCAACACTTCACTGGCAGAAGATCCTTTATTTGGAAACCTTCTACTTAACGTACAAAGACGGGACACAATCCCAGTGTGGATTTCTAACCTCTAAACACCTGTGTTCTGTCAGGTGCCCTCTTACCCACACTCAACACCACTGGCCAGTTTAAGGTCTGTAAGGCCCAGGGATCTTGACCACAACATGGACCATAATGGCCCTCGGTAGGGCTGCCTGGGGGCTTTTAGATTTAGGGACTGCACATCTTGGCCTCTCCTGGGTGTGTTCCACATTCCCCCGGGGTTCAGGGAGCATGACCTGTGTGGCTGCATCTCAGAAGTCCAGGAACTAGAATGTAATACAACCCCTGCGACCAATTGTAAACAAAGGTCATTTAAGTAGCTTCACCAAGTATCACACTACCAGTAGTATTATCTTCTCACAAGCTGGTGTGAATCTCCGAGCAGCCCTAGAAGTAAACAGTAGGGCGACAGTAGCACTTAACCTCTCATGAACTCCTATTATGTGGCAGGCACGCACTGGGGGAAATAGCTCGCGTAGCCTGCTCCCCATGGCAGTCCTGCATTGTAGGTGGTTGTATTCCCATTTTGCAGATGAGGAAATTGAGGCTCAGAGAGATTAAATCATCTGTCCAAGTCACACAGCTAGTAAGTGGCAGGGCTAGGATTTAAACTAAAGCCAGTCTAATTCTAAAATGAAGTACCAAACCCTGGAGCAGCTGTGTACTTCTGGGGTTCCAGAAGACTCTCAGACCTTAGAGATTCTAATAGCTGATGGTACCACAAACTGCATGCTTTCTCCCCATCTTGCCTTCTTTAGTTACAAAATGGACACATTCAAAAATATATATTTTTAAAGATTTTATTTATTTATTTGAGAGAGAGAAAGCATGGGGGAGAGAGAGTGCATGATCAGGGGAAGGAGCAAAGGGAGAGGGAGAAGCAGACTCCTCACTGAGCAGGGAGCCCCACACAGGGCTCGATCCCAGGACCCTGGGATCATGACCCGAGCTGAAGGCAGACACTCAACCAACTGAGCCACCCAGGAGCCCTCATATTCATATTTTAAAACAAACACTGCTGCAGCCACCCCCCACCGCTACCACCTCCATTGCTCCCTGGGACTGCCGCTTTTTCCTGAGATTGGAAGTGCTTTGTCTCATCTAACATTTTTTTTCCTAAAGACCCTAAATACTTTAATGATGGCAAACATAATAACCCATGACTAAAGATATTTGTCCAATCAAAATTTTGTTTTGCTTGCAGAGAACGGCAAATCTGTTCATTGGAAACTGGGAGCCGATAAGGAAGTCTGGGTCTGGGTGATGGGCGAACACCATCTAGACAAACCTTACGATGTGATCTGTAATGAAGTTATTGCTGAGAGGGCCCAGCTGAAAGCAGAGTGGGAAGCGGAAGAGCTCAGGTATGAGATCTACAAACCCGTGAGAGGCTGGCCAGATTATAAAATGATGCAAAGATGCCTCTTTTTCAGAGTATCTGGAGGGAGAGTGGGGTGAGATCTGAGAGTCACAGAAGCCACTATAGATCTCTCTGGCAAGTTTCTTTACACTTTTGATGGTTCCCTTCCTTCCCACAATGCAATCAGATCAGCTGTTTCACTTCCTGGCTTGTCATCCGAGTTTTGATCTGGATGTGGTTTCCCCTGTGATCACTGGCTTCACTAGAATCATGCCAGAGCACCAAAGCTGACACAGCTGAGCATCAGGAATATAAGTGAGAAATGTAGCAGCTGTTCAAGCTTCAGGTCTTCAAACAAGATTGTCTAGAGGTGGGCAGCTGAGTAAGCAGGCCCTCTAGGTGCTTACACTATGCTAGGTGGTAGGAATTCAAAGATGAACAAGAAGCTTCCAGTAGGAGGGGAAACAGGCAGGTACACAACTAACTTCAGCCGATACAGGCTGTGATACGTGCTACAACTAAGTTATAAACAGAGCATTACCTGAGCCCATTATTCTGACCCACAAAGGAGGTGAAATCTGAATTGAACCTTGAAAGGTAAGTAGAGTTTTCCAGCTGCAGAATGTCAGGAAGGAAATTGCAGGCAGAGGGCATAATCAAGACCCCTAGTTTTGAATATGTCTGGTTTCTTTGGGTAACAATGACTTCTTCTGAATGTTTGGGGTATACGTGGGCAAGTAGCAGGAGACAGGGGGCCATGCTCTGAAGTGCCTTGAAAGCCAGATTTAGGACTTTGGACCTTGTTCTGTGGACAGTAGAGGTGTTTGAATAAGGAAGTGACACAATCAACTGGAGATAAAGGAAGGTAACTTGGCTGGTAGCAGTGAGGCAGATGATGGATCCCTTCTGCTGGGGGCCCAGAGTGACTTCTGTGAAGCCTGTTATCCCTTGAGTATTGACAGCCCTATCTGAGCTGATGAGATAGAAGCTGACATATGGACCTTGGTTCATGTCCCGAGGGCTGCTGATGCTGCCCACCAACTCCTGTAACTAAAACAATAAATGGGCATACAGAGATAAAGGAATTGTATGCTGCTCATCAGGCAGCATGATCTAGTAGTTTAGCTTCTGAACAGGAGTTGGGCAGGCCTGGGTTCAAATCCTGGCTGTGCCACAATGTGGCCTTGGATAAATAATATAATTATTTTGAGCCTCTTGCAATTAAGCAAGGATAACAAGCCCTTCCTTATAGGGTTGTTATGAGGATTAAGTTAATGTCTTTTCTTTTTTAAGATTTTATTTATTTGCGAGAGACAGAAAGCACACACATGTGTTGGGGGGGCCAGGGGGTGGAGGGAGAGGGATAAGCAGTCTCTGCACTGAGCACAGAGCCTAATGCTGGACTCAATCTCACAACCAGAGTCGAAATCAAGAGTCAGATGCTTAACCAACGGAGTCACCCGGGTGCCCCTAAGTTAATGGCTTTAAGTACTAGCAAAGGGCTTAGCATATTATAAGCACTCAGTAAATGGTATCTGTTACTGTTTTTCACATAATTTGAATGTAGACATCTGCTTTGGAAAAGCTATCCATGTTGGAGAATGTTTTTGATAATTCCACATTTGTTTCTCTTCAGAAAAACTCAGTCCAAAGACTTCGCCAATAGCTTGAAAATGAAATCACAATATTATGATCTGCAAGCACCAGATACCCAGGAGACTCAGAATATCTATAAGAAAGCAGCAGCAGAGGAAGAACTGGGGAAAGGCTCTAGACCAGCACCACTCCTTGAAGAAGAGAAAATTCCAGTGAGTCTTTCATATGTATAAAGTGCAGAATCTCATAACCAGGGGAGTTAAAGACAGTGAGACCGAGATGAATGTAGTTGAACATCAGGATCACAAACTTTTCTGGGAAAAATCCCTCCCAACTTGAAGGCCCTGATGTTCATTTCATTTTGGGAAATTTGGCTCACCTGCTACTTCACAAAAAAGGGTTTTTTTCATGAGACTGAAGGTGTGAAGAAAGAACTCTAGGAATAAAGTTTTGCATTTTAAGATTTTTTCAGGGTTTATTTTTCCCTGTTATATGTCTTCTATAACAGAGGTCAGTAACTTTTTTTGTGAAGGGCCAGTTGGCAAATACTTGAGGCTTTATAGACCACATTCTCTCTGTCACAACTGTACACAAACGAACAGGTGTGGCTCTGCTGCAGTAAAGCCTTCCTTACCAAGACAGGGCCCACTTTGGCACCCAGGCTGCCGCTGACTGACCCCAGTCCTAGAACGCTGGTGTCTCTGTGGTGCAGATTATGTTCTAGGGAGTCTTCCCTGTTCTGGTGAGGACTACACCTCAGTGCCTCTTTAGCTTCATAGATTTTGCCTGTGACTGTGGGGACCATTATTTCCTCAACACAATAGAATTTTATAATCGGAATTGGTATGAATTCTCTCGTGTTTCAGTTGGCTTAAAGAGCTCAGACATCATTTGCCACTTAGATTATAGTTTGGAAGAACAATAAAACTACATTATGAAGTACCTTCTTCTGCCAGGAATTTAATTAAACTGAGAATTAACAGGGGATTTGCAACTGTTTGACTTCTATTCAGGTCCCCAGCTTTGTGACACTAGTTGTGTGTGCTCTTAACCTATTTGAGGCAGTTACACGGGGCCACGGTTACCTGTCCTGCCTACTTCTCGGGCTTATGATGTGGCAAAGCACATTGCTGAATGTCTCATTTCATTCTCACAATGACTTTATGACCTAGGGACTGTTTCTGTATTTGTCCATTTTACAGGTAAGAAAACTGAGGTTAGATATGGTTATTCAATCTGCCCCAGATCTTATAGTTGACAAAAGACTGAACCAGGATTCAAACAGAGGTCTGGAGGACACCTAGGTCATTCCTTAACTATTGCATTTGATTGTCTTATTAATATAAGGAATGTGAAGAAGCTTTATAAAGGGCTGTAAATATGAGGCTCAAAATATTTAGGGGTACAAAATTCTAAAATTTGGTTTATATCCCAAGGTCAGACCTGCATCCTTTCCTCACATGTTCAGTGAAGCATGCAAGCTCTCCTGGGGCTGCTTTGTATTCCACATTTAATACCAAACTCCCTCCACACAGCAGACTCCTTTTCTAGTACCCCTAAAATGAAGAACAACAATAGCAAGAGCCAAAAGCCTCTTTCCAAAGCATTGAGTATGCATGCTAATCTTTGCACTTGAATTACACTACTTTCCTAGAAAAATTTTTTTTCAAAAGAACAAAAGATTAAAATAGAAGTTAAGTACCATGGCTATTATTGTTTTACTATATCATAAATATTATAGGGGTTATATTTTATACACACACATATATATGTAATACACACACACACAGTGAGAGGAGAAGATCTCAAGATTGACTGATTTACTCATTCATTTAAAAAATACCCATTATGTGCTACACATTGAGATTATAGTGTAGGAGTAAAAACAGAATCACTGCTAAACTTTAGATAAGTTGAAGGAATGAACTGCCAAATGAACTTTATAGTTGAGAAAGCAAAGAGAGACTGCATATAACCCATCATTTCAAAAGATAAGTGACCTCAAGAAAAGGATATGTTTCTGTGCACCCCCATTACACTAGAACTTGAGCAATGGCAGGAAGTGCAGGGTGGCTTTGCAGAGGACATGGAGCTGGAGATGATCACAGAGGGTGACCAGGGCTGGCGGTTCCAGCAAAGGACAACATGGACAAAGGTTTGTGTAGCTAGAAGAACAGGGGGCTTTGGAGAGCCCAAAGAAGGCTGTGTGGCTGGAGTGTGGAAGGGACAGAGGAGAGCATACGATTGAGTGAGAGGGGGGGCAAGGCCAGACAGGACAGCGTCTTGGGGACAACTTTGTGTTTTGGCCCCTTTGTTCAAGAACAATTGGTTATTGTCAAAGATTTTTGAGCAAGAGTTTGACCTGGTCAGTTTATCTTTTGAAATTTTTAAATTTGAACTGATCATTCATGGATCAGAGTGGGTGGAGGGGCAACCTTTCTAGCACATCCCAAGTTTCTAAGCTTAGATGCCTGGGATAATGGAGGTGCTATCAGCATAAACAGGAACATCTGGAGGAAAAGCTAGTTTTAAAGGAAGAGAGTCTAGTTTAGAGATATCAAGGATTCTGCATGCCACTTGAGGTGGTAGCAGTAGATATAAGTTGATTTTATACATAATAATAAAGTGTATACAATTTGACAGTTTGCAAAACTTTCTCTCATATGGTCATTTCATTTCATAATACTCCTGTGAAATAGACAATGCAAGTATTTCTTTTGTACAGATGGCGACTAATGCTCAAAGAGATAAGTGGTTTGCCCAGAAATCAGTTAGAAAGCTCTCCTTTTTGTTTATCTACTTTTGTTCTTATCACAACCCTGGTGTGTTTAAAACAGAATTCATCGTATTCCCCAGATCTGTACCTTTAGACAACTCTGGTGAGAAACCAAGACTAGAGCTCTGGGAGTCATCCAATATGTTTCCAAAATGCAATTCAGTCTTGCACAGTAAAGAGGTCCACATTTCATCCATAATTTATTTTAACTATAATATCTAGAAAGATATTGTCATGTCTTTAAACTTTGTCTACACATGGCCTAAAATTTATTATAAAAAGAAAAATTGTCAGGCAGTTTTTATTGAAGTTAGTGATCATGAAGCTTATCTGAATAACCATGGACAGGTTTAAAGAGCACTCAGTCTTCCAGAATTATGAAAAATATTCACGGAAAACCAACTATAGGTTTACTAAAGTAAAATGGCCTTGTTAGATTTGTAATAAATTTCCATATGACAGATCATCACCAGAGAACTCCAGACCTGAATCTGAAAGCACCCCTTACTGATCTGATCTAAACTCTCCAAAGGGCTATGGAGAGTAGGGGAAAGTTAAATTCAACCCAGATATTGATGTGCATTCAGCACTGTAGAAGCTCCTGTGTAGAGTCAGTCAGTTATGGGAAGCAGTTCTTCTGGTTCATAGTGACCCCTTGTATTTGTACTGGGGCATCAGAGTAGACGGTATTTCTGCATTTGTGTCAGCCAGTGTTTTTTAGCTCTGCTCTGATTATCTTATGGAAGGGTCAAGGCAAACATAGGGACCCCTCTGGGTCTGTGTAGGACTTCGGGTAAATTCAACACTTACTCCTTCATTGTCCCCTGTTTACCAGTAGTATTTTGAATGAGGTGAAATCAGCCTAAATGAATGCCACAGCCAGCATCACCGAAGGAAAACAGTACATCCTGAGAGCACGACCGGGAGCCTGGGATATTTATTGGTGAAGCAGGCAGATTTGCCTTAGTGCTAGTAATTGGGGTGATGGTGGTTGAGGTGAGGAATTTGACATTTACAATGTGTATAGCCCTGTATAGCTGTCAAAAGGCTTAGATTTGCCATTTCACTTCATGCTCACAACAAACATAGGTGTGAAACAGGCTCTTGCTCTCAGAGTGGACGAATCAAGGGCAGTGGTTTCTGCAAAGCTTGAGTAGAGGTGGAGCCGGGGCCATAAACCAGCTCCTCTAATGTAGGGCCAGTGCTCTGGCCATCTCATCATGCCCCAAGGAAGGTATTCACATCTGTATCTTAATGATCATACTGTTGGAATTAGAGTATGGGTTTTTTTTCCCATAGAGCAGGAATGCTTTAGACCTAGACGTTGTTAGCTTTAAAATTAAACAGAAGAACTTTTCCTGTAAGAAAACATGGAGAAAGAGGAAGAGGAAGCCTGGGGAAGCAGTGGAGAAGCAAGACATGGTTAAACCAGTTACATTGAACTGCCTGGAAACCTTGCAACAGTCTGATTTCGTGGCAGTGGTGCTTCCCAGAGCTCAGGGCTCCGCCGTGTTGTTTCTCTCCCAGCTCTTTCCTAGATCTTCAGAGCAGCATCTCTGCCCCACACTGTGACAGCATCACAGTGTGGCAGGGTTTATCACGAGGCAGATTTGCTAGCTAGGCAAATCTCTGACCTTTTTGGAGCCTCTGTGTTCTCAGCTATAAAAACTGGGAATTAAAAAATACCTGCTTTGTTTATCTCATGGTTTTTTTGTGTGAAAATTACATGAGATAATATATTTGGTAATGCTTGAAAAACTGCAAACCCCAGTAAAAATCCATGGAGTTGTTTCAGCTAGAAGTACTTGAAGCCTTGCCTCCTCTCTGTGGGTGTGTCCTGCATGCAGGCTGCATGGGTGAAGATCTTGCACGGTTTGGATGGATGGATTGAATCAGTGCTTCTCTGAGTAAGTGTTTATCAGGGTCCCAATACATGTAATGATAGGTGTTATGGAGCTGCAAAGGAGGCATGGGACAAGGTCTTCATCCTTCAGGAGTTAGAAGAAAGATTAGAAGGACTTAGTACTAAGTAAGGCAAGACATAATCAAGTACTAGCTGGAAAGTGTCCAGGGCTCCACTAGTTTGTGGAAGGCAGGGATGGGGGGAGGCCTAAGGGAAATGCAGACTGTCTGTGGTGGGAAAAAGGAAAGCATCATGTGTGGGGATACAGGGAGGAGAGCAGCCTGACTGGAGAAAGTACTTTGGCTGGGACCTGGAGGGTACATTTGAGGTGCTGAGAGGCCACATGATGGGACAGGAGCCAGGCTTGTCTCATGTATGTTTTCTGTTGTTGCCACAGCAAATTACTGTAAACCAAATGGCTTCAAATAATAGCTGTTTGTTATCTGACAGCTCCTTTGGTCAGAATTCTGACAAGGCTTGGCTAGGTCCTCTGTTTAGGGTCTCAGAAGGCAGAAATCAAGGTTTTGGCTGAGGCAGGTTCTTATCTGCAAGCTTTGGAAAGAATCCTTTTCACACTTACTCAGATTGTTGGCCATCAGTTAGCTGTTGAGATGGGATGTTTGCTGAGATGATTCCTCATATATTTTTCTGGCTCCAAACATTCATGACCTTAAAACAACGCCCATAGGTATGACCTGAAGTCGAATATTTTTCATATCAGTACAGCTGTAAAGGAGAGTTTCTATAGAGTTTCAATGGATAAGCCCCACCCTGAGGTCTGGACTTTCATATTCAACCAGAATTTAGGCAAAGATGTGAGGTTCAAGGCCAGTAGTACAAGGCTGAGGTGAACCCAATCTCATTTCTGGAAATAAAGTATGCATTGTCTTTCCCAGTCCATTGGCAATCCTAGTCTGAGCTTTGCTCCACAGCCTTCCATCCCAGACTCAAAACTATATCTTCTGGCCCACCTGGGAAAGAGCTAATCTTCTTACATATAAAAAATGGAGAGAGATGTACCCTTCCCTCTGTGGAACTGTTGCAGGATTTTCTGCCTTTAGTGCCCGTGGTTTTTGGTCACTTCGGCCTCTTTGAAGAATGAAGAGGTAGCCCAAAGAGTGGTGGGCAGCAAAGCAAAGTTTATTGAGCAATAGTATAAAGCTCCCAGAGAGGGAGGGGACCCAGAGGGTTGCCCTTGGAGTTTCCAAGTTTAGGGATTTTTTTTTTTTTTTTTTTTTGACAGAGACAGAGAAAGCACAACTAGGCAGAGCAGGAGCATGCAGAGGGAGAAGCAGGCTCCCCGCTGAGCAGGGAGCCCGATGCAGGGCTCATCCCAGGACCCTGGGATCATGACCCGAGCCAAAGGCAGACGCCCAGCTGACTGAGCCACCCAGGCGCCCCTCTAAGTTTAGGGATTTTTATGAGCTCTTTTGCGGAACTATCTTCAGCAAGCAGGGTGTGCTGAGTCCTGCCAGTCAGGGCTTTGGTCACGTTATCTGTCTACCTATTTAGGTTAATGTCCGTGTGTGGATGGTCTTTTTTGCTGACATCTGGAAGCTTATGTTCTAACTGCCCCTTGCCCATGATGGTGACAAATACTTTGTGGTTAATTCTTTTACTTTAGGACATTTTACAAAAGTCACTTCTGCAAAGGCTGCAAAGCAGAAAGCTAGTGCAGTCCTGTCTAAGCTATAAAACAGGATGTTAGTGCTGTTAGATGTCCTGACTCCATATCTTCTTGTTGGGGACCCTGGCCCTGACTACCTAACTGTCCAACTAATTTCTAACAGAACCAGAACACTAAATAGCCCAATCTATAGGTTTGCCTTTGGATTATTTTATACCAATATAATAATGATTTATTTTGTATCTTCATTAGCAAATGAATTCATCCAAGGAGATCTCTTGTAGAATAATGAAAAATTTGTCCCAAGTCTAAGGCTGAAGAATTTCTGTTTCACCCTTAGAGCCATGAGAAGCAAATCTGGGGGTTTTGAGAAGAGTTGTTGGATCCCCACTTCAGGGTTTAGAAAACTTGGGGTCCAGTCTCAGAACAGTTTTCTTCACACTCAAGATAATCTTTATGAAAAAAATTTTAAAGAATATACTTATGTTGCTTTAAAATTTTCATTTGAACAAATAGATAGCCAAAGGTAAGGCTGCCCGATTAAGTACCAGATACTGTGAAACGGTGCCACTGACCCAGGGCGAGACCTCTTGTCTGGGAAGCGAGGCTTCAGTCCTCCCAGACAGCCCTGTGGCTCTGGGCAGTATCCTGTAAGGATACTATACCACTGACCCAGGGCGAGACCTCTCGTTTGGGAAGCAAGGCTTCAGTCCTCCCAGACAGCTCTGTGACTCTGGGCAGTATCCTGTAAGGATACTATAAAAAGGATCCCTATAAAATAGGGATTAAATTAGCAACACTGTTTCTTTACAAAGGAAGCTGAGAAAATTTATAAACATGAGGATGCTTGCCCAGGATCATCTAATGGAAGCAGCAAGAATTATTCCCTGAAGTTCTTCAGTTATAAGATGCTATTTTTATCATGAGCCCAGCCTTGGTCCTTTTCACTTTTCAGATGAAGAGCTGGAGGCCCGGGAGGCTCTATGGTTTGTGCCATCTGAGGAGGAGGCTAAAAGTAATGCCTGGATTAGAGCTGGGTATAAGGTTCTTATTCTGAAAAGCTGTTGCCCTCTACAAAATACCTGTCCTGTGCTTATTTTTTGGCAGTGGTGATAGTGCTTGGAAAACTCAGAAATAATGCTCTGCTTAATATTTAGTGAGAGTGTCGTGATTCTCAGCGGATCACGGTTAAACACTTGGTGTTCCCGGGTGCCTGTCACTGAACCGGAGGTGGTGGTAAATATCAGGATTTAGCTCTCACCCAGCCAGGTTCTGAGACATGCAGGTTGGGAAGCAGACGCCATTCCCAGGCAAAGGCAAGTGTGAGGGGGAGTTAACAGGAGCCAGAGAAAATGACAGATGATGCACTTGAGGTACCCCCTCCTGGGGAGTTTGGGTAAGTTTGGGTATCTCCTGCAGCTAAGTGGAGATCTTAGGGACCCTGGATGCAGACAGTCCTCTGAATGCTGTCGGTGTTTTCCCCACCCTGGTGTCAGAGAATCTGGGGGAGAACAGAACAGTTCTCTGTGGTTGGGAGACTGGCAGAGTATGCTAATTAAAAGATAAGTCCCTTTGTGTTTCCCTGTTTATATGTAATTTGTAGGCTGGGAACTCATTAATCAGTAGACTGACTGCCCTTGCCCCGAAAGGGACCTTGAATAAAACTAGATCTGCTCACGTGTAGATTTTATCTCCAGAGAACTACTTGTTATTTTTGTACAAACGGCCTTCAGAGTGGACCATACTGCAAAACAGAAGATTAAAAAAATTAGAACACAAACATCCGGGATTCAAAGCATTCCTAAAAAAATACAAAATAACCCCAAAAAACCTTGAGGCTCATAGATTAAAACGCTTTGAATCAGAGTCCTCCTCTTCATATCTTTAAAGAACGAGAGTTAAAGATGACACCTCTTGCATCTGTACCCCCGCTTTGCACACGTGCACATGTGTGCATGCACTGTCTCAAGGCTCTGGTATGTTTTTAAATCTGTCATTTTACTATAACAGAATGATAACAAAAACATGCTACTAAGCTGTACATTTTGACTGTAACCTTGACATTGACACCATGGTGATAGCTTTGTGTTCCCATCGGTAGACAGCGGTGAAGGAGCACTCTGTAAAACTATTTCCAGACATGATGAAGGACTTCCGCTTAGGTTTTCCTTCTTCCGTACATCCCTTCCAAACCAAAAAGTTAAGCTTGCTCTCTACTCAGAAAGCAGCAGTTGTCTAAAACCGGATTTTGGTTGTTTGCCTTTATAAAGGAGAGATTCAGAAGCAAGATACTAAGATCAGGGCCACTTCTTTGAAAGAAGTGAAAATAATTGGTTTTTTGGACCCTTATTCTTCTCCAGGTGCTACTTGCAGAGCAACGAAAGTTTTGGGTTATATGTGGCTTGAGCTTTTTGTAGGGGCGCCTGGGTTGCTCAGTTGTTGAGCGTCTGCCTTCAGCTCAGGTCATGATCCCAGGGTCCTGGGATGGAGCCTCGCATCAGGCTCCCTGCTCTGCAGGAAGTCTGCTTCTCTCTCTCCCACTCCTCCTGCTTGTGTTCCCTCTCTCTCTGCCTCCCTCTGTCAAAAAAAAAAAATCTTAAAAAAAGAATTGGATGTGTTAAATAACAAAAATTAAATTGAGCAAATTTTAAAGATCTAACTGGCTTATTAATTGGTTCATGAATTGGGCAGCATCTCTGTCTAGCAAGTAGAGGGGCGCTCCAAAGGGCTTCAGAAAAGGAAAAGTAGAGAGGGAGTGGAGAAAAGGAAATTATTAGCAAAGAATCCATTGTTTTAGGCAAAGTCACCCTCCTAAGGGAACGGAAGGGGTCTATCAGTAAAATTCTTAGTGCTGGCCAGGAAATTCCCATGTTGGCTGCTGAAAGGTCACATTTCTGGGGGGTTGAAACTGCAGTTAGGTTGGGTATTAAGTCTTGGTTTACTGACTTGGAGCCTCAACCTAAATGACACCGTTTTGGACCTGTAGCTTTCTTTTTAACAGATGTGAAGAAAAAAGAGGGAGAATCACAAACCAGTAACTGTCTTGATGTATATTCCCTTCTGGTATACCTGCAGGAAGCATTTCGGTATTGTTTTTGTGAGAGAGAAAGTGTTGGGTATACTAGGCAAAAACAGACAAAGGATTTGTTGTGTTCGTTTTTATTAATTCAAAAGTAGAGCCATAATTGGAAAGTTACACAATTACCCAAGTAGTTTCCATGTAACTGTAATAGAATTTCATGGTAGTTTGTAGAATAAAATTTTATATAAGATAGAATTACAAAATCCTAGGGCCTTAGAAACCATTTAAGCTGCTGTGTTTTTAAAAGCAGTATGTTATATAAAATGCTTAATATAAAGTAAATGACAAAAGAGAAAACCATTTCTCGTCTTGAGAATTGCACATTATGAAGTTGGTCCCACAACTTTATTTTGCATGATATTTACAGTACTTTGCTTATCCAACTCACTAGAAGTAGTGTGCCAGGAAGAAATTATGAATCCTGGAGACATGTCTAGAGACATGAGGTCTTGCTGACCACTTACTCATTTAATATGTCTGGGGCTCTATTTCCTACCTAAACAATGGTGGTTATTATAGCTATGCATCACTGGATTGGTTGTGAGAACAATCCAAATGAAGCAATATGTATTGAAGTGTTTTGTATGGTGTTATGTATGATATAAATATTATTTTCTATTATTTATAGTTAGGTTCCTATATTCTGTTGTGTCAAGACTTCCCATAGCCATCGTGCTTTTAAGACTCTATTCTCTTACCAGTCCTTTATTACTTTATCCTTATACTTTATATTTAATAATTACTTTATTTCCCTTGCTTGTCTTCTTTTCATTTTTCAGGGAACATATATCAGGTGTGTCCCTGGTGAGATGGTGAGGGTGGCCTTTGGAACTCTTTCATATCTGAAATGCTTTGCCCTAACAGCCCTTACCAGTTCTGCATTATTGCATTTTCTGAGCACATCCCTGCCCAGTTCTGCTGTTTGCACATTGCTTTGAGGGTTGTAGGAGAAAGGTGCAATGGAAGTGGACAGATGTTCAACCAGTATGATAGTTTGATGCTCTAATATGTGCAAAATAAGCCCTGACGATGTGTTATTTAAAGACTAAAAACTACACACCATACTAGAGTCTGTTGTACTTTTTTTTTTAATTTTTTATTGTTATGTTAATCACCATATATTACATCATTAGTTTTTGATGCAGTGTTCCACGATTCATTGTTGGTTCATAACACCCAGTGCTCCATGCAGAACGTGCCCTCCTCAATACCCATCACCAGGCTAACCCATCCCCCCACCCCCCTCCCCTCTAGAACCCTCAGTTTGTTTTTCAGAGTCCATCATCTCTCATGGTTCGTCGAGTCTGTTGTACTTTTAAGTCAGGCTGTCCGGTAGTCCCCGTGCATAGACTCTACTAGCAACAATGTTAGCAAAGTAGGGAAGAGACTCCCTAGGGTATTCATTGTCCTAATTCATGTTTCAAAAAAACCATTCCATAGGGACCATGTATCATATTTTCACTAGTAAAATTGTCCCGTTTTCCATCTTGTTAGTCTAGTTGGCCTTTGGAAGATACCTCCACTCTATATTATTCTCCTTTGTAACTTTATCGAGGCAGTTTCTTTATTCTGCGTCTCTTATTATTTTAGAAAGAAAAAAGCTAAATCCCAGTATGCTCAAATGCTTAATATTATAGTCATCATTGGGAAGTTTTATTTAAAATGGCTGGAAATAGGATGATCTCATTATTCCAGTAACCTGGTTAGCAAACTAGGTGAGTTACAGGCCATCGATTTTCAGAGAATTTTAAGTCTCTCTTGATTAATATTAAAACTAGACTGAATATTTTTTAATGATTGAGAAAGTGTTTCGGAATTTATGGTGAGTTCATTCATGCACCAAATACTTATTGAGGCCTTTACTAAGTGCCAGTCACTGTTCTGTTTGCTGAGGCCCCAGATACCAGTAAATTAAGCAGATACGGTCTTTTGCCTTCATGGAGGTTATTATTCTAACCTGCAGTCCACTGAGGAATGCCATGGATTTATGAGATGTAAGAACAAGATGGCTAAATACTTAACGTAGTAGTTTGTTTTCAAAAGTAAACTCTTGGTTTTAGCCTGTTAATTCATCATTTTCATCTTCACCATAAAAAAATGAATGCTAAAAATTTTCTGTTTAATGTCTCTCCTGACTTTACTTTCCTCTTCATTCCCTCTGCCCTCCCCGTTCAAGGTATAGCTCCCTATTTCCTCATGTCCTCCCTGACTCCCTGACCCCCCTGCTTATCTCCATAATCCCAATCTTATAGACGATTGCTGGTCACATCTTTTTCCCACGTCACTTCTGTATTAGGAAACCTCTAGCAGCATCAAGGTAAATACTTCTGCTTGCCTTTCATGACTTGCCAGCATTTGGCCATGAGCGAACTACAGACTACACGTTTTCTGTATTAGTCATGGGTTTTCCATCTCCCCACAAACATGCCTGCCTGATGGTTGCTGCTGAGCCATTTTGCATAAGGTCTGGTCCCCTGTATGTCCTTTGCTTTCCCTGGTAACCTATTCAAAAATCTCTCCATTCTTCACTGTCCAAGTCCTATCACCTTTGTATCTAAACCTTCCTCCTGTCTTCCGTGGCCTCCCTCTCCTCTGAGCTCAATATGTATTTATAATCTTACCTCAGAGTTATTATAATGACACACTGTCTTCTCATATTTCATACAATTTTCAGGTTGAGTTTTCTCCCCAGACTGTAATCTCCTTGAGGGCAAGGACAGTGTCTTTTATTTCTTCTAATTATTCCCTCCTCTTCATATCCTATCTGTTTTCCCTGATCACGCAGTTTACCTATTTTTATCTTTGTCATTTTTGTATATGTTTTTGTAAGCTACCTCCAAACATTTGCAGTATAAAAAAAGTATTTCTTCTATTTCTGTCACAATACCTATGATTGTGCTAGCTAAACACACAGTGGGACATGAGAACCCACTCAATAAAACCATATAATTGGTTTTGAAATACAGTGGGGCATATGTGTATGAATTTCAGGCAAATAAAAAATACATTTCAGCTCTTAAAAAATTTTCTGGCTCTTGGAGCTTTGTGGTTTATTTGGAATTAATAAATTACATAATCCTACTTTTAAACAGAGTGAATATAAATTAAAAGCCAGAACGAACTATTTTTCAAATCACATTTTAAAAGTGAATAGAACTAGAATAATCCTCAGAGGACACATAGTCTCTGGGGGAAAATGTAATTTGTAACCATGTAATACTGATGCTACAGCATCTTTTGATAATCCAATTGCTTATATAGATTTGAATTGCCATGCTTTTAAGTTTAATGGTAATTAAAATATACTTATATATAAACATTCATACCACTCTTTGGTCAATACAGATGGGCTCCACTCCCAGATCTAATTGGGCCTGTGCTGGCTAGAGGGGACCATTCTGACTCGGTGTCTGCAGGAAGTCCACTAGCTTCTGATGTCACTGACCTTCAAGTTTTCACTTTATTTTGTGGAGCTTTTGCATAAATATTTGATAGCAGTTTTTATTTTTAAACAATGGAAATATGAAGCAGGTAAGATTGCTGTAACTCTGCCCCTAGAGTTTCAGCAGCTGCAGACACATCTTTAATGTAGCAAATGGGCGGTGGCTACAGAGGCTTGTATGCATGAGGACGAACATCTGTTCTCTCTGAGACACCCCATTGAAAGAGCAAGCTGTAGACATGGAAAGGACATGGGTTTCAGTCTCTGCTTTCCTACCTATTAATAGGTCAGTTTTCCTCTTTGGTAGAGGGACAGTCAGTACCTGCTTTGACACCCTTATGGGGTTGGTAATGAAGGTCAAATGATATATTGGACTTGAAAGTGCTTTGAAAGCAAAAATTTTGCAGGTAGGTGGTAGTTTTCCTCTCTTCTGTGTTACAAATAGGAATAACTACAGAGTATATTCCCTGGAGCACAACATCATATGGAAGCTTCAGAGGGGTGGTACCCTCTCTAAGAAGCCTCTTCATCTTCACTCTGAGAATGCTCAAAGTGGCAACAGTATTTCTAAGATTGTCTCCATCTGGTATTGACGTCATTAATCATCACTTTTGACCCTTTGTAATCTGGTTTTGTTTTTCAATAAAGGGAATCTCTTTTGGATATACTATTGTTAGTCTATTACATTGAACTTGAACTTGTATTCCATGGATTTATAGAATGTGTAAGTGTATCCGAATGAACCTGCTCTACATAAGTCTTGATTAGTTCTTCATATTATTTTAGCACTTTGGAATAATGGCAAATCTTGGTTCACCTTGAAAATTAGAATTTTTATAAATGTGGTTCTTAGTATATGTGAATAGTTTTGGAGTTTACAATATATTTTAAACATATAGAAGTACTTCAGTAGAAGTATCGTGTAGTTGTTAACTGGGTGGTTGTTAAACTAATCGAAATTATTTATGCTCAGACTGTTCTACTCAAGAACCAACTTTGAGCTTTGGTATACTGAAGACAGAACCGAAACCTTCTGACAAAGAAAGACAGGCAACTCTGACTGGCTCCAGCAGATGGTGCTGGTGGTCACACTCGTCCCTTCAGTCCCCAGTATCACATCCATTTCATTGGTTCATGTGCCTGTGCTTAGTTTTGAATTATCTTAAGAATATGAATAACCTCATCATTTCTGATAAGTGCAGAAGCAGTGAGAATGTTGAAATGCTGGTGTCAGGGAGGAAGAATTTCCTCTGCCCATCAAGGTCCTTCCGGCCAGACTAAGAATCAAATTGACATGAGACCGATTAACAGGAGAAAATCAAATTCAATTTCATATGTATGGGAAACCCACACGGACATGGAAATTCCAAAGACAGTGAAGCAAAATGAGGTATATATATATATCATCCTGAACTAAGAAGAAAGAGGCTAAGGGTCTGGGACTTAAAGGGGAGGAATGCAATTCACAGGAAGATGAAAAGGAGTAAATGTTTGGTGAACACATGTTTGCTGGGCCGCTCAAAAAGAATGGGACATAGAGGACTTCGGTCAAACAGGCTTTGCTTGTTCCTCCCTCTCTGCCATACCTAGTTCATAGTGTAATGTAGTTACCTATAGCGATAGTTCTCTTCCTAGAGCAGGGCCTTTATCTAAATTCTTTTAGGCAGTTGAGGTGGGGAGGTAAAGAGCTTTTCCTGAATATGCTGTGTTTTGATTGCTTTTAACTCAAAAATAATCTGCATGCCAAAGTGGTCCATCTTGGGGTAGTCTGCCTTTGGTGATAGATAGATAATGGAAAAAAAATTAAGATAATAAAAAAAAGCAAGTGTTGAGAAAACAATGTTGTATGTGTATATAAGATGAATCATTCAGTTGAACAAATAATTCTAAGGGACAAAGAATAACTCACACAGTATGCTTAAAGTATTATACCCATGACAGTAATTGGCAAGTGATGGGGGAACAATGTTTGACAAAGTAGAATATATGTTAGAAGAGACATGTCAGTTACCTGTTAGCCTGATGCTAATTCGGGAAACAACTGAGAGTTTGTTCGAGAGCTTAAAGGCTGAGTGTGGTGGACGTACTGCTGACAAATCCTTGGTCCACAGCTCTGCCGGCTGCATGGGTCCAGCTCCTGTGACAAAGCAGTGGAGAGGCGGGTGTATAGCTACTGTAGCTGCAACCTTATCTGCGCTGCTTGAGGAGGCAAGAGAGGGTGGTTACCCGCCTCCAAATTTTCAACATAGAAGAAACTGATCCTTTTTGCAAAATGATGCCCCACAGATCTTATATCATTGAAGGAAGGGAGACTGAGCCTGTTTTTAAAGCTCACATTCCTTTATGGTGGACATTTATTCAGAGGCTGCAAGTCCAAGCCCTTCAAAATTACACTGGGCTTTTGAACAGGCATACGCAAAACCTGTTGGAACAGTTCTAACCTGTTCATGAATAAGAACTGGTGACTGTACTATTTTGGATGCAAAGCAGTTATGTATCCTTTTATAATATTAAAAAACAAGACAGAATATGGTAGGTAGTAGTTGTGAAACCTGTAGGATTCATTTTTTTTGCCAAGTACTAAGCATAAAGAAACTTTTGACCTACAACTCATTTCCTATTGTTACAGTGTTGACATAGTGGAAAGAGTCTAAACTCTGGAACAAGTCAGCTGTGTGATGCCAGCCACATACACAACTCCTCTGCCATTCAGTCTCTTCCTCTGGTAACTGGGCATTGTGCTGCCCATCCATCAGAGATGTTGTGAGAAATAAAAATAATACTTATTAAGTCACTAACACAGTGCCTGGTCATGATGGGCCTTCCATGACTAATAGCACTCCCCATAATAGTCAAAAATCCCAACAGAGGGCTTGAAGGGTGCCACCAGCGATTGCCATGGCCAGTTTTATCAACTAAGATAGACGAAACTTTTGTAACAAATAGACCAAAACCACAATGGTCAAAACACAACAGAAGTTCATCTTTCTGTCTTATAACATCCAGGATGGGTTCTGGTTCAGGAGGGCCCAGGTCCATACAGTCAATTAGGGACTGGGCTTTTGATGGCTCTCCTGTCTTTAGGAGTAGCATGACTGTTGTCACCATTTCAGCCCAAAGGAAAGGGGAAGTGGTCTAGAGGCATGTGTGAAGGAGCTTTTAAGGGCTAGAAGAGAAGTGGCAAATACCAGTTATCACCTGCATTATAGTGGAGATAATGTATTCCCACGGGCACACCTAGCCGCTAGGGCAGCTGGGAAATACAGTGTAGCTACTGTGAAAAAGGGGGTAAAATTGAGGTAGCCACACTGGTTTATCACATGGCATAGTAATGACCCTAAAGTATCCTCTGTGCTCCACACTGAATCTTGGTACCAACATTTTTCTGAAAATTTACTGACAACTTCTGATCGATACCAAAATTCAGGAGTGAATCCTCAGGCACAAGGCACATAAATCCTGGGCTGCAGGTGGCTCTATTAAGCTGTATGGGGCATGTGGCTTTTCATGCTGGGACTTGGCCCAGACTCTGCGCTCAGGCCAGGGACAGGGTGACAGGGGCCGGGGTAACTGACCTGGTCTAAAGAGGCCCTCAGTGTGATATGCCAGATCAGTCACAGTGCCTGAGCATTTGGCATGTGGCAGGCAGGAGTGATACCAGGGAATCCAGGCAATGGATCTGGGTACCCCATTGGCAGGAGTTGCCTCCTGGGAAATCTGTCTGGAGCAGCAGAAGCCCAGACCGTGGGCTGGGTCATAGTGGTGGGAGAGGAGGGGAGGCAGTGCGATCAGGCAGGGAAAGTGGGCAGGGCTCCCACACAACGAACTGATATTCCAGTCGTGCCTCTGGTCCTACCTACATAGGGAGCAAGACGTATGCAGTTAAATGGCAGAGACTGAGTTTCTCTGGTCTGACCTAAAACAGGGGATGAGGTAGAGCAGGGATTAAGAGAAGAAGAGAATTTAAATTAAGGAATAATGGTGATGTCTAGAAGTCATTCAGGGACCCTAGGACCAGCTGGGAATAAAATACAAATACCCACTTGTCATGAGCAAACCACCAGCTCCAGGATCTTGAGCAATAATTCATTTCTAAGCCCTACTGAGTGGGAAGGTGCTGAGGCTTTGCATACCTGCTGCCTCAGTCATTATTGGCTCAGGAACTCAGGTGCTCGTGGGAAACTTGGGTGCATCCACCTATGGGGGTGGGGCACGTTAGGGGACATTGAAATGAGAGAAGCACGAACAGATTATCTACTGAAATTGCATTGTAGCTCTAAATGGTATAAAAACATGTTTCATTTAATTTTTAGTCACTCTCCAGTTCCTCAAGAAACATTCAACAAATGTTGGCAGATTCTATCAATCGTATGAAGACATATGGATTTCACCAGGTAAAGACTTACATTCTGTCTTCAGGGGGCTAAATGCATAGCCATTTCCACTAATGTTTCACAAATTGGTGTATTAGTCTCGCACAGGAATGAAAACAGCAGAATGTGAAATCTGTCTTTAGCTATTCATACCTGTTTATCTGGAGTTGGAAAAGTCTTGAGTATCATGGAAAGAACAGATGCCAAGACATACTTGCTAAACTCCTTACGGAAGATCTAACACAGAGACAACATCCTGGGCTGCGCGAACACTGAGGGAAGACTGATTTCAGAGAGCAATAAATGAAGCATTTACCTTGGCAGAAATCGTGAATGCAGATTAAGTTCCTTATGTGTTCCTTGGTTCTGTGAGCTTGACCCTGTTCGATGAGCAGCCTTTTGTACCATCCATGCCCACTGTGCCAGGAGCACCTTTGGGCACTCAGATCTCTCACACATCCATCCAGGTGTGACTCCCCTACAGGCAGAGCCTGCTTCCTCCATCATGCTAGATTGTATTGCATCGTACATTCCTCACAATAAATGGAGCATAGATGGGCAGCTGGAAACCATAGTAGGATTTGACCTGCAGAAAGTTTGAAAAAGTAGTGTAAGATACGGAGCTGTAAAGAGAAGGGTCTGAGTTACCACAGGCCTTAGATGGGACCGTGGCAGAGGCCCGTGTTCCAGCGGACAGTGCAATCTGCAGGGACATGCGTGAACTGGGATAGCTCGCATGGAGACTTGGAGAAACCATGATGAATTTCTGCAGTGTAGTCCCAGTGTGCATCCTGCTGATATAACATGTACCTTTCTAAGACAGCAACAGTAGAGCATCTAAAGGAGAATTTCAGTAACACTGCCTGGATTACATTGTTTCATTTTAAATGATAGAAAAACAAAGGATCTGTGTATTTATTCAACCAACATCTGTTGAGTTTCTCCTATGTGCTAGGCACTGTTACAGGCATTGGAAGCATCATGAACAAAACAGATAGAATCCTTGCCCTCGGGAAGCTTATATTCTGGACGAGGGAGACAGACAACAAGCGCATCTATGAAGTCAGATGGTCATAAGTTCTGTGGAGAAAATGCAGGATAAGGGAGCTGAGGAATGCTGGGAGGGTGGGGATTGGCTTTTTATAGACGTGGTCAGAGAAGGCTACTCTGAGAAGGCACTACCGGAGCAGAGACCTGGAGTAATGAGGGAGGTAGCCATGTGGATGACGGGGAAATTATGCCCCAGGCAGAGGCAATACCAAATATGAAGGCACGAAGGCAAGAGCTTGCTTGACATGGTCAAGGAATGGCAGAGAGGTCAGTGAGTGAGAAGGGAGATTAGGGCTGAGAAATCATGTACACTTTATAAGGAATTTGGTATCTTGGTGTTATGTCAAGCCATGATGAAAGATGAGATCATCTAGAGAGTGAGTCTAGATGGAAAAGAGAGAGCCTGAGCATTCTTGTCTCCAAAATAAGGGGGATAGACTCGATGGTTCTCAAGCATTTTTAGATGTGAGACAGTCAGATTTTCATATTCTTCACACCCTCTCATGAGAACACCCAGAGCCATGGGCGAATGCATTCCTTCTCTAACTTAAGAAATTATATGGGAACTAGACAGAATGAACAAGCAGATAGATCACTTACCCAGCTTCTCTGTAGAACAAAAATAATAAAACAGAGCTTTCTGACTTTGGAGGCACTGGAGAGGGTCTAATGAGGAAACTGGTGGGAAGTATTTCCATTAGGAGGCTGGGATGAGAGTCTTTCTGTGGGAGATGTTTTGACATCAAACTGCCCATCCCCATGTCTAAACCTCAGCCTGTGGGTGTTTGGACCAGTGTCCAGCCTCAGCCCTGCTGCCCCTTCACCCCTCAGCCTCTACCTGACTTTCCCATGCTTGGGCTCACCATCCCCATCCTGGACCTCTATGCTTCTTGCAAACACTTCTAAACACAAAATGATGATTTGGTTTCCTGAGTAGAGGAAGTAAAGACCAACCTGTAAAGATTTTGCTAAAAGTAAATTTTCTGGAGGAATTCTTAGAGAAACTCAGGACAAGTCCTTAAGTTTTCTAGCTGCTCTGAATAAATAGAGTGATCAGGGCTCATCTCATCCATTACTCTGTGAAACTCATTAATGTGTCTCCTTTCCCTCTGTGCCCCATACATAATGACACTGCTGGTTAAAAATGAGTATGATTTACTAGCTATAGCACTCCCCAACATTTGATTGTCATCAACCACATACCACCTGCATTATTAGTGACTGGATATTTCTCCTTAAGTAGATTCACTTTGTAAACATTTTGCTTTTCCTAAGCAGCAATATCCATGCTATCATGGTTTAATGTTATAGCTCTTTTCCAATCATTTTAAAATATGCATGTGGAAGATGAACAAATCTCAACTTTTAAGTTTTTTTCTGTTTAAGCTTAGAAGTTGCTAGCGTCCTTTTTATGTATTTCAGGTTTATAATTGGCTTCAGTAAGGTGATAGCAAATTTTAACAGTCATTTAAAACACTAAAAGCTGTTTTTTTGGTTTTTATAATATTAGGAAACCAAGGGGGCTTAGCTCTAGGCAGGAAAGAAAGTAAGAAAAAAAAATGAAAATTATAAATACACAAAAGTTTAGTTACACCTGAAATGAAAGACAGTGTATGAATGATCACCTCCTACATTAACTGTGATTTATGACTTCCCACAATGATTGAAAACAAGTTTCACAACATCAAGGTTTATATTTCAGTTGGGGTGAAATAATTTAACAGAAAGAATGTCTTTATCTTTCTTTTTTTTAAAGATTTTATTTATTTATTTGACAGATCAAGAGAGCACAAGTGGGGGGAACAGCAGAGGGAGAGGGAGAAGCCAGCTTCCCACTGAGCAGGGAGCCCACTGAGCAGGGAGCCTGATGCGGGGCTCAAACCCAGAACCCTAGGATCACGACCTGAGCCAAAGGCAGATGCTTAACCATCTGAGCCACCCAGGAGCCCCTGTCTTTATCTTTCTATAGGAAAACACAAAAGAAAAAAAAAGACCTGTCAGTTCTGAGACGCAGAGTGAAGCATGGTCAGTCTTTTCTGACCCTCTCAACTTCATTATTTAGGTGACCGAGGCTTTTATTTAGTTCACCAAGTGCTAAATTCAGCTTTCTAATAAGCCCTCAGAAGGCAATACCCAAAAAAGTACTTTTTAGGCCTAAGTGATTTGGTGTGTTAGTTTTTCTTTAGTTAAAAACTAATTCCCTTCAAGTGTGCTTAATGCCACAGAGCTGTTCACTTCAAAATGGCTAACACGGTTTTTATGTTATGTGTATTCTTCCACAATTTTTAAAAAGGTTAAAATGGTAATTTTTATGTTATGTATATTTTACAATTTTAAAAACAAATTCCCTTTTTAAGGAAGACTCGTGTTTCTTATTTTATATTTCTTGAAGAGGATGCTTTGTAAAAAAATTTCTTTTAAACAAAAAATATTCCTTTTTGGGTCACCTAAAATCATGTGTAAGTTCCACATTTTTATGGGCCCAGCACGCTTCCGCTGCGCCACTCTGCTCGGACGCAGTTCCACATTTTTAAATCATTTTTTTTCAATTTTATTTGAGAGAGAGAGAGAGAGAGAGCGAGCAGGAATGGGGGGAGGGGCAAAGGGAGAGAGAGAGAAGGGAGCAGGGAGCCCAGTGTGGGGGCTCGATCCCAGGACCCTGAGATCATGACCTGAGCCAAAGGCAGATGCTTAACGACTGAGCCACCCAGGCGCCCCTAGTACCACATTTTAGACACACTGGTTTGAGGGCACATGGAGATACAGCTGAGACTGCTCTAGAAATGTACTGTCATTTTTATGGAGCCTGTCAGATACTGCAGTGTTTACGCTGGTGCCATGAAGTGGTGTTTACACACTACTTGAGGGAATTCAATTTAAAACAGATAAGTGCTATGTTTGAGGAAAATGAATATTTATTGAGTCTTACTGTGTTACAGACTATGGGAGACACTTTTTAAATATTATTTAACCCTCACTATAACCCTATGAAATATTTTTAATTTTCTAATTCTATTTAGGCGAAGAAGACAGCCTAAGAGAGGTTTGGTAATGGGTCATGTGGTTGCACAACCAGGTCCTGATAGAGTCAGCTTCAGGTTTCACCGACCCCAAGCTTTTCCTGTAACAACAAATTACCTAGCCAGGGGGCCAGAGGGAGTTACATCGAAACCAACCCCACAGTGTCCCTGACGTCCCACCTCCTCCTCCCCCCTCCTCTCAGAAAACTGCCAGAGTTACTCACTAGTGTTTGTTTCTGTTTTTGTTCTTGTTTTGTTTTGTTTTTAAACAGAAGAAAGAATCTGTGAAGAAAACACAAGATGAAGAACTAAAACAAATAGATGAGGAGAAAACCAAGCAGATTTATAAAAGCTGGAAAGAAGATTCAGAGTGGCAGGCATCTTGTGAGTACCCAGAGGCCTCCACAACACCTTAGACCCTCCAGCCAATTCCTTCTCTTAACAAATGATCGATCTAAGAAGCAGTTAAAATGGTTGTTGAGAGAATTATTGCTAAGTTGTTACACAAAGGCTTACAAGTCACTTCTTGAATAGTAGAAAGGTTCTCCATTCATCTTTGTACCATCACAGTTGTGATATAGCTATTTGATGGAATGGTATATAGCTCTGAAAAAACATGTTTTGGAAGAGGGTTTAATGGCCTTGGGATATGTTTGTATCTTTTTTTCACGTGAAGAAAAATATTATAAAATAGTATGAAAAATATCCCTCCTTTAGGATAGTAAAAGAACTGGAAGGTTATTAACATGTTAATTTTTTTTGGAGGGATGGGATTTGAGATTTATTTGAGTTCTTGTTATTCCATACTTTTCTAAATTTTCAACAGTGAACTCACCTTAACTTTGTAATAGAAGAACCCAGGAATAACCAGTTGGATATATCAGCATCCCTCCCATACCTATGACCTAACCCTGACTCCTTTTTGAGTTAGCACTGCCAGAGATAAAACCCCCTCAGGAAGAGGTCAGGGCAGGCTAAGGCAGAGCAGAGCATGCTCAGGGATGCTAGGGAGAAATGCAGGTTTGAGACACAGTGAGGGTTTCCAGCTGACTCAGAGGTTTACCAGCCAGGTCATCCCTTGAGGCCACTTGAGGGAGAGAACAGGAGAATGGGAGTGACAATGTTTGCAGGATGTGGAGAATCCTGTCTTCAGTTCCATTACAATGAACACCATTAACATGACAGTTCTGTGAAATGAATATATTTGCAAGATCCAGTCACTTCAGTGCAGTGAAATTCTAGTGTAATGGAATATTTTGGGCATCTCTTTGAAGTCAAACATAACAGGGCTTGACCAAGAGCACCTGAAGTGCAAACACACTCAGTGAAAATTAGTCTTAGCATCCTGCATTAGAGCCCTTTACTACTGTGTTGCTAAAACAAAAACAAAACAAAACAATAAACCCTCTATTTTACAAAGCAACATTAAAAGGTGGCCTTGGGGTGCTTTTTATGTGTACCAGCACATTCCCTGATTGTGGTGAGAATCATTTTATTTTTTTGGTCTGGTAGGCCAGTTCATATTTGGTTCAGCTCTTTGGGGGCTCTGAGTGTGACGAGTCTCGCTGATCTCTCACCCTGTGCACAGGCATGAGCCACTGCGCTGAGGAGTTCCTGACAGCCTGAGCTTTACTAGTGATGTCCTGAGCTGAGCTGAGGGATGTAATATCACCTCTTCCTATTCAAAGGCTCCCAGCAAGTTGGAATTCGCACTCAGGGCTGTGACTGATCACTTAGTCTTACCCACATGCCGGAAATTCTCAAATTTCTGTCTCCTCCCTTCCTCCTCCTCCTTCTTCTCCCTCTTAAGAAGTCCTAAACCCCCCTTAGAAAGACAGGAATTCTGCAGGGAATGCTGGGCAATTGTGAATGTGCAGGCCCGAATTATGTGAGTCCTAGGTGTTGATAGTGATTGTTATTATCAGCAGATGACAGAATCTCCTGAGAGACTGCTCTCTTCACCAGCTGATTCTTCTCACCATCTCTGTGGGCTGACCAGGGCCTTTCTCAAACCCCCTTGTTTTTCTAGTGCGAAAATCCAAAGCAGCTGATGAGAAGAGACGCTCTTTGGCTAAACAAGCACGGGAAGACTACAAGAGGTTATCCCTAGCGGCTGAAAAAGGAAGAAGCGGTGAGGGACCACAAAGCCCCCCAGGTGTTCCACAGAAACCAAAAAGACCTCCCCTTCCACCCAAGCCTCATTTCCTAAACCTGGCGGGATACCCTCGAAAGCCTCTTAGGTAAGAAGCCACACAGATGGCTTTAAGTACAGCAGTTGAAACTGGCTAATTAAAGACAAATTGCATTATGGGCCATGGGGAGTGGAAGACCAGCTGGCTGCCTTGTGTAATTAAATTCAGCCTCACCTCTAAGCCTGTCTTCCCAAGATACCTGGTCTGGATTCATCCTCTTCTCATCTATAAAATACCCATAATTTGTTATAATTAAGATGCCCAATAACTTAGGATGCACATGGAGTTCAGTGCCTTCCTGTGCCACCAGCGCACCCCCACCCCCACCTAGTGGCAGTAGGCGAGCCAGTGAGGGGAGAAGCAGAAACAATCGGGGTTTCATCAGGGCTCAGTATTGCTCTTAGTAGGAAGCAATATGAAAGTAGGAACCCAAGGGCATGCTGACTTTCATGGCATCATAGAGTTATATTTTCATTGCTCGGGATTAAAGATTTGATGGTAATCCTCATTCTGGGTTACAGAGCCAAGTTCATATGTTGAGAAATTGAAACTGTTCCTTCTTTGAATGAATACTCTTTTGGTCATGATGGTGCCTTTGCTTCCTAGGCTATAGGAAATTAGGTAGAACAGTTTGTTTTGTAGAATCCCTGAAGAAAAATACAATGATATCATAGCAGAAACCCCCTTTCCCTTATGTTAGTTAACTGATTATAAAATTATTTTCTCCTGGATATTATGATTTTTTCATATTCTAATATATAGAAAGACATTATTTAAAATATACAAGAAGAATCAAATAGTGATTGAATGAAACAGAACTATCTAAAGCCTTGCCTTCTGAAATGAAAACCAAAAATATTTCTCTGTTACAAGTATGGAGAAATAAAAAGCAAACAAATCTCTCTTTGCTTGGAGTCAGTAGTGATCTTCCAGGCTTTTCCTAATGGGGGTTATGACCTCAGTGGAAACAGGAAGGTGGACCTTTTCCTTTACTATAATTATTTCTACTTAACTGAAAGGTTCCATTTTGGGATGTGGAGACAAGAACTAAAAGATCATGTTCTACAAAGTGACAGTTTGGGGAATGGTTTTTTTCTTAGGGACAAAAACCTAAGAAAAGTAATCAGAAACAGGTATCCTCGCAGTGTTGTGACCAGGTCACAACGGTGTGAGCTCCTGCCCAGAGTCCTCTTCAGTGCCCGAGCTGGTCTGTGCATTGGCCCCAGATCCCCAGCAGGGCTGTTTGTGTACCTGCCCCTGTTCTCCAGGCTCTTCCAAGGGTGTGACTATGACTTGTAATATGCCCTGGCGCACACTATTTTTAGTGCACAATGTATGTGATTGACAGCAGTGAAGGTGGCCTTTAATAAGGGCAATTCTTGTTTCGAGCTGTGCTAATTGAGCTCAGTTTTTCCAACTTAATACACTTGCATGAAATGCTTCTTGTGAGGCAGCCAGACTGGATGGTTTTGGGGCTGGGACAACAGTGTGTGACCAAGGTCAGCTAGGAGCCAGCCCAAGAAAAGACAGAGATGGCTGTCCTTAGAGTTTTTCTTTAACCTCCAAAGATTTCCCAAAGAAAAAGAACCTAATTTGAAAGCTAGTAAGAGCACTCATGTAATCTCATGTGTGTGCAGGATCTGATTCCCAAAAAAGTCAAATATTATAGACTATCTTCTCCAAAATGCTATGTATGTATGTATATGAATATGTACACCCGTATAGTACATCTGACATATATGTCACATGTAACTCACGGGGCCATGTGTTACCATAAAATGCAGAAAGAGCTGTAAGTTAATTTACATGACAGGCATCCAGGTCGTTCATCCAAACTCGTCATTGTTTTTACCCTGAATTCTGCTCAAAATTAGTGGGCTGTTGTATGAGACTTGGAAATATGTTTATGACATTGCAGTGTTACTTTTTGTAATGGAAATTGACTTACATCCCAGAACTTTAGTTCTGCAACTGAATATATTTCAAAATGATTCCGCCGCTTGTATCTTTTTCTTACCAATTTTCAAACACTCTTCTTTCTTTGACTTTATTTTTCTGAGATTGTCTTTAGCAGAACTAAACCTCTTCAAAGTGTGGGAGAGAAGAAAGCAAGTCAGGGAGGTTGGAAACAGAAAGAAGAGAAAGTTTCATACGGAAAATGTTGGGAAAGAAATTTATTTTATTGCATTTCTTTTGTTTGCAAGAACATGCTCCCAAGGAAAATAGTGCTGGGGGTGTATTTCACTTTTTTTTTTTTTAAAGATTTTATTTATTTATTTGAGAGAGAGAGAATGAGAGATAGAAAGCACGAGAGGGAAGAGGGTCAGAGGGAGAAGCAGACTCCCTGCCGAGCAGGGAGCCCGACGCGGGACTCGATCCCGGGACTCCAGGATCATGACCTGAGCCGAAGGCAGTCGCTTAACCAACTGAGCCACCCAGGCGCCCGGTGTATTTCACTTTTTAATGTTTATTTTCTCAAATTTTAATTGGAAGTTAATGGAGCTTTTATTCATATAAAAATGAATTAAAATCTATTATTATTAATAGATTAACACAGCAGTAGCTCATACCCATGACTGGCCCTATAGGACTGGAAAGACAAGTGACAGATTTATGTTTCTTCCTATTTTGTTGACTAGCCCTTGAGGAGTTAGTTGTATAATGGCAGTAATTAGGGGTCCAACTTCCCATTAGCTCAACCCATGTAATTAGATCTTCAAATATATATAATCCTGTCTCCCTTTATACATGATTTTTATATACAGGATATATATGATTTTTGACGGCATTGTTTTCAAGTGGAACTGTTTTCTAAATCACAGAAACCAGGGAGTAACCAGGACGGCATCCAACTCTGCCCAGGAGGACATCATTCGGTGGTTTAAAGAGGAGCAGCTACCACTGCGAGCAGGCTACCAGAGAACCTCAGACACCATAGCTCCCTGGTTCCATGGTGAGTACACAGGTGCCCTCGACAGAACCTCATCTGACGACAGATGAAGCTGTGTTCATCTGTTAATCCACCAGGAGGGCAGAAAGAATAAAGGCTTCCTTTTATTTGTGCTGCCCAAGAAAAGTCTTTGAAATTATTTCCACAAAGCAGTTTTTCAAAGGTTTCTTAGTGAGTTGCAAGCTCATGCCGGATTTAGAAAACGGTGAGCAGTTGTGGTCTCAGCATGTACTGTGGGTTAACAAATGAAACACCACTGGGTGGGTGGGGAAAGCGGTGCCTCCTGTTCACCTACACTAGGGCACTTGATTGTGATCTCCTGCAAATGGCAGTGCCTTTAATCCACCCTTCACAGCTGGGAGAGTCAGATACGCCCTTGGGTGTGGTGGGCTGGGCACTGGTTTAGCTGTCAAAAGGTCAGCTCTCCATTAGCAGTTGAGTGAGCAAATTGTCTTTCTCTGTAACAAGTTATCTGAGCCTCATTTTCCTCACCTATTAAGTGAAGGTGTTGAATTTCATGATCTTTAACCTGAAAATTCTGTTACTTTGATCTGTGTTTCCATTAAGCAGTTGAAGCTGTCAGGTGAGTTTGTTAGAACCTGAGCAGATATTACCTAATAAACCATTTCTTAATTTGACCCTAGAAACTTGATTAATTCAAGCCCTCTGTCTAGCCAGCACACATTTCACTGTCCTCTCAGTTTCTTGGATTTCAGGAAAAGAAGTGGTTTCTTGCCTCAATTGGCTTCTTTAGGGTCTGTGGTTGAATTGGATTAATTGGCTCTATGTATAACAAAAGTGCTTTAAAATAAAAATAAGGTTCTTTCACAGAGCACACTTGTCCTAAAGAGTATCTTGGTTTGAATCATGTTGAAGGCTTCTTTTATTTTTTTAAAATTTTTAAGAGATTTTAATTATTTATATGAGAGAGCGAGCGAGCATGGGGGGGGTGCAGAGGGAGAAGCAGACTCCCTGCTGAGCAGGGAGCCCAATTCAAGGCTTGATGCAGGGCTCAATCCCAGGACCCTGGGATCATGACTGGAGCCCAAGGCAGATGCTTAACCAACTGAGCCACCCCCGCACCCCGAAGTCTTCTCTCTTTTAATTAGTATCATGTCACACTCAAATATTTCCACAAAAATAGCGTCCCAAACAAATAACATGGCAAACTTCTAAAAAGAAAAAAATTATTTGTAGTAGGCCCTCTGCTAAAGGGCTGCTTTCACAGTCAGATCATTATAGAACTGTCTAGCTTTCCTTGAAAATACGTGTTCTTCGGTGATTCAGGCTTTAGTAATTGTCCATTCTCTGAGGAGCGACTCTATCCTCTTAGGACTAGGTCATAAGCCTACTTCCTTTCCATTCTGTTCAGAAGACACTGGAAGAAAGAGTGACATCAGTGTCAAAAGATGAATGTTTCATGTTGCCTTTTTTTTCTTTTTCCTTTTTAAGATAAGCACTGACAAAATCAGTACTTTATAGTTTCTGTGTCATTGGGCAGAAGATACTGTCATCCCTGATTACAAGGGTGGTAGTTCATTTTAATAACAGGAAATAAGAAGTGGAAAGTGTTGGTTAATGTTTAAAAATTCCTGGTACTTTAACAGGCAATTCCATTTGAAACAGTTGCTAAAAGCTAGGAAGATAAAGTTGGACTAAAAATCCAGCTGGAGCCTTGGTTAAAAAAATAAGTTCTTGAGTTTTACATATAATAATTTATTAGTTGCTATTGTTATTCATTTATTTTCACTTATATAAATATCATAGTCATAAGCAAAATAAATGATATACTATAATGAAGTAATACACAGCCATGTACTCAATGTAAGTCATTTTCTTCTGTTTTAAGAAGACAAAATTTCACATGTTTCTATGATAGAAGAAGGATCATATCTTATATTTTTGAAATATAATTGTTTATTGATCACGAGCCCTGTCTGGAATAATGGGATGGTAGCTCTTCTGTACTGGTTTGCCATCTTCCTTCTGTTATACACTCCATAAGTTGCCTTTCTTATATTACTGTTTTGGTCAGCTAATTTTTCCCCACAGAAGTTCACACTTTCACCCTTTTCATTAGCTTTAGACAGTATGGAAGTAGGTAGGAGAGGACAAGGGAAATGAAGACCACTGGATCTCTGGCTTGTGGAGCCGGGTGGAAGGTGGCATGCTATCAGCTGGGAGAAAGAATACAGGAGGATCCGGAGATTAAAAAAAGATTTAAAAAGAAGGGAGACAATGAATTTATTTTGGTTATGATGAGTTTGAAATGTCCTTGAGGCAGTCATGTGAAAATATCCATTTGGTAATTGGATTAACAGATCAGTGCTAGAGAGAATGGATTAGAGTCATCAGCACACAATGAAAAGCACGGGAGAGGATGACATTTTCCAGGAGTGCACCGAGGAGATGGTTGAGAGAAGACCCAGGACAAGACCCCAGGAAGCACTAACACTCAGTGGGATGGCAAAGAAGAGCAGAGACCCCACATCTTTGTCTCAGGTTTCCCTTCCCACTTGGGGTCATGATGAGGCAGATATCTGGCCATGGGTGTGAGTTCAATGGGCAGTAAAGTAGGGTATTGCCTCTGATCTCCTAGATGTAAGAGCTTGGAAATCCCAAGCGCAAGAGAGATCCAGAAACGCAGTACTGAACTCTACTTTGTGAGCATCTTGTGATGATCTCAGACACATCTAGAAAAACAGTCTCCCCACTTCTGCTCCTCTCTCAGCAAGCTTTTCACACAGAGGCCATGGGGGCTCAACTCTCACTGCACTTTTTGGTCCAGCTTGATCTGATTATTGCTCCAGCTCCATCTCAAACAACATTCCTCACAGAACACTGCCTTGATCACTGCTTTCCACCACACGTTGCCCTTCTGTCCCTGACACACCACACTCACCCCTTTCCTAGGGCCTTTGCAGTTCTTCCTAAAGATCCTTCCATGGCCAACGTCTTAAGGAGCTGGCTCACATGACTGGAGGCTTGATGGGCCCCAAATCTGCTGGGCAGACTAGCAGGCTGGAGACTCAGGGAAGACTGGCAGCTCGAGTCCAAAGGCTGAACACTGGCAGAATCCCTTCTTGCTCAGGGAAGGTCAGTCTTCGTTCTTTTAAGGCCTTCAGCTGATTGGATGAGGCCTACCCACATTATGGAGGATTTTTCTCCCTTCCCTCATTTAAAAAATAATTTTTTTGATTAGGAAATGTTTTGAACAAACAGTACAAAGGAAACTGTAAGTAACACCAATGATGTAACAAATGTTGTATCTACTTTCTAGGATACAGTGAATGTTAGAAGCCATATTTACCTCATACCTGTTTTTCTTATTAAGAAATAAAGCCTGAAAGAATTAAGGCCCTCTCTTTTACTCCCTTATTGACTCTATTTACTTCTCTCCCAGGGGTGAACCACTCCTTTGAAGTTGTCCTTTTCATCCATATTTTTATACTCTCACTATATATATGTATGTGTGTGCATTTTTATAAAATATATTAAGATATATATAAAACATGCAATATTGTGTTTAACATTTACATGATATCATGTTATAGGCATTTTTCTGCAACTTGAGTTTTCTCCCAACATTACATTATCTAGATTTTTCTTTGTTTCTAAATGTAGACTGGCTCATTTGTCTTACCTGTTGTGCAGTATGTTATAATAAACATATTATATTCTGTTGGAGCTGTAATTTTTTGAGGGTCTAATATGTGCCAAGCATTACATTGAGCACTTTAAAGGAAGTAACTTTTATTCCCACTTTATAGAGGTAAGAACCTAGAAACTAAGATGTTCTTTTCAGGCTTCTACCATTAATGGCAATATTCAGAGCCAGATCTACTTAACTTCAAAGTCACAGCATATCTGAGCACTAATACAAGTGGGAACACCCATGTCATGCTTTTTATATAAGTTGGAAATTTAAATCAGTGAACAGTAATAACCACAGAGATTTGTTTCTCCAATACATGAATGAGTTCACTAAATCTCACAGTGGTGAAGTGAAAGTGTCAAGGAACTTTCATTCAGCATAAGTTTTGCCCCATCCCCACCTATGAGAATAAGAAAAAAGCACATTTTTGTCCAGACACTATTTTGCTCACTCCCAGGTAGAATTTCAAGAAGCAGATATAGCACGCAAATCTTTAATACAATGCCCCAAGGCCGCAAGGGTTTGGAGTAATAGAAATGGAATCTATTTACTTTGTGGTAGTGGTTACCTAACTGTATACATTTGTCAAAAACGATCATTTGCACACTTAAAATTGGTGAATTTTATTGTATATAAATTATATCTCAAGCTGATTTTTTTAAAAATGTGAAGTCCAAGAATCACAGAGTTTTCTTAGCTCTTAGCATGGAAAGATAGTGCAGTTGACCCTTGAACAATGTGGGGGTTGGGGTGCCAACCCCTTGCACAGTTGAAAATCCACAAATAAATTTGGACTTCCCAGAAACTTAACTATGAACTGCCTACTGTTGACCAGAAGACTTACTGATAACATAAACAATTAACACATATTTTGTATGTTATATGTATTATGTACTGTAATCTTATAATAAAGTAGAGAAAAGAAAAATTAAGAAAATTATAAGAGAAAATGCATTTACAGTACTACATTTATCGAAAAAATCCACATATAAGTGAACCCATGCATTTCAAACCTGTGTTGTTTGAGGGTCAGCTATATACATAGTGTAGGCTTGGCACAAGACTCCAAGACCAGATCACCTAGGTTTGAGTTATGTTCTACTCCTCTTTAAAAGGGGGTTAATAATATCTACACTGTAGAGTAGTTTTTGTTTTTTTGTTTTTTTTAAAGTGTATCATCTAATATATGTAACATACTTAGAACAGTGCCTGGCACATAGTGTTTCTGTTATTATGGCTAACCAAAACTGAACAGCTTAAGAGTAAATTCACCATTCCTGTTCTCTCTGCCTTTCTCTTCATTATAATCCTAATCTTGCCAAAAATATTGCCGTGACAGCATCATATACAAGGAATAAGCGGTACTTCAATAAAATAGATCTTAATTACTGCTAAAATGTCCTCCTATGCTATTTTGACAAGTATTTCTTTAGGGCCTGTCCTTAAAAATCCCAGAACCCAGGAGGTCAGCCCAGAAGGCAACAGGAATTTGGAAGCACAAGAGGACAGCTGCCAAAACAGGGATTAAAGTTGTTTGGAAAAGTGAAGAACATTGCCAGTTGAGGTTGAGCGTGGGGTTGGGAGGGAAGGTTCAGCAAGATGGGAATGAGTCCTAGCCTTACTAAAATAATATCTTCTATTCTCTAGATTTAAAATCTTCTGAATACTGTAAGTCTGTTTGGTTTTGTTTCCTTAGGAAGGATTGTTTTCTTATCTCCTTCCCTCCTGTCATCCTGTCTGTCTGGACCCTGAAATACAGTCCTTGTTTTTTGTTTTAAGATTTTATTTATATTTTTACAGAGAGAGAGAGGGAACACAAGCAGGGGGAGTGGGAGAGGGAGAAGCAGGCTTCCCGCTGAGCAAGGAACCCGATGCGGGGCTTGATCCCTGGGCCCTGGGATCATGACCTGAGCCGAAGGCAGATGCTTAATGACTGAGCCACCCAGGCGCCCCTACAGTCCTTGTTTTTATTCATTTTCTTCTTGCATCTGGTCACCACATTATAGCCGTCTTTAAGACGCACATTATGGTCTAGAATGTTGGTAAAGTTGGAGAATTAGTGTTGGAGAGCCCTCCTGGCTAAATTTAACATCCTGCAAAGTCATTTTACTTATTCTGGTTCCTGATTGTGAGTATCCAAAGTGTGTAGATATATAATTAACTATACTCACTAACTTGCTTTTTTATACTTCTTCAAGCAGAGGGCCAACAGATAAATAAATTTGAAGTTTGAAAGTCTGTTCAGAAACGCACAGACTCATTTATTCCTTCTCTCCGTTAGCATATCCCAACTCCTGCTAATAAGCGAGAGTGCTCAGGAGCTTAGAATTCAGCGGGGGCTGGGAGTAGGAAGCTGGGGGAAGCTAGCAATGAGTGTATAAACAAATTTCTGATTTAGGAATTTTCTAATTGCTTCTGTTAGAGAATTCGCATATTTGCTTTACGCATCAATAGCTGATCATTATGCCTCTGGAATGTAATGCACACTTCCTTATTCAAATATGGATATAATTAGCCTGCTGGTGAAATGTTTCCATCCTGATCTGTTTCTTGTGGATGTCATTTGCTGTCATGGTTTATAACTGAACCTGCCTCTCAATGCTTTAGTCCCAATATTTTATATTTTAAGCTACTTAAAAAGCAAATCCCTTTCACATCTGTGGGATTTCAGTTCAGTTCACACTGCAGCTATTTTGATTGCTTCCATTTTTGACACATACCTCCAAAGTTTCCTTCTGCGTGGAGAGCAAGTCCAATCCGTTTCTGTGGAGGCAGCTGCTCTCTGGGACTTCAGTTCCCTTGAGCGGAGCGTCCGGGTGGAGCCCTGTGTCCCATGTCCCACTCCTCGGGCATGTGCCCGCCCACAGTCCCCGCTGTGCAGTCCCTGAGGCTGAGTATGCACAATGGAGGGATCACACAGACAGAGCCTCACAGAGCCCGCCCAAGATTTCCTTCAGGCTAAAACCTTAATGAACCTGGGAACTGGCACTCATAAGTGATCATCTGTCTTTCAGCTATTTTGCTGAGGAGTAGTGAGTTCTTCCCTGTGGGGCCATCAGATTTCTGCCCTCCTCCCACACAGAGACTTTCAAGCTTCTGTCTTTCTGAAGCACATCCTGCCTCGTTCACATATATGATTCATACACTTTGTGGAGTGGGGTAGGCTGTGGCCAGCAGCAAGAATCTGCATGTCTGTGTGTGGCAGGGAAGGACACCTTCAAGTGCATCTCCAGCCGTCACCGGCCCACCCTGGAGAGGGGCCAGCACAGCTTTAGCTCAGAGCCCTGGGGCTTCACCTGCAGTTTAGTGTGAAGCCTTCACCTACATTAACCATTAGAGCCCTTGGAATTATTCTCCATAGTTCTATCTGACTGCCTAGTATTGGATCATATTCCCAAAGTAACTGAAGAGGAAACATAAAGAGGGTAAAGCTATGTACGTTCATTCAGTCTTGAAAAGAGCTAGCTTTTCTGCAGCACATACCATGCATTATTATGGGGTTTTTTTGGGAAGACCCTGACTTTTCTCATACTACCCAGTGTAGCAACTGGCTGCAAAAATGTTAGTATGTATTTCCATTAATGTTGGGAATAGTCCATTAACCCCAAAGGCCTTGCTTACTTGAGTTTTTTAAATGATGCCTTTGAGTCTTCCCCCTAATGCTGCCAGTCACTGTGTGTCATGGCCTGCGTGTGCCCGGGAGCCCCACGCTTGCCATTACCGATGCCCAGGGCTCCAGTCTTGTAGTTTTACACCATGTTCTTGGAGAGACCCAGAAGGACCTCGCAGACAAGGGAAGGGGGGACTGGGTGGGTGAGGGGCAAAAGAACTCTCTTTTGAGAGCACCTGCTTTGGGGGTCTGACTTCAGATTTTTTATGGAACAGGGGATTCTGGTATTTAGAGAAGTACTATTAATCTGTGCTTTTGTTGCCATAGTTTTCTTTGTCATCACATGGTCTGATTATAAAATTTGGACACTCTTTCTTTATGCTGGGAAATGAGGCAGTAGAATGTGGCCGTCAAAAGCACATCTCTGGGTCTGAAACAAATAATGCAAGGTAGGTTAAGGAAAAAGAAAAAGAAGATAGCAGGAGGGGAAGAATGAAGGGGAGTAAGTCGGAGGGGGAGACCAACCATGAGAGACGATGGACTCTGAAAAACAAACTGAGGGTTCTAGAGGGGAGGGGGGTGGGGGGATGGGTTAGCCTGGTGATGGGTATTAAAGAGGGCACATTCTGCCTGGAGCACTGGGTGTTATGCACAAACAATGAATCATGGAACACTACATCCAAAACTAATGATGTAATGTATGGTGATTAACATAACAATAAAAAAATTTAAAAAAAGCACATCTCTGGGGCCAAATCCCAGCCCCTACCAACCAGCTGTGCAGCCTTAGGCAAGTCACGTGACTTCTGAACTTCTGTCGCTCATCTGTATACCGCAGACAATGATATTACCTACCTCACAGAATCGTTCAAAAGATTCATGAGTTAATATATGTGAAGTACTTAGAGCTGAGTGTGACACATAGGAAGCCCTAATTAATAAGTGTTAGCCATTATGGTAATGAAGAAAGAGCAAATGATGTAATTTTAATTCTTGAATTATTAAGGAAACATTATGAATAATATTTTGAGAGCTCTATTTTTCCTCATCCCACAGAACCTGAGACCTGAAGGGCTTGACATCACAGTGTATCTCCCTCTAGATAGAGGATCTAGCGAGGGTCTCAGAGCCTCTCTGAAAATACTTCCTTTAAATACTGACAGGGTTAAAGAAAGCATAAAGTAGAAGGGAGCTAAAGTGGGAAAATATAGAGCCCTTGTCCAAGTTTAAGACCTCTGTACACTTTGCATTTGGCAGGGTTGCTACTTGGAAAGAAGTTCTTCTAAAACTCAGTGTTTTCTTTTATTCACCCCTTATCTAGGCACTTTGCAGTGTGGGACTTTGAGGTCACCTTAACAGCGGAGATGAGTTCCTTCATGGAAGTTATCTTAGTGCTGTTTCCTCCCTGCAGGGCATTCTGGGCAGCCCAAGAAGCAGAGAATATAGGACAGATGACAAAACAAGTAATGAGAGCTTCTTGGCAGAGCTCTGGAAGGGCAGCCCCCAGGTAGCTCTCAGCAGACCCGAGGTGTGGTCACGGGGAATGCTGAAGCCTGCTGTACTCTGGGGCTTTTCAGTCCCCGGCAACAGGAATCCTGAGCTTAGGGGAGGTGGCAGAGGTCACTGATGCATCGATTCTACATCCAGATGACTATACTTAAGTCATCACTGACAAATGCATCTTCTTTATGTTGCCTGGGTCAGGGGTGCCTGGGTGGCTCAGTCAGTTGAGCGTCCAACTCTTGATTTTGGCTCAGGTCATGATATCGGGGTCCTGGGATCAAGCCCTGCAACGGGCTCCACACTGAACTGGGAGTCTGCTTCGGGATTCTCCCCCCACCCCACCCCCACCGCCCTGCTCTATGTTGCCCAGGTAAGAAATGAACACCTCTTTGTGAAATAAATATTAATGGTTTATTTTCAGCCAATTTCAGGAAAATTTCATGAGCCCAGTGGGGGTTAAAAAACAAAATATTTGAGTGAGAGACAAGAGACCTGAAACCATCACCAACTAATCCTATAACCTTGGGCATATACCTGTTCTTCAATTTTCCCATCTGTATGGTGATGGTAATAATACCAGTTCTGTTTATGTTGAGTTGTTTCGGAATTAAATGAAATAGCAAATGGAGGCACGCTGAGCAATGCGAAATGCTAGCAAAGGGGTAGTATTCTGGTTGAGCCAGTGAAAGCCTGGACTCTGGGGTCAGACTGCCTGGGTTCAAGACCAGTGCTTCTCCTGGCCTGCCTAAGTGACCTGAAGCACATTATGAACTCTCTCTGATGCAGGTTTTGCTCATCTGAGATTTGAGAGTAGGACTGGTACCTGCTTGTCAGGCTGCTTTGAGGATTAAATGAAGTAAGGCGCTGTTTGAGGAGTGCCAGGCAAACATTAAGAACTCTATATGCTACTATTATTTGGTTACCTTTCATTTGGTTTTTAAACACATATTTTCCAGATTCTGGACGTAGGCCATACAGATGTACACATATAAACAAAGTTAGTAGTGCATCCCTTGTCCCTATACATAACAATGCTCAGACTAGAGGCAATGGCTGCATAGAAGTGTCCCAGAGAAGAAAGTTTCTGGACTGATTATAAGACAGAATTACTCGTTAGACCTTTTCTGGGCATCTTGTAAGTGGCAGGTGCCGAGAGTGTGAAAATAAGTAAGATGTGGTGTTTGCTCTCTATGAGATCACAAGGACGTGGGGCAGGGAGAGACAGAGTAGAATGTGCTGTGAGTACTCCGATGGAGCTGTGGATGGTACATGCCAGGATGGAGGGGGAGCTAGGGGAGACCCTGGATAGATGAGGGGAGTCTCGGGGGAAGTGGGAACAGGTGCTCGGCAGGTGCAGAGGAACCTTGACTTACTGCTCAGAAAGCTCCATGCTATCGAGTTGCATCTTGGAGAATGAGTAGGCATTTTCCAGAAGGAAGCTGTGGAGAAGGGCATCCCACTGACCTGCCCTCCTTCTGTAGGGTTGTTGCTGCCACTTGGATTTCCAGTGAGGGCATGCTACAGGTTCTGAGTTATTTCAAGTGTCTTAGGGTCTATTCACCCTCTTTTGTGCAAAAAATAGTCCTTCTGGGCCTGTCATGGAGCTCTCCCTTCACTCCAGTGGGGTTTAAAGCTGTGCTGGCCAATATGGTAGCCACTCCACATATGTGGCTCTTTACACCAAAATTAATTAAAATTAAATAAAACTAAAGGTTGAGTCCCTCAGTAACACTAGCTACATTTCAGGTCCTCAATAGCCACATGTGGCTAATGGCCTCCACACGGCCAGCCCAAGCATTTCCATTGCCACAGAAATTCTATTGAATAGCACTGTCCTAGAGCGTGCCCTGGCATCATGCAGAGAAAGGAGTGGGACATTTCTTTGTGCTCCCTCACAACTCCTGCTGTTGTGAACCTCCAGGCTGGGTGGTCAGGCTCTCAGCGGTTGTAGCCAGCTCTGCCCCAGGCTCTTCAAGAGCCAGAAGCAGTCCAGTAAGACCTTGTGCAGTGACATCTGCTTCCTTCTGGACTGTAGTAGTTCTGGCACTCCCTGCCCAGATTCAGCTTAAAATAGAGCGGTGCTGGGGGAAGATCTGGCTCATTTCAAAAATTGATGAAGTAAAAGAAAGCTTTTTATTTACCCCTCATCACTAGCACAGAAATCCTCTTGTGAACTCACATAGGCTTATAATGTGTGAAGAGAGCTGGTCAGAGGGAGGTTGCCTGGAGGCGTCATTCCCTTTAGGGAGCTGGATGAGGGCCACTGCTTCAGAATTCTTAGAGTCATGCACCAGGGTAAGGAGATTGCCCAAGTTCACAGCGATTAATATCAGACACTGGATTTTGCCTTTGCCGTCAAGGACTCTCTTTGTAGGCAGACAAATCTCACTGCTTGGCAGCAATACATAGCCAGGCCTCCCTTCCTTCGATGGAATCATGACAAATTGTACATGGACAAGTATCATCAGATGAGCCAAAGGAGCGTGCTCCTCAGGAATGATAATCCTGTTGTTGTAAAGCAAAAAGAACAAAGCGTGGTCTCCACGGCACTTCACTTCTGAACCTTCAGAACCATTGTGTTCGAGTCTCCCTTATGACTTATGATTTGCCACAAAATCATTTTATGGGTTCTGCCTTCAGAACCATTGTGTTTGAGTCTCCGTTATGACTTATGATTTGCCACAAAATCATTTTATTGGGTTCTGGTGTCTCTGGAGGTTACACAGTGCCAAGATCTGTGTGTAATGGGTAATAATTACAGTTTGAGAGGCTTTTGGGAAGTTTGATATACAGCTACTATCTGACCTGACTTCAGGAGGAATTTAACCTAACTTAACCCAGGTTCAGTTATAATTTTCCAGAGTAGCTTTCATTTTAGGAACCTAAATCCATCTGGATAACATGCTGATGTTATAAATTATAACATCTACCCCATCTGTTGAAGTAACTTGGAGTTTCAGAGCTAGGTTGTTGGTAAGTCTGGAAGGAGAGAGAAATCTTTTTTCCAGAATGCTGCTTCTCCTTCACTCACCTCTGAAGGGGAGTTTTCAGTGTCAGTGAAAAATATCCCTGGTTTCATAGACAATCAAACACAGAGCCTTGAAACTTCAGTTATTTTTAGTCCCTGGGTAGGCTGGTTACCTGTTGCCTTGTTTCAGATAATGGTTGTCATCTGTGATTTATCAATAGGATCAGGTGTGTTTGGAAAGGTAGAATAGACCAACTGAATCAGCAGTCCGTATCTGTTGGAGCTTAGATGGGCATCATTTGAGCACCTACAGTGGACAGTGCTGCAGCTGACCCAAGAGCCTCACGCACTGTCAGTGGTGCGTGCAGTTTCCATTGGCTCAGGTCTCATCAAGGAAAGGGCAGAAAGGTAACTGGAGGTGATGGAGATAATGCACAGCATCGGTAACCTTGCTGGGCCTTGATGCAGTAGAGCTGGAGGCCCTAGAAGAGAGGCCATACTAATTCAGACCAGCCAAGAGAGGCTGGTCTGAATTAGTATGAATTCATGAGGCCTCTAAAGTATATATACATATAAAACTTCATTTAAATGGAGAGTTTTATTTTGAATATATGTGAAGACAAACATGTGAAAATATAAATGGACTCTTCCATTTCAGGGATACTTCCTATCTGTGAGTGGGGGGATCTGCCAAGCATTTGCAACACCCCCAGTTCTTATCCCGATGTTTCACTGGGGTTGAGCCTCACGGGGGTTGAGCACTGTGACTTTGAGGTGCAGGCTCTGGGGCCTCCTGAAAGGTACATGGGAGAAGAGAAGACAGAAGGGCTGGTTGGTCGGTCTTGGCTAGGAGGGAACGGGTGACTTTTTAATCCCCACTTTATTAAAGGTCTACTTACAAAAAAGAAAATAGAGATGCTTAAAAAAAAAAAGATTTATTTATTTGAGAGAGAGTGCAGGCATGAGAGCGGTGGGGAGAGGCAGTGGGAGAGGGAGAGAGAATCTTAAGCAGACTCCACACTAGGCACAGAGCCCAATGTGAGGCTTGATCTCATGACCCTGAGATCATGACCTGAGCTGAAAGCAAGAATGAGATGCTCAACCGACTGCACCACCCAGGCACCCCAGAAAGCAGCGATGCTTTTATTTGATGTCATACTCTGGATAATTAGGGTTCAATTCTCTATTAACTTTACTAATAACAAGACTAACGGGCTATAATAATCCATCCAGTGCCTTTTCACCAGGAGGTTTTTTTGGGGAGGTTCCCTAATAATAAGATACAGAGTATCACTATGGAGCTAACCGTGGAACAGGAAACGTAAGATCTTCTATCTGCCGAGGTGAAGGGGGTCACTGGGAGAATGCTGCTCCTCCTCCCAAACCGAGCCTGCTGATGAGGTGAATGACTTCACCATCTCTCCAAGATGTGTTTGTGCGCTCTCCGCATGTCTCACAGCATCACTGACTCATCTGATGAACTACAATAGGAATAAGGAGGGAAACTGGGAATATGAGTCAAACCTCATGCGTTTGGACTCAGGGAAAAGGCTGGTCTGAATTAGTATGAATTCATGAGGCCTCTAAAGTATATATACATATAAAACTTCATATAAATGGAGAGTTTTATTTTGAATATATGTGAAGACAAACGTGAAAATATAAATATATGAGCATACGCATACCCACATACACATATGTGGATATTCTTTTATTCCTTTAAATGCCACTGAAGCATCATTTAGGAGTAACTACAGAAGAAAGAGATAAACCTGGGTCCCTCCTGGTTCTGTTACTAACTTGCTGACTCCTGGACCAGGCTCCTCAGCTCAGCACTACTGATATTGGGGCTGGATGATTCTTCGTAGTGTGAAGCTGTCCTATGCACTGTCGGATGTTTAGCAGCATCCCTGGCCCCTATGCAGTGGATACCTGTAGGATCCTCTGCCCCTGACAACCAAAAATGTCTCTCAGAGATTTCCAGACATTGTTCTGGTGGAGAACCGCTGTTTAAGACCATGTAGGAACACGCTCCAGGCCACAGAGTCCTCATCAGTAAACCGAGGAGGACGCCTTCCAGTCCCCTCCCAGCTCGAACACTTCCAGGACGCCTGTAAAGGGTCCTACCAGACTCAGAAGCCACCTAACACCTGTGATGTTATAACCGGGTGCACAGGTGGAAACGTATTCTGAATGTTAAACATGGACGCTCTCATTTATATTACCCATTGGCTGTTGTCACCTACCCCGCTTGCCCGGTGACCGAATGCCAGATGAGTGATACTGTACTGCATTCTGAAGAAGTCCAAAATGGACTGGAAGTTGCTCTTACTTTTTACTAAACTTTATCCACGCAGCTATATAACTGAAGACAGTTCTGGAAATGATTTGCCTGAAATACCTGCTCTTCTTTCCGCAGGGATTCTGACATTAAAGAGAGCAAATGAGCTTCTGAGCACGTGCGTGCCGGGCAGTTTTCTGATCCGTGTCAGTGAAAGGATCAAAGGCTATGCCCTGTCCTATCTGTCTGAGGATGGCTGTAAGCATTTCCTCATAGATGCCTCTACGGATTCCTACAGCTTCCTGGGCGTGGACCGGCTGCAGCACGCCACCCTGGCGGCGCTGGTGGACTATCACAAGGTGAACCAGTGTCCAGGCTGAATTTGCTCTGTGAATGGTTGTCGTGGGGCAGCTCTAGCAATGAAAGGCAATTACAAGAAGAAAGATTGAGATGAGTAACGGAGGGATTAGTCTTTGATAATTCTTCCAGATAATCAGGATTCTTAATTGCATTTCCTTTATCATTGAACCTAGTTCCTCCTCAGATACTCAGGGAGAAGGCCCTGGGGCAGAGAATGGAGGAGATGCTCAAAGTCCGTGCACACACTGATCGCATCTGAGACCACTCTTAGTGAGAACTCAAGCTCAGGAGGGAAAAAGAGTACATGGCAATTTGCAGATGAGAAAATCTCTTTTAAGATTGCCATAAACCAATAAAGCTTCATGTAAATCAAGGGCAAACAAGAAGTTATGTACTCTGAGGAGGCAGGGAAGGGCATGACATTCTTATTTCTACTGTCTTAACAACCTGCCCAGCCACAGCCCAGCCTGATCTCTGCCTTCTGATTCACAGGAAGAACCCATAACTTCCCTGGGAAAAGAGCTCCTTCTCTACCCCTGCGGTCAGCAGGACGGGCCGCCCGACTACCTGGAGCTCTTTGAGTGACAGCCTCCATCGTGTCATCCTGCCCCCTCCAGCTGGGCTTTCCTCTGGGTAAACGCTGCTGAAATAGGCCTTTGTGTGAGAAGCCAAAGTTAGCCTGCAGCAGAGCCAGCCAACACTGATCAACAGGCAAGTGTCCTTGGAGCCCCGTGGAAATCTCTCTTCTGCACAAATGCTGGAGTTTAACGTTAAGAGAAAATTACCTCTGCATCCTATTCACTCCAAAAGTAAAGGGAGATGATCCCCAATTTCAGCAACTACATGAAGGATACAACCGTAATGATGGATATAAAATGAACAAAGAAATTGAAGCCTTTTAGGAATTAAGGCGTACTTCAAAAACCAGTAGCTCCTGTGAACTATTTTATGACCTCTACACTCCCTCTTTGCATTATTTCACAACATCTCAGGATTGTGTTTATGTTAAGTTCCATGTTGGCTTTGGGGAACTGGCGGAAAAGGCTTCACTGGTGGTTGAACCAACGCTGCAGACACACTTCATTTATTATGCATGTTGGAGCCAGGATGTAAGGAAGAGACATAGAAAAACAAAACTTGGGAATGTAAACTGAATGAGGAGTTAAAACTGAGGAGGAGAGGCTTACCATGTCAAGAAATACTGCAGACGGTAGGGGAGTGAGCGAAGAGCTGTGAGCGTTTCCTCGTCCTGGAGGACGGCACAGGGCTCGCCCTGTGACCCTGGCTCCGTCGGAGAGCACACCACGGAGGGGGAAGCACACGCACTCGTGAGGCGCTGACAGACCAGCGCAGAGAGTGAGCCGTTGCAGTACTACTTGTTCTGGGTTGGATGGTGTCCCCAGGAAGATAGGTTGAAGTCCTAAACCCTGGTACCTGTGAATGTGACCTTAGTTGGGAATAGGGTCTTTGCCGATGTGATCAAGTGAAGATGAGTTGCTACTGGATTCAGGTGGACACTCCATCCGAGGACAGGCATCCTTATAAGGAGAGAGAGCTTGGGAAACAGAGACCCGCAGAGGTGAGGCGGCCATGCGACCACAGAGGTGATGCGGCTGTAGGCCAGGGAATGCCAAGGAGTGCTGGCCACCCCCACAAGCCAGGATCCTCCCCGGAGCCTTCGAGGGGAATGTGGCCTTGCTGACACCTTGGTTTCAGACTTTGAGCCTCCAGATCTCTAAAAGAATAAATTTCTGTTGTCTTAAGCCACCGAGTTTATGGTCATTTGTTACAGCTGCCCTCACAAACTCACACAGAAGTTCTTGTCATGACAGAACCTGATGGGTGTTGTGTGCCATTTGTGGCTACACAGCCCACCCTCCTGATATGGAAGGAAGAGGGGAGAGTAAGCTCCCCCCTGGCTCTGTTCCATTCTGGGATGCAGGTTTGCTCAGTCAGGAGTCTTATGCCCCACTGCATCCGCACCCCCACCCGCCAGCAACTCTCGGGCCGGCCCAGCGAGGGGGACGCCTCTGGGCAGTGACCAAGGGTGCTCTGGGCCAGAGAGTCATCCTCTGGGAAGATGGAGGCTGGCTTGTACTCCAGGCCTACTCTCTGCCTCAGCATTTTTTCAAAGGAGCAGCCGTTGTGGCAGTTTATTCATGAGGTTGTTGGTTGTGTAACACACTCACAGTGTAAAATGTAATCAGAGAAGAGGGTGGGGTATGTGTGTGTATGTGTGAGTGCATATGGGTGCATGTGTGTGCTCTCATGAGAAAGTTTTTAAACACAGATCATTGTGTAGTGTTACCTGAAATGTCCCGTGTGTTTCTAGTCTGAACGACAACTGTCAATGAGACGTTTGTCCAAGAGGACCTGTCTTTAGCTGTCATTTCTAACTGTGGTTCAACAGCCATGACATTTTAGAATTGCAAAGACCACACAGGACCCATATCTTCCCACCATTAGCTCTCTGAACTTCAGTTTTCACTTCTAATAAAAAAAGGTATTTTTTTAGTTGAGGTGTACTTGACATTTAACATTAAACTAGTTTCAGGTGTACAACGTAACGATTTGACATGTGAAATGTCTGTGAAATGATCACCACTGTAAGTCTGTCATCCATCACCTTAAAAGGTACAAATTTTTTCTTCTGATAACTTCTAAGATCTACTAAGTTGCTAAGAGCAACTTTTAAATATGCACTCTAGCATAAATATGCACTCTAGCATTATCCACTGTAGTCACCATGCTGTACATCCCCATGACTTATTTTATAACTGGAAGTCTGTACCTCTTGACCCCCTTCACCCACTTTGCCCACCGCCCCAACCCTCCTTCCCTCCGGCAACCACCAATCTGTTCTCTATATCTAGGAGTTTGGCTTGTTTGTTGTTTAGATTGCACATATAAGTGAAACCATAGGGTATTTGTCTCTCTCTGACTTATTTCACTTTGCATAACACCATCAAGGTCCATCCGTGTTGCAAATGGCAAGATCTCATTCTTTTTTATGGCCGAGTAATATTCCATTGTGTGTGTGTGTGTGTGTGTGTGTGTGTGTGTCTGTACACACACACACACACACACACCATCTCTTTATATCCATTCATCTGTTGATGGACACCAAGGTTGCTTCCATTATCTTGGCTACTGTAAATAATGGCTGCAGTGAACCTAGGCGTGCATGTATCTTTTCGAATTGGTATTTCTGTTTTCTTTGGATAAATACCCAGAAGTAGAACTGCTGGGTCATATGGTAGTTCTATTTTAATTAAAAGAAGGTGCTTTTACTAGCTGATTTTTATTAATTTCATCCAGTTCTGAAATCTTATGGTTCTGTAATGAATAGAAAAGTATCCTGTAGTCACTAATCGTTATGAAGACATATGATTTCAGCATCACCCTCTGTCTAAAATTATTTTGGAGGAAATAAGTACAGTCATATCCAGATATAATGACACTTTATAACATCCTACTGTGGGATGACTTAGTAAACGGGAAATGACCTGAATTAACCTAATAGTACAAGGGGAAGCAGGTCTGAGTTCTGTAAGTTTTATCCTGATGGTTATTATTCAGAGAAATAAACTGTCCATTGTTTGATGATATGATGGCCAGCAGTGCTACTTGAAATTCTTAGGGAGGGAGAATGATACAGAATTCGAAAATGATTAAAACCAAATGGGTTTGGGGCGCCTGGGTGGCTCAGTTGGCTAAGCATCTGCCTTCGGTTCAGGTCATGATCCCAGGGTCCTGGGATCGAGCGCCGCATCGGGCTCCCTGCTCAGCGGCGAGCTTGCTTCTCCCTCTCCCACTCCCGCTTGTGTTCCCTCTCTCACTGTCTCTCTTTGTCAAACAAATAAAGAACTTAAAAAAAAATAAATAAACCAAATAGGGTCGAGGAAGCCTGAATTCTCATCCTAGCTCAGCTATTAGATACGGTCTCCCTATGTCTGACTCTAGTTGTGGCCTAAGGCGAGGCCATCCAAACCCTCTTAGGTTGCCTCAGCAAGCCCAGCCCCTGGCCTGCCTACGGTTTCTTGGTCTAAGGTGTTCCCCTCCTGTTACTGTCCAGGTTCCAGGCCCAAGCACTCCAACCTGCCTTCCTCTTTGGGACTGTGTGCAAATGCCTCTCACTGCCCACGTTGATTCTTTTCTTTCTCAACTCCCTCAAAAGATTCTAGAATCTCCTCTTACAGTCATCCCAGACTCTCTGGTTGCCACCCCCCCTCCTGCCAGACCCTCACAATCATTAACCCCCAACCAGGTCACCCATAAGGACCCTGGTTCTGGTCTCCTACTCTACCCCTCTTTTGGAGGATGCACATAGAAGTTACTTTGTTCCTCAGTGTCACCAGCAGAGCTAAGCAACGCCAAGAAGTGTTATTGGGCCCAAAACTTCTGCCAAGAAAAGGAAAAACACAGGGAGAGTTAAGAAGAAAAAGGATCAAGAAAAAGGAGAAAAAGTGAAAATGGGGTATGGACAGGTCACTTAAAATATCTTAGGGGCATTTCTACCAAAATTGCCTATCTGAGCCACACTTTGGAATTAACCGTCCTTTTAAGTATAAACTAATGGCATGTGCTCATGTGGCACAAAATATGCTTTTAGATTAAAGAAAGGAAAGAATTCGTGGCCAAAAGTTCTGCAGTGGCCACTTCCTGCAGAGGCCTGGAGTTCAGCACGTGTGACGGGCCTCACACGCAGAATCCTCGGGACGCCTGCCATTTGACACACAGGAGACACAAAGATGACTTACAGGGGTGTGTGGATGTGTCTCCACGGGGCCTCTGGGCTTCCCTTCTTGCCAAGAACATGGTAAATACATTCAGACTGCATCCCATTGGTCTTTCTTTCAGAAGGCAAGTTTCTACAGTTACATCTTTTAAAGAAGACATCTGTTCGACTTGCACTTCCTCTTCCTCAGGAGTGGCCGCAAATCTTACTTGCACGTCTCTCCTCTGCTCTCCATTTTTTGTAATCTCCTCCTCATAGTTTTCCTCTCTCCCTGCTTTCCTGCTGTATTTCCGAGAGCTTCTCATCTCCTTCCCTTCCGCAACACAGACTCGCACACAGACACGCAGCGTGAATTCTGCTCTCACTGCATCCACTGTGGACGTGGGCGTTCTATTTCCAGTGTACTTGCTATGCTTCCTTCTGGCCTCTGCCGGATCCTCACGCTTCCTACTGCTGCCCCGGATTGAAAATGCTCAGGAGCCTTACAGGGCAAAAGTGCTCTTTCTACTGTGTGATAACACATTGGTCGTGAGTGAGCTCAGTGCAGTAGAAAGTCTAGCAGGTTTGGGTTTGGATCCTGGCTACATCACTAACCAGCAGTGTGGGCTTTTTTTTTTTTTTTTTTTTTTAAGATTTATTTATTCATTTGAGAGAGAGAGAGAGGGAGCACCAGTCAGAGGGAGAGGGAGAAGCCGACACCCCGATGAACAGGGTTTCCCGAGGCGGGGCTCGATCCCAAGACCCTGGGATCGTGACCTGAGCCAAAGGCAGACGTTTAACCGACTGAGCCACTCAGGTGCCCCCTAGCTGTGTGGAATCTTAAAAGAAAAACAATAGTAAGCCTGTCTGAGCTTTAGCTCTCAAACAGGAGTGACTCAAGTCACCCACTGGATTCTGAGGCTTAGAAAAGAAGTATGTAAAGTCTCTTGGGTCCAACAAAGCCGGGATTCATGCACTCCATGCTCCTCTGTTATGAACTCAGCTTATATAACCCATGGGCTGTGTATACCAATGGCCCATTTGCTAGAGTTTCTGGGATGAATTTTCAGGGGGAAAGGGAAGCTTTTAGAGTGAGGGATATAATAGGGAATCACACAATAAATTAGCCAGTTGAAATGGCTTGCAGAGAGATGGCTACCTTAGTCTAGATTAGAAATGGCAGATAGAGGGCATTCTCTTAATGTTGAATTTTGACAACCCCGAAGTTAGCAGTAGCCAAGTGTTTACCCAAAATTGGTCATCGACAAACTGATTCAGTTGTTCAGGAATTCCTGATCACAAATCCCCAAGAATTTGCCTGCCTTTTTGACCAGAAGATTTACCACAACCCCAGATCCCTCTGGGATTATCTCTACTTCGTCTCCCAAATAGGTCAGGCAGAGCCAGTGCTAACCCAGACTGCCGGGGGTTGGGGGAAGCCCCCGCCACCCTGGTCAGTCTAAATCAGCTTTTATTTTCCTTTAGCTGAAAGGATGTTCCTTCATGAAGTCTTCCTTCCAGCTGAGTCCAGATCCTGGTAACCCTCCACCACACCGAGCCTCCACAACCCAACCACATGGCGCTTGCTTTACCCTATCTCTTGCCAGTGCTCTGGGTGGTGGAGCTCTGGAACACACCACTCTGCTGTCCTCACAGCCTCACACACCGTAGGGGTGACTTTTACATGGCTCTCTTTGAGGCTAATGACTGGAAGAAAGAACAAATAGTTAAATACATTCTCCCTTCAGCCTTTCTTTGTAACTTGAGGGTTTTGCTGTTTGTATTCTTTTTATTTATTTATTTTTCTTAACCGTTTCAAATGGGGCTTCACATCCTAGCAGGCCAGGTGAGGATGACTGTTGCAGTTTTCAACGCTGGGGTTGGGGGGGGGCGCTCTGGGAGCAGATTGGGGTGGGGTTAGAAACGGGGGTTGGGGGTTAACAGCTGAGGAAGAGGGAGTAGCAAGCTGAAGCCCTGACTCTCAGGTTGATGAGGAGTAAGTGCCCCGCCTGGGTGCCGCCTGTAGTGGGCAGGCTGGCTGCGCAATCAGCCACCAAAGGACACTTGGTGAGTCTTGGGCAGAGGTCGCCGAAGGTGGCCTGGCCCTCCCTGAGCCTCTGGGTGATTGGGTGACAGGCAGAGACAGCCCCGAGGCCGTGCCTGCTTCTCTCCTTGAAGAGAGACTCCCCTGGAAGAGCCATGGAGGCAGACACAGGCCCAGGGCATGTGCAAAGGATCGCTATCACAGAGACATTCTGACAGGCACCTCTGCTGAGAGAACATTTTCTGTGTGTTGGAAAAAACCACCACCCAACCTCCGCGCCCCCACCAGCTGGCACGGTCCCCATGATTTTTGGCTGCCGCAGCAAAGCACTGACTGAGTCCTGCCAGGAGAAACAGTTTTGAATTCAAATATAAAGCTAATCAGAATATGGATCACACAAAGCTGCCAGTTATTTGATGGGTGTTGGGAGTAAAACACACCCACCGGCTCAGGGATCGCCCAGGGGCATTATCTCTGATCAGCAATTCTCAGAAACCATGTCAAATCTTTTTCAAAAGGCAAGTATTCCCACCTGCTCTCCCATCCCATTCAAGGCAGCCTTTAAGTCCAAGGCCTTGGGCATATAGAGGCCATACAGAGGTTCTGGAGGGCGGCTTCCAAGGCTTCAGAGCCTCAAGCCTCAGGGGATTACAGAGCCGCTAGAGGGAGGCAGCTCTGTGCGTTCCGTGTTCCTGGATCACGGTGTTTTCTTTCACCAGCAGGGGATTGTCCGGTGGGCTGAAGAGCAGAGCAACGGTGGGAAACTGAGGCACAAGAAAACAGACTCTGGACTTGCTGGAGGCCAAAGCTCCCTTCTCTACCCCCTCCCCCTGACCTTCAAGCCCTCTGGAGCTGGCAAGTAGGACGGGGTGATAACAGCTGAGCCTGAAGCCAGCCACTTTCTGCCCCGGGCCTCTGAGCGAGCTCCTTACAGTTTCTGCACCTGGGAAAGGCTATTACCTGCTTTAGCACGGTGGCGTTCTATACAGAACGTGCCCGGTTCTGCACCTTACCTCGGAAACCTTGAATGCTCCTCAGCTGCCTAGGGGGTCATCGACACCAAATTACCGAGCGTGGAATTTAAGGAAGAAATTACCTGTTATATCTTACATTCCTAGTTACGCTTCTTCAGATGGACTGAACTTGTTTTCAGAATGACAGAAATAGAGGACAACGGTGCCCATGTGATGGGTTCATGACCTCTAACGTGCAACCCATGCTGGCCTGAGAGGTGCTGGGTGTGCTGGGGAGCGTCAAGGACGGCTGTGAATGCGGACCTGGTGTTGCATAGCGATACCTGGGTGTGAATACCTGCGGCGAGCCCGACGGGTCCTAGTTGCGGGAAACAAATAAGACGAAATGTCCTTATAACCTGCAGCCCACTGACAAATACCCTGAGGTAGGCGGAGTGTAACATTCCTCAGGAAACTCCCAGCCATCTCGACGTTGATGCCTTGCTAGAGGGAAAAGCAACCTTAGCTTGACAACAGCAAGGCCTCTGGTAGCCTGTGAGCCTTTGTTTTGTTAATTTTACTTAATTTAAATTCAATTAGCCAACATAAGTACATCATTAGGTTTTATTGGAATTTCCCTAATCTTTACCCACCCCCAACCCCAAAGTATATAATCAGTTGCTCCTCACAGTCCCGGGGCCGTGGCTCTTTCTGCCCGTGGGTCCTGTCTCCGTGCTTTAATAAAAGCACCTTTTTTGCACCAAAGACGGCTTGGCCGTCAGCTCCGAAGCTCACCACCATTGCAAAACTCCAACCCTAGGACATGGCAGATGTGACTGCATTCATGACTCTGAATGAGGAGACGGGGATACAGAGAGGCTGAGTGCCTGGCTTAAGATCATACAGGCTGCCAGTCAAAGAGCCGGAATTGGAGCCCAGGCACTGTGGCTGGGAAAGCCTAGCTGTTGACTGTCACCCCCACTGACCGCTGGTAAGATTAGATACAAGTAGATGGCATTAGATTTTCCCCGAAACAAAATGTATTAAGATTACGTTCTGGGAAGCTGTTTTCCTACTTTTCAGAATTGCGTATGACGCCTGCTTGAGTCGGACAAAATCTTCAAAGTAGGGCTGTGTGAAGTTCCGTTTACCTGTTGCAAAGTCCTAGGCCCGATTCTCTCAACATTGATGTGTGGGGAGAAGCCGGCGGGCCACACCGATGACTGCAAGAGGTGCTATAAGGTAGATGACAGGGAGAACGGGTGTGTCACTTGGAGGCACTGGTGGGCTGGCCAACAGTGAACCACCAGCCGGGATGGGGCGTGGTGGTGGAGCGGGAGGGCAGGGGGAGTCCTGGTAGGTAGCCTTGGCCAACTGCCTGTTCCCACGGTGTAAATACTCCCATCTTGGTCGACCTCAAGCTACTATCCTGCCAGTACTGAGTGAGGAGGGGGAAGAGGTGCAAACAAGCAGCTCTCCCAGCCTGCATCAGCTCACCACGACTCAGAGAAGACCCAGGTCTGTATCAGAAACCACAGCTCCAGGGGGATGGCTGGGCCAGTTACCAGGTGACATATGCCGTTAAGAACAGAGGGGGCATGCAGAGAGCGGGAAGGAACTGCAGACAAGCCCAGGACTGTGCTTCCTTGGCAGTATCCTTCCTTTAGAAGACGTCATGTGCCTGGGTCCTTCAAGCCACAGTTCATTGCTGCTTCCTTTGCTGTCTGAGGTTAAATTCCAAGCCCCTCATTGTCATGTTTCAGTGGGGTCTTCACCAACCCTTCTTCTGTATCTAGGACAGGTCCTGCGACGGACTGAATGTTTGTGCCCCCACAAAATTCAGATGTTGAAGCCCTCCTGTGATGGTATTTGGAAGTGAGGCCTTTGGGAGGTAATTAGGTCACGAGGTAGGGAGCCTCCATGACGGGATTAATGTTCTCTTGAGACAGGAAGAGAGCTAGCCCTCTGCCTCGTGTCTGCCCTGTGAGGATATGGTGAGATGGGTCCTCACCAGACATAGGTTTGATCCTGGAATCCTCAGCCTTCCTGAGCTGAATCACCCCCTTGCTGTTGAAGCCACCCGGTCTGGGGGTTTGGGGTCCAGCAGCCCACGCGAAGACAAATCCCCTCTCACCTGTGCTTGAAGAGGGCTCCTCCTTCTTGATAAAACTGCTTTACCTAAATTCTCAAAAGACAGGAGTAGTTTAATCTTACGCTGTTTCCTTTCCTCTTCAGCTACTCTCAGCAATTTTTTTTTTTTTAGATTTATTTTTTTGAGAGAGAGAATGAGAGAGAGAGAGAGAACATGAGAGCGGGGAGGGTCAGAGGGAGAAGCAGACTCCTCGCTGAGCAGGGAGCCCGATGCGGGACTCGATCCCAGGACTCCAGGATCATGACCTGAGCCGAAGGCAGTCGCTTAACCAGCTGAGCCACCCAGGCGCCCTGCCCTCAGCAATTCTTAACCAACTGCTGAAACTCCAGTCTTCGTCACAGCCTCAGGCACCCGGGATATGCTGGTTGGCCCACAGAGCATAGCCGGACCCCACGGTCTGCAGGACAACTAGACCTGCTGAACTGCATGCTCACAGCACCTGCCCCCTGCCTCATTGGAAGGGCGTCCTCCGACCCGGAGTGTGCGGCCAGTCCCCCAAGCCGTCAGAACTGCTGCAGGGGAGGCCACGCATGCTCCGAGTCTCTGGTATCACCACTGCATGTGGAAATATGAAACCCAGTTAGAAAGGGACCTTAGAAATCATTTCTCAATTTTTTCTAACTGAAAAGGAGAAGTGAAATGTATTAACAGCCAGGTTTTTCCTTGTGGTTCTCTCCGTCTAGACCAGTGGTCCTCAACAGGACAGTGGTTTTGTACCCTCCCTCCAGGGGACATTGGGCAATGACTGGAGACATTTTTGTTGTCAACCCAGGTGAGAGACGCTCCTGGGATCCAGTGGGTGAAGGCCAGAGGTGCTGCTAAATATCTTAAAATGGACAGGACAGCGCCACCCCCCCACACACACAACAAAGACTGATCTAGCCCAAAATGTCTGTAGCAGAAACCCCAGTCTCTACACATAAAAAATGTTTTCCTAAAACTAAAGACATGGCATTCTTACTCCAAGAAGAAATCATATCCACAAATCATATTTTATTAGCTGTCCAATGCCACTTTCCATTCATGTCCTGTGTTTTAATTAAATTTTATGAACTACCAGTACAAATCAATACAATGCATTTTTTTTTTTACACACCAACAGCTTGAATGTTCTTGAGGCTTTTAAACAATGAGTTGACTGTGGGCAAACAGAAGGCAAGGAATCACAAATAATTAGCTCATGCATCTGGTGCTGGCTAATAAATAAATAATTTTCACATGAATGTAGAACCACTCAATGTTAACTGTATTTTTTTTAAATAGTTGGAAACTGTAATAAAATGTGATTTTCAGAAGCATTTTGGCGACTAAGTAGAACTGTTTCATTTAAAAAAATAGTTACTTTCCCCTAGATGGGGGTGGGTGAACGTGTAGCAAAATCCTCCATCCCACTTGACTCTGGCAGATGGAGTGATCTTTCACAAAATACATTTTTCTGCATTTCTTTTCATAAAAGCCAGCAGCCAGGAAGAGCACCCTGCTTTGAAAAAAGATAGTTTGGTTCACACAGTATACTTTGGTTTATTTAAACAGCTAAGAAAGTGGTCCCCAGTTCTCCTGAGGAGAAAATGTGTTTTCTGACTTTTGAATAAATCAAGGTATTACCAGTCTGAATGAATTTCCTTTTCTGTTAAGGTAAAAAGCATATCTTTCTTTCCCTCCAGTGTTCAGTTGCTCCTCTTGGGAAATACTCTTGGATAAAGTATCTCTATGTCTCAATGATCAGTGGCCCCACACCATGCCTTCCACATGACCAAAGGTCTGACATTCAGTGTCTGATGGGATCAGCATTTGGTGTGTCCTTGGATATGGGGCTCGATCTGAACAAAAAGTTCTCATAATACACCTACAAGTATCTTCTTAAAAGATATAAAAAATGTATGCTAACTTGTGCTCTCTTAGTAAGGCTTGCAAATTGGTAATTAAATAAGCAGAATATAACTCATAAGCAAAAAAAAGTGCATTTTTAAATAAAATTAAGAAATGGGGATGGTTAAAACTATAATAAAAAAGATGAGCAGATTATTTTTGGTTAATCTTGGATGGAAATGACACAATAGTTTTTTTTTTTTCGAGTCCATTTGGTTTTGCTTAAATATACTCGCAAGGATCGCTGTGAGTGTATCTCCGAATCTCACGAGCACTTCCGGGCACTAGAGCCCTACCATGTAATCATTCCTAGGGGGAGACATGGGCTTGCCTCTCATCCCAAAGAACTTTGATAAAACTGGTCTTAATTCGTGACTATTTCAATAAGCACAAAAGGTAACAGCTCACTTTGCTGTAAACACAATCAAAACCTCCACGCCATCGGGCTTATAACCTCACAATCATTCTGCCTTTGTCAGACACCGCTCGGGATGCATTTGGGCTACTTTTGCAGGCAAAGTGGGAGATTTTAATTCCTGTTGCGTCCAGCCAAATAGGCAGAGAGAAATCAGAGGCTCTCCCCGCTCCTCTCTTTTACTAATCAGTTGAATTCTTCTTTTGCCCTTTAGGGAAATCTTTTCCTTGTCACAGCCACGTGTTCAGTAATCACAAAAGGGAAAAAATAAAAGGTCTCCCCAGATCTAGCCCCGGGAGTTCATGTTTTTTTGCTGCTTGTCTTCTGTTTCTGTTTGCGAAGGTGAGCCTCTATCTCGGGCCTGAAGACCAGCATCCCCAGCTGCCCGTGGGACGCCTCATTCATGGCCTTCGACTGCATGCACATCTTGTACTGCTCGGGGGTCAGTTCGTCCACGCAGTGCTTCTCATGCCAGAGGTGGAAGAGCCCCCGCACAGGCGTCCGCACCACGATGAGGTTGCTGTGCAGATACTTGCGATAGAGGTGCACGTCCTCTCCGCCCCAGCCTCTGATGTCCAAATCGAAGCCACCTGTCGGGAGAGAACACAGCGCTGAACCAAGCCGTGCAGCCCCCTCCCGGTCTAGACCGGCTTTCCTCACCTGCACCAGCACAGCACTTCGCACGCAGAGAGGCAGCATCCAGGGGAGACGCTTTACTGCCCCTCCGAACGAGGAGCATGTCCATCCGGGAAAGAGAATTCAGAAATCCTGAACAGAGAACTCCGCGGCAGGGGCAGCTGGCACCAACTCCTGGAGATCCCAAGACCGCAAGGAGCATTCCTTCCCAGCGCCCACCTGCCTTCATGAGCTAGCGGCGAGGTGAAGGAGCAGCCTGAGCCCCCAGGATGAAAACTCTTGCATCTGTTCCAACGTGGCCTCCTGTCATTCAGGCCAAGGGAAGCAGCGGCTTGCTGCCTGACAGAGCAACGGGATCCCAGAGTGAACAAAATTACGTCCCACAGAACACTCTGCCTTTCATGGACTGAAATGGTCCCGAAGGTTGTGTGGCCGCCCCAGGCCGGTGACGTGACACATGTTTAAGGGACTGGTCTCACCATGCTTCACGGTGGACTCCTCCAAAGTGACTAACGGGCCCCTCAAGGCTCACCTTTGTAAACTGAGATGCCCCATGTCTTTTCTTAACCTAAAGCCCACTGTGAGCCGAACAGAACCAGAGAAGACTGGCCCCTTTTTGTCATTGTTCCTTTCTCACCTAGGAGCTTTATTTAACTCCTACAAGAAATAGTGAAGTCATCCTCAGCACCTTCCACCAGAGCCCCCACGGAGCCCCCACGCTGCACTGCTCTGATCAAGGCCGTCACTGGGCCCGGAAGCGGGGCTCACGCACAGGGAAAACTGCAGCCTGCCCACGGCTGGGCTCTGTATGCAAGTGATGTTCCCACCCCCCCACTCCATGGTGGGCAGGTGTACGATATCGAGTCAGGGGTCTGGAATTTGCGTCTTGGTTCGGCCACGTCACCTCTCTTGAGTTGTGGTTCCTTTATCCTGAAGTGAACTAGATGTCATAACCAAATGAGATAGTCATGTAAGGGGCAGCACTTGCTTAGCTGTAACTGATTTATTATCATCGGTATCATTACAACTTAGTAAATAGACGGAGCAAAAGTAAGATGCCTACAAATAATTACCAGATGGCAAAGAATGACCGGGGTCCAGATGTGACCCAGAGATTCTGAGGTCATGTCAATGGCTCACGGAGGAAGAGCATCCTCACCAGCCTACCATCCCCCCATGTTTCAACTGCAGCCATGCCCCATCGTTAGGAAAATCCAATTATAAATTCAAATTTGATAAACATACACCATCATGAAATAATCTTTCCCTGTACATAGAGCAAGGAAACACAGAGTTTCTCGAAATGGAAACCTGCTTTAGAAAGAAAGATGGGGGAGGGGATGCAAATCTCCATGCTCTTTGAGGGCGGAGCTTCCCTGAGCCCAAGCCAGGGTCTACTCTGAGCCCCTGAGCCCAAGATCAAAGTTTCTGGCTTGTTCATTCAGATCCTAGTCAAGTAGAATCCATAATTTTGTTTGTTTTGAGGCACATGAGTAGGTACCACTATGGGAAGAGGGGTGGTATTTCCAAGGGGGACAGGAAATGCTCTGTTCTCCTCCAACATCCCTCACTTGCTATGTGGTCCCTTTGCCCTTGGTCTCTTCAACTGCAACCTAAAAGGCCTTTCCTCTCAGTGCTCTGGGAACCCGTGTGTGTGTGTGTGGGGGGGTGGGTGTGTGAGTGTTGACAGTGACTATACACTCAGTCGGAGCTTGAAGTAGTATCTGGAATTTTCACAGGTTCAGCAGAGAGAAATCTGAATCTTTTCCATATGTGATTTTCCAAAAATCCCCATGTTGTCCTTATTTTTCTCCAGTGGATCCCGCTACTGTGGAGGCCCAGAATGTTCTGCAGGAGAGGGACCAGAGCCAGAACTAGGTCAGAAGGAGGCATGGGGTGGGGGTGGAGGGGTGGAGACTTGCTTCGAAGCTGCCTTTCTGCAACAACTGCCTTTTCCCTCAGATTGTGTGCCACATCTGGGGTGACCGAGAGGGTCTGGTGGAGATTAGAGGGGCTTGTGTGTCGCCCACTCCCAAGCCTCGTCCTGGTCCAGCCTCCAGGTCCCTGACAAGAGGAACGGCCTCTTCTTAGGAAATGGCACCACCTTTGCCGTCAGACTCCTGGGACCCTGCCCGGCCCCCTCCTGGGCTGCTCACGGCCTCTGGGCGGCAGCAGAGGTGCAGGCTTGGGGCCAGTCCCTCCGACTTACCTATATTGATGAAGTCCGAGCGGTACTGACAGGTCATCCCAAATCCAAAGTCTCTCCAAAATCCAGTCTCCTTCTTTATGACCTGCAGGGAAAGCACTGTCGTTTGAGTGGACAGAAGTAGAGCGTATTCCCACACTCATGTAAGCACTGCTACATGGGGGGCCCGGCCCCCCACTGATAAAGAGCCAGCACAACCGTGTGGGAAACGCAGCTGGATTTGAGTCCTCTCCACCGGGTAGGAATACTCTGAACTCACCAGTTCCAAAATGGGCCTTGTGAGTTTTGGCATGTCTGGTTGGAATGTTTCTAGGGTGTAGGCATGAAAACACACACACACACACACACACACACACACACACACACACACACACACTCAAAAACAAACCAGGAGAGCAAGTTTTTGAGCAGCGCCATGGAAAAGCCACCTACGTGTCTGGCCCGACACCAGCGCCAGAGAGAATCAGAGGCCTCGGCCCCTCACACAGGGCCAGGCGGCGAGCCAGCAAAGGGCTCAGGAAGTGGAGAAAAGGGAGAGAGAACAACTCGGAATTCAGCTGCTCTGGCACAGGGCACACACAGGACTCCCTCAGGGAATAAAAAGAAAACCCGAGAAGGCAGTGTGTTACTTCGGCTCTGCTAACTCTCACTCGCCGAGGTAAAGGGCACCAAGAGTCCAGGTTCTGAAGAAAGTCTCTGTCCATTCACCTTTAAGCTATTTTAAAACCAAACTGCGCCCAAAAGCATCTGTGGTGGTGCCAGGCTACAGGGCTGCCGAGAGGCCGTCCAAGCAGCAACTGTCTTCCAAAAGCAGACCTGGTCCTGCTCAGTCTCTCACTCTGCAAGTAATTTTCCAATGCATTTGCTAAAGCAGCAAGACTTTTTAAAACATTTGTTTAATTTTTTGGCTGAGGTAATTCTGGGGCTTGTTTTGAGACCTTAATAGTTCTTTCTCATTCTTGAGGTTAACAGAGGTGCTCAGTGGAGAAAGTCACCTCTCGGGGAAGGGAAAGGGAGGCCGAAGCAGGTCCCCCTCCACTGGGATTTCTGCATTTTCTGCCTGCCAAGTCTGGCTCCCTTTGCTGCTCATCAGAGACTGTGTGCAGCAGGGGGGATGCACCAGGGTCTCCTCCCAACCTGACCATTGGCTGGCTTTTCTGCCTCAGGCAGGTCCTTCACTCTTCTTTGAGCCTCTACTTCCTTTCCTATAAGTGAGGAGGTTGAGGGGCGCCTGGGTGGCTCAGTCGGTTAAGCATCCGACTCCTGATTTCACCTGAGGTCATGATCTCGGGGTCCTGGGATTAAGCCCTGCATGGGGCTTCGCACTGGGCATTGAGTCTGCTTAAGACTCTCTCTCTCCCTTTGCCCTTCCCCCCCAAATAAAAAAAAAATAAGGGGCACCTGGGTGCCTCTGTCGGTTAAGCATCTACCTCTGGCTCGGGTCATGATCCCGGGGTCCTGGGATTGAACCCCACATTGGGCTCCCTGCTCGGCGGGGAGCCTGCTTCTCCCTCTGCCCTTCCCCCCGCTCCTGCTCTCTCTCGTTATTTCTCTCTCAAATAAATAAAATCTTTTAAAAAGAAATAAAATAAAATAAAATAGAGGAGGTTGAGCTAAATCTCCGCTAAGGTCTCTTTCTAGCTCTACCATCCAAACATCTATCCTCACTGCTCTCCCACCTCCCCGAAGTTCCAAGTTATCTCCATCACAGCCTCGGTTATATTCCATATATGGCTCATGGAAGGACTGTGAACTTAAAAACTCTTTTGCTCTGTAATCCACGAAACCATCTTATCTTCACTACAACCTCCTCACAGACATGGCCTGCACTGACGCGTGCGTCAGGGCTGCTGAGGGAGCGTGAGGACCGAGAGAGGTTTTGTCAGTTAGCTTCTTCGGAACAAAAGCCTGTTACACACTATCTCCCAAGTGACAAGGCAATTTCATTAGTATCAGCTGGAAAGATTTTGCAGGGAAGGAAAGTTTGGGAAAATCTCTACTGAGTCATTTTTTAAAAAGAACAGTTTGTTTCATACCAGGTACACGGTTTCTGTTGCAGCTCCTAGCTTAGTATCTTTCTGCTGGCCAGGACACAAACAGACAAGGCCTCTAAGCTTCTGGATAAAAATGGAGTCAAAGAGAAGGGCCAGTAACCAAATGTCAAGCATTTGGCTGAGGTCTATATGGAATCTAAACAAGAATGCTCCAAACAGGAAGCACAATGGGCCAGCGCTTGGGAGGAAAGACAAGAAGGATTTGCAAGAGGTGGTGACCCCAGACCTGGGCTGTGGATGCAGTGCCCGGCAAGACTGAACAAGGTAGAGTGACCCTCACCTGGGGACAGTGGGACAGATACAAACTGATTTATGAGCTGGGGAATGCATTCTTTTTTTTTTTTTTTAAGATTTCATTTATTTATTTGACAGAGATAGAGAGAGAGCACATGTAGGCAGAGAGGCAGGCAGAGGGAGAGGGAGAAGCAGGCTCTCCTCTGAGCAGGGAGCCCGATGCAGGACTCGATCCCAGGACCCTGGGATCATGACCTGGGCCGAAGGCAGACACTTAACCAACTGAGCCACCCAGGCGCCCTGGGGAACGCATTCTATAAACACTTATTAATGTCGGCTTTTAAGTTGGCAAGCCAGAAAAAGCCACTATCTGAAATGCTCCTTGAGACTGAGCCCTTGGTGGAAGCAGGTTTGATCATACCCTACCCATGGCATAGAACGTCAGGGCAAGAGGGGGTTCACTTCTGACAGGCTCTATCACCCTCAGCTGGGCTGAGTCACTGGCACCATGCCCGCGACCGGCAGCCTCGTTGGAAGTGAGCGCTCTAGAGCACACATCAGATCACAGCACGTTCCAATTTAAAACCCTGCAGGGGCTTTAATTGCAATTCTCGCTAAGGCAATTAGAATAAAACCCAGAGAAAACCTCTAGCCTGCAAAGGTCCTATGTGACCCGACCCCTGCCTGCCTCATCCATCTCCTCCCCTCATGCAGAATCTCCTTCTATTCTGCCCCAAGAACACACCGGGCTCACAGGTCTCTAAGGCTGGACACTTGCAGATCCCTGACCTGGGTCACCTTTTCCCTGCTCACCACTGGGCTCTGCTCCAATGTCACTTCCCTAAAGCAGTCATACTGACCCTCCCAGCTAGTGTCAGCACACACCTCCACCCCCGTCACCACCATGTCACTCTCTAACCTGTCACCTGGTTTATTTTCTCTATAACACTTAACAGCTCTCTGAAATTATCCTGTTGATGCATTTGTTCCTCTCTTTTCTGTCTTTACCTACCACCACTGGTGAACATAAGCCCAGGGCCTTGGGCTCATTCACAGCCCCCAGATCACTGTCCAGCACACAGCAGGTGCTCAATAAATGCTTCTCCAATGAGAGAATGAGGAGCACTCCTAGGGCAGAGAGGGCTCCATGTCAGTGGAAACAGACATGGTTCAAGCAGGGAACTCTTGAGCGGCTCAGCGAAGGCCTAGGAATTCCAGTGAGAAAACTAAGCATCGTGTGGCTTTGGACGCACAGACAAAAACGTTTTCACCTTTCTGGGCTCTGAGCAGAGGGCTCTCCTGCTTAGAGCCTCGGCTCCAGGCATGAGAAGCTCCACTGCTCTGTTCAAGCTTCGAAAAGATACACACCAATGATGTTTACTACAACAGAGGAGGAAGAAACCCTCAGATAAAGATTGTATGTTCAAAGAAAAACATCTTCTGTCCTGAATTTCGCCGATCTGTTTTTAAGTGCTATCCTCACTTTTAAAAATGTCTCTCGAGGGCTGGCCTCCTCTCAACTCTTGGCAGCCCGCTCTCTCCCCACCTTAGATCGCGGCAGAGCCCTGCAGGGCATGAACACACCACAAAGGACAGCTGTCAAGCCCGCTCTCCCACAGGAAGTTTCCAGACTCGCAGCTCTGCGGGCGATTCATGTGACGGGGGTGATTCTTTTCTATCGGGACCAGAGCACAAAGCACAAACCAGCGTCTCTCCCCAGAGATGTGGGAAGGCGGCGCCCTGCAGCTGCACGGGGAGCTGGGAGGCAGTCAGCGCCTGTTGGTTTAATGGTGCGGACTTGGACAAGCGCCCGCAAAGCAATCTGGGCCCTGAAATAAAATAAATAACAAATACTCAGGGAGAGTATTTCCTCTAAATCAAAGAGAGCCTCCCAAGCACCAAGGTTGTGTTTGTCCAGGCTCACATTCATGAGAAACGCCGGTGGTACATACCCCGTGTGGCCCACAGGCCCCACACACTCAGACGGAGCCCTGCCTGCTTTAATGCTCTTGAAATTCTTAATAATTCCTGAGCCAGCGCCCTGTCCTTTCATCGTGCACTGGGCCACGCCAATTACGGAGCCAGTCCTGCCTGTGAGCGGCAGACACCCTAAGCTTCAAGGGCTTTGGTGGCTGGGTTGGGTGCCCCCTGCCCCCACATGGTACATTCCTTATCATCGGGGCCTGGAGGGAGGCTGCATGGGGTATGCATGTGCCTTATAGTGTGGAGGTAGAATGACTTGGCCAAGCTAACTCAGCCAGTTGTGGCTGAGCCCAGACCAACACCAGGATTGCTGGGACCATTTCCATTTCTTGAGAAATACAAGCTTTCACAGAATTGGTCTAAGAATGGACTCAAAAGCCACCTCCTGCAAGCTTTGTACTAACCCACATTTTCCCCCAAGTCTTCTTTTATTGGTATCTGCTTAAAAAGAATAAAGTGTCTTTTGAAGCACTCTGAGGCCAAAGAACCTGTCGTTGCCACTCAGCATCCTCAGCCCCGACCCCATCACACAGGGCAGGCCCCGAGTTCCCAACCCTCTCACTCACTCAGCAATCTGGGCGGTGACTTATGCCTGTGAGCTTCAAGTTTTCATCTGTGAAACGAGCATAATAATGCCTCTCCACCTTACTGGCTATTCCACGAAAGAAAGCGGGCACCATGCTGGCTTCCGATAGGCTGTGGATGGCATCTGTTAATACTACTCTTGGTACTCAGTGAGTGCCTTCTTCCCAAAAATACAGAAGCAGACTAAAAGGATGGGCTGTGCCCAGTCAGCAAGCTTTAGACATTTAAACTGAAATGCAGATTAGCGGTAAAATACTTCTTGGAAGGGGGGAGACAGGCAGGGTATAGAATCACAGAGGGTGAGGACGGGAGTCAGTACACCATTTACACACTGGACAGAGTAGCACAGAGTCACTGGATTTAAATGATGGGTGGGATGCAGGGCAGACTGAGGTGTCAGGCAGCAAGGGCATCTCCCGGTGAGGAGAGGGCCCGGAGGGGAAGGTCAGCACACGGAGAGGCGGGGCAGGTATGCTCGCTTGGCAGAGCGGCAGAGTGGGGTATCTGTCGAGTGGGGACCACACGCCAGGTGCTGGCGTTTGCAGCCATTTCCTCGGTCACCAGTGTCAGAGTCAGCGTGGGGAACAGTTAACCCCAACAAGGCATCAAGGCTGCGGGGCTGTGATGGAGCCCGCCCCACCCAGCTCACCAGGATTGTGCATCCAGTGACGTCACTCTGGGGCCTCCCCAGGCCACGGTGAGGGTACTGACAGCATGGAAAATGGCAAACAATGAATCAGGGCTTTTTCTTCCCCTCCTTTCTCAGAGAGTGGGCTGTTACACATTTACTAGCACACCACTGGCTTTAGGCCAGAAAAGATGATTTAAAGTGGGATTAATCTGTGTTTTGGAAAGAAGGTGAAGGAAAGACTGGATGATAGGGGGAGGGAAAGGGTCTATAGACGGAGGAGGCAGGAGTGGCCCCAGTATGAACAAGGCTTGAACTAGGAAAGTGGAATATCTAAAGTTAATAATTATTTAAATCAGAGTCATTCCTTTCTCTCTGAGCTGTTTCTACATTAAAGCATCAGCAAGGTTTATCTCAGGTTTACAACTCAAGAAACTGAATGTTAGCATAAAATCCCATGATTTCACATACTTCTAATCATTAATGGTCTGTACTCAAAAGTAAAGAAACGAGTAGTCTGAATGCACGCACACATACAAACACACACATACACCAGGAATGTGGCTTCTGGCTTTAGTCTGAAGACAAAGTGTTATCAAACAGCAGTGGCCACAGCCTGAGAAGCAATGACCCGCCCCGGGACTAATGAGGTCACATTCGTAGGGCTGCTGGAACACTTGTCTTGTGAGTACTTTTGTCATAGCTCCCTTCTGGACGTGTGTTCTCCCTCTACCTTGAGCCAGGGGTGGCTCTCAAGAATATCTATAGATCTCAGATCTTTCAGGACCGAGCCAAAATGAACCCTTGCTAGGAAGTTTCTCCTAACTTACCATCCCTAACCATCTCTTCTTATTTTATACCTTCTCAGCACCTACACATTCTGTCTCCATTAAATTAATTTCTGTAGCCTGATGTTCTCCTTTGGAATTTTTGTCAGATCATTTCCTTTATATTTCAGCCCTCATCTAGATCCTAAGCCAATCTGCTTCCACTGCACTAGGGTAAGGAAATCCTGCTTTGGGCCTGAGTTCTGCTACTAGCTGGTTGTATGATCCTGGGCAAGTCTACAAAAACAAGAGAGTAAAGTGACCTCCTCCCCAATCACTCCCGAGCATATGAAACTCTTTCAGTTCCTCTGACTCCTCTAGAATGTCCAGTCCAGTTCTCTGCAGGCAGCAAGGGCTCCAGAAATGGCGCATCCAATAACAAACATAATCAACATTTTCCTTTTGTGGATGGAGAACCTCCTGTGTCTCAGAGACAGCTGCTGTGTTTCTCTGGACTGACTCGTCATGAATACTGAACCCTAACAGCAAACTGACATGCTCTAGAAAAGCTCTAAGGTATATTTGGAAGTAAATGTCCCCAGTTACAGGAGAATTCTGAGGCTCTAGCTACGCACACAGCGATCTGAGTTCTGCTTCTGCTTGACCATTAATCCTGGGGATCTGAGAAACTGGCTTAGGGAAACTTGTAGTTTCCCTTTGCACCTGCTTCTTTGCAGGAATGGTAATAAAAGGATAAAACTTTTAAAGTGTGGAATGAAAAGAATTCCTTGCAAGTAAATAAGATCTTTATGAGTTTGAAGTTGAAACATTAATCACATTTGATGTCAAATGTAAAGAAGTACTTTATTTAAAACCAAAGGAATTTATATTCTGATTGGTTGAAAGAAAATAAATCCTGTATCCCATTTGCCCCTCAAACCCTAGTGGAAGCTTAGAACTCATGGAAAGGAAACAAGAAGGTTTGTGTCTCAACAGAAGCGGTATCACCCTAAAGTAGATAAAAACTGATTCTTGGGGAATGAAAAACTCTTACCGTATTGACATATACAGCACACATACACATAGTTACATAAACAGATATTCAGTGTATCTGTGGTGTCGGAATTTCACTGGGGGAAGAGAGAACTATATTTTTACCATATCGTGCAGCATGGGCCCAAAGGGAAACCATGCTGGGAAGGGTGAGGAGTAAACCTCATCCAACCTCACAGAACCCAAGCTGAAACCTTCTGGAAAAGATCACTGTATCAGCTGCCAGAGGTTTACTGGAGGGATGGGGCCAGAGAGAACAGGTTTTGCTACTTCTGGAAGCTTAAAGACAGAATCAGTCCTCCGAATGAATTTCAAAGAACACATGTTTTCAATGAAAATCAATTTACTCTCCCATTGCACAGAAGCATGAGAGAGAGACTTGGTTCCTTCCCATCTTCATGTTCACACAGCACATTTCCCTTCTCCACCCTAAGACGTACTCAGTGGGAAGAGACACAGCGTTGCCTCGAGACAGAGACCCTCAAGGCAATGAAGAACAGACAGCCCCAGGTCAGCTGTCTCCTGATGGTTAGCCTGAGCTGGAACACAGCTTTAGACACACCCAGCTGATCTCTTTGCAGGAAAAGGTCAGAGTCCAAGTTGGGGGTGACAACAATAAAGGGGAATTTCATCTCCGAAGGGCAAGCCTACACGCGTTACAGAGACCCTCTCCTGGCTTTACCTCATCCTCCTGTTGCCTGCACTGCTTCTCTGTTAAATGGGCTCATTGCCGCCACCGCCACTACTACCTCCACCACCACCACCAAAACCATTCAGCATACGGAGATCCTTGGTGTCTGTGTGGTTCCACTCTCCATGACCTGTGAACCCACGATCTTAGCAGAGGAGCCCCTCCAACGTTCCTTTAAGAGCCACCTTGCTGGTGACCATGTCCCAGAGGGGCTGTGATATGTGGGAATGGCGGCATGATGGGACGGGCACTGGATCTGGTCCCCCACTGACTCACTCACCGTGTGACCTGGGGTGAGCCACCCCTTTCTGGCTTCTGTTTGCCATCTGTCACCTTTCTTACCTGGGAGCTTTGTAATAACAAAGAGAAAATGTGCTGCATCCATAATGCAATAATCCTAGTTTCCAAAAACCATATAAGAAAACTATGAAGGTGTGAAATTACCTTTCTGTAAGGTACTGTTCTATTTATTTTCCACTTTTAAATATTGCAAGCACTTTTAATGGACAAGGCGCTGGGAGCAAGGGCCAGAACGTCTGCCAAACTTAAAAATTACTATGGGAATCAATCCAGAGATTTCCACTCACCTTTACTCATGGTCAGGCACCCCTGGTAATGAAAGACATGAAACAGAGCCACGCGAAGGCACCTGCGGGGTGATTACTCACCAGCTGCTGTTCTAAGGGAGGCACTGCCTCGTGATGGCCGTATATTATGCCAGGATTGTACTGACTGAAAAGGACCGGATAAAATACCTTCTTCCCTGCAAACCAGGAAACAAACATTCACTTAAAGCAACAGACAAAACTATTAGGCTCGTTCACTTATATTCAGCCCTCGGAAATAGCCCAGGTATTTGCATCCACTTTTCCTTTTCTTATCACTCAGCCCTAAAACAGATCTTGGAAGTTCTGCACACCCAGACCACATGGACAGACTCTCTAATATCTCTGACCTCCTAGCACAGAAGTGGTATTCAAAATACAGTCGGTGGGTGGCTCTGGCGGGCGTAAGAGAGAGTTCTGGTGCCCACCCCCCACCCCCTTGTGGGAGTCCAAAGGATGGCCAGAGGGGCCAGGGTGACTTCAGGCAGCAGGAGTGGATTTAGGGACCCCAGGGTACTTGCTCTTTACCAGCTTACATGGAAGAGCTTCTGTATTTTAACAGTAGTTATCAGCTGAATATCAACCTGGGTTCGAGTCAAACTCTATGAAAATCACTTTCCTGTTGTGGGTTCTTTCTGCTCCGAGCCCTTTCTCCCTTAGTACGCGCCCACAGCCACTCCTTTCCCTTTAGTTTCAGACAGCTTTCCAGCCCCTGCCCTCCCACCACACTTTCTCCCATGGATGTTCACTAGGGCTGACATCCCAGCTGAAAATGGGAAAGGGGTTACAGACTGGAACTTAGGATGAAAAGTCCCAGAATTATGGTGGCTGACAGGCCCACACTGACATCAAAGGAGAAATCAAACCAGATGATTTTCCTTTTTTTTTTTTTTTGTCATGGCAGTAAAATCGGGCCAGTACAGAAGCAGGACATCAGAGGGAAACTGTGAAGGAATGAGTGCGAGTGTGACAGAGCCGAACACCACCGTGGGGGAGAGAAAGGGAAGAGCCGACTCCTGAGACCCTTACCTGGCTGTGTGTTCAGCCTACATGTATTGAGGAATTCGGCGGTGAAGTAGATATCGACATCACAGAAAAAGAGAAGGACGTTGCTTCCTTTCCAGAAGCGGGCTCCAACATCAAGTCCCTTTCCCCGAGAAAACTCTCCATTCAGTGGGATGAAGGTAAAGTTCCTGAAGCTGGCAGCTCTAAAAGGGAAGGCTGGATACAGTCATTCATGTGCTCATGCACCCAGGCGGACAGAATCCCTTGGAAAACACAAGACCAGGGCCCATAGTTTTTGTAACCACGAGGGCACTGAGACTACCAAGAAGATACGGAATGACCCAGACTCACTGGAAACTCACTGATATTAAAGGTACCAAGAACACTCAGTGAAGTTTTAACACCAACTTACTTCAACTTACTTCTTTCTCTAGCAATTTCCCCACAGTGAAAACTGCACTGTTATAGCTAATGGATATTCTCTGTGAGAGAGAAACTTGAACCAGTGGAGACTAGGGGAACAGAACCCAGGACGATCTCCGTGCCTTCCAAGCCACCTGAATGAAACCACTGGACCAAAGAAATGAAATCACACTGGAACGGCCCCACCTAGTGTCTTCTCATCTGTATGCGACTGGAGACCAGGCACGATGGTCTTGATGTATGTCTAGCCCCAAACAGATTTAAACCTGGACTCATTCCCCACCTTCAGGTAAAGCAAGGGAGCACGGTAGGAAAACGAGACTTGGACTCAGATCACGAAGGCTATGCCACACCTGGCTCTCCTATAGATTAACTCTGTGATCTAGGCCAGCCCATTACTCTCCCAGAAGCTCAGTTGCCTCATCTGCAAAATGGGAATAAAAACACCTTCCTTAACTACCTCACAGAGTTATTAGTTAGATCAACGCTGCCAAGAGCATAAAGCAGTCTGTAAGCATCAGCTCTCACTGTCCTCAGCCCAGGCAAGGATGCCGAGGCCTGTGATGGTTAAGCCAAGCAACACCTTTCTTCATTTGCTCTTCTTTCCCAGGGACAGCAGAAACTTCTGAAATGGGGCATGTCTTGAGCAGAAGTTCCAGGAATTCATGTTGTACCTAGAGGGACAGGGATTGTCTTCGGCCAGACAGAACTAGAGAACAACTCTGAGTCCTATTTCAGCTCCTAACCCCGCCTATGCGGCGGGGGGGGGGGGGTTGCTTGGCAAATCCCCCTTTTCCCACTCACGCCACCCATCTTATCGTAATGGTTCCTCTCCTCCCACAGCCTGGGCTCTCCCCTCACCCACTCCCCATTCCTAAGGCCTTTCTCATCTTGATGTATTCAAAACAAGTATAAAAGCCCACTTCCATTTCAAAGTCTCTATTCTGCGTAACTCTCTTGGGGGAAGGTCAACACAAAAACAGAGTCAGAAGCTTTTCAAATGCGAAGTTGTGCTTGTACCGGGTCATGTAACCAGCTGAGCAGAACTGGTTCTGCTCCCCATTCCCTGACATAACATCTTCTTTCAAATCTGGGCCTGAGGGGCGCCTGGGTGGCTCAGTTGGTTAAGCAGCTGCCTTCGGCTCAGGTCGTGATCCCAGGGTCCTGGGATCGAGCCCCACATCGGGCTCCCTGCTCAGCAGGGGAGCCTGCTTCTCCCTCTCCCACTCCCCCTGCTTGTGTTCCCTCTCTCGCCGTGTCTCTCTCTGTCAAATAAATAAATAAAATCTTTAAAAAAAAAAAAAAAATCTGGGCCTGAGCTGGGTTTTTTATCCTGGGAATCTGTGGGCCCAACCTCGTCTGAGTCCAGTGCCAGCCAGACATGCTTTTCAGATTTCGATTGAGGCATGGAAGCCTGGTGCCTAGAAGAACCCTGGTGTCTGCATCAGCAAACCTGGATCCGGGGCCGAGAGCCACACCCGCCCCCACTAGGTGCTCAACAGATGTGTGTGGAAAAGCGTGTCAGCAGACGAATGGCTTTCATCCCAGCGCCGTCTCTCATCTATTTAGGGAAACTCATTTTGCTTCTCTTGTCTCTGGTTCCTCATTGCAAATCTGGTGGAGCCCAGTGGGCCCTTTCCATCCTCAAATTCTGTTTTTCTGGGATTCTGCATCCAGTTCAGCACGGTTCTGCGTGTGCCGGGGTCCTCCTCTGCTTGCACTCTCCGGGGAGGTGGCCGCAGGTCATATGTTCTGTGAACAGCACTGAAGTCATGTTCCAGAGCCTCCTCAGCGCTTGGCCTGGCCCCTGGTGAGGACAGGGCTACCTCCCTGACTCACAGATGCACGTGCAGGTGGAGAGTGGCCCCTGCAGTCATGTTCACATCTCCTGGAGGCTTCCACGGCCCTGCCCTGGCAGGTCAAACTCACCCCACTTCTCCCTGACCTGTTTGCACAGTTTTCAGGAAGGTTTCACCCTTGAGAGGCACCTGGATTTTCCCCTCTTCATCTAAGGGAGCCGACTGCCAGGTCTCACAGGACTTAGCCACATCCTGGGGCTCATCTTTTTCTAACAGCCGGTATTGGGTCTCTTTCTTGATTCGTCTCAAGGCCCATACCCTTGGGACCCTCCCAGAACGCAGGGATATCGGTTAGCTAGTCGGCAGAGCAGGAAGGCCTTCCTTCTTCAGGCTGTATCTGACTCGTAATTCAGGTGCCTCCTCCAAGAGGTTTTCCAGGATCTACCGTTAGAGATCTACCAACAACAAGCAACCTTCACCAAAGGAAGAGGGATGCAGTTCCTGGATATGCTGTGTTAAAGGAACTGCCCAGTTCTCCTCCTGGAACAGCCTACGGTCCTTTGTCTATATATATATCAAATGTTTACAGAAGTTAAGTCATGTTGAATACTTAAGAACACAAAGCGGCCTTAGAAACTGAGGAATCAGGCATTAAAGCTATGACAAGACTGTATGTGGTTGACCCCTGAGACAGCTGACTACTGCAAACTTAGAGGGCAGAGTGGTAATGTGATGGACACCCTTACCCAAGATGTGAGTTAATCTAGTTTGTTCTATCCCTAAATCCCCCAAACCCTGGCCTGAACTGCTCTGCTGCAGCAAAGGGGACGGGAGAGAGGAAGATGGGGGTCTGAGCTTGTCTGTCACTCAGGACCACCAGGAACAGGGCTGAGGAGAACACCGTGCCTAGTGCTTGAGAAGACCTTAATTTGGAAGAACTTTTTAAGCAAGTCTTAAAACATCCATTTCTAGGCTTCAATGTGTTTCCTCTAGAGAAAGAGAATTCAGGAAAATGGATGCCAAGGGACCCTGCATTTGGCCCTAATATAAAAGGCAATCTGCTTCCTTTCTCCTCAGTCAAGCTCTCTACAAGGATGAGACGGTCCACGTTCTATCTGTGGCGCTACCCAGTCTGAATGTGCACTTCCAAGCCACTCTCAGTGCGCCCACAGGCCATGCACAAAGCTGCAGGGTGTAGCACTCAGCTGTCCCATCTGCACCGCAGTCCCGCTGCCCAATGGGGGCCCACACGCACGTGGCGCCAGTAGCCTCTGCTTCCCCATCCCCCCAATCCCTGCAAAGAACCCTGCCGCACCCAGCTCATCCACCATGACCAGTGCTGGCCAGCAGGAGACACAGGAGACACGTGGTTCCTGCCGGCCTCCCAGCATACACATGTGACAGCTGATTCAGGGAGTTGGACGTGAGGGCACACAGAGGCAGGGCGGGGACAGGGTAGTGGCTGGCCCAGGAGGCACCATTAGCCAGTCATGGGTGTTGGAGAAGGCCCAGGGCTAACTCTGCCATCCGTCCGCAGTTCCCGGCGTGGCTGCCAGGTCACTGCGCTCAGCTGTGAGTCTATCTGCAGATGGGTAATAGTACTGTCCTCCCTCCCGATCACTCAACCCAAGCACGTTTTATAACTGACCGGTATCTGGAGGAGCCCCATGCTCTCCTCTCTGCTGCCAGGAAGGGCCTCAGATAATTAACAAGGATTTTCTACTAAGAAAGGGGGCTGAGCTGGAAACACCAGAAAAAGAATCAGAACAACGTTACTTTCTCTCTTTTCCAGAGCAGAGAGATTAATACACTGTCAAACATCTGGGCCGGCAGTGGATACCTTCCTCTCATCTCAAACTCATCAGCATCAGCTCTGGAGCATAGCCCACAACAGAATGACGAGAAACTAGCTTCTGCTGGATCGCCCGGCCCCTCCCTCAACACGTCCCCTGTCTTCACTCAGAAATGCTGCTCACTGCGTGGGCAGGGGGACTCGCTCACTAGGCCGGAGCAGCCCTGCTCCACCGTGTATGAAACAGAGGACGAAGGGGCGGTGAGGCCATGCAAAAGCAAGGACACATTTCAACACAAAACCCTGATTCGCCCCAAGGGGGTCTGGGAATGCACCCAACACAGCCACGAGGCTGTAACCCAAAAATGCAGGCCACAGAGGTACACAGGCTAAGACCCTGTTTTGTCCTCTGCCCATGGCCCCCCATCCCACAGTGACCGTCCAGAAGATGATCATGGCTGGTGTGCCATGTGCCTCCTGCCTCTGCACCAGGGTCCCTCCTGGAATGTACTTTCTCCTTCCAATCCAGGCTTCACAGCCCTAGTTAAGTGCCACCACCTCTTTTTTTTTTTTTTTTAAGATTTTATTTATTTATTTGAGAGAGAGAATGAGAGATAGAGAGCACGAGAGGGAGGAGGGTCAGAGGGAGAAGCAGACACCCCGCTGAGCAGGGAGCCCGATGCGGGACTCGATCCCGGGACTCCAGGACCATGACCTGAGCCGAAGGCAGTCGCTTAACCAACTGAGCCACCCAGGCGCCAAGTGCCACCACCTCTTAGGTCTTGCTACAAACTGAAGTGGCGTCTTTGGGCTCCCAAGCACTTTGCCCAGTCCTCCCTCCGCCCTCCCGTGCCCGGTGCATTCTTGTGCCTTTGCCTGTACAGACATACTGGATGACCTAGCAAGCTGTAAATCTTGGTGGAGGGATTGCCACCCCCCTTTCTTAATCTGCAGAGATGATGTGGCACTTTGCAGTGCGTGGCACACGCAGGGATACAGTGGATGATCAATAAGCATCAGATGAATCGAGGGGTAAATCCACAGGAAAAGCTGAGGTGTATCTCAGACCTTCACTGTTGGGGGGCACTGCCCAGAATTCCTCCTTCTTCCCTCAGGTGGGTACTGGGGAACCCCCCATACATCATCAGCAAGAGTCTCCAACCAACAGACTCCTAAGGACAGACATAAACCCATGCTTTTAGAAAGATGACAAATATGAAATAACAGAAAAAATGAGAGCTGAGAAAAAGGAGATACAATTTGGTTTGAAATAATTAATTTATCCATACAAAGAAATGTAACATTTAGTGGCACGCCTAAAGTAATGGCCTGGTAAGGAAAGCGGGCCCTTTTCATGGCAGAATAAGGTCCCTACATTCGATACTATGCAATTTCCTACTATGACTCCAGAATATGTAGTTCCAAAAGGCCCCATGATTGCTCACTATTCTTCTTCTTTTCTTCTTGAATTGTATTATTGACTGATGAAACTCTCAAGTTTCTCATTCAATTCCCTCTTATATATAATAAGGCTGGTGCACAAGGACTCCTCCAAGTTATAAACAATTATTCTGCTAGACGTTATAATGACCTCAGAAAGCTACTGTTTCTACTGGAGATTTAATTTCTCTAAATGACTTGCATTTCCCAGAATTGCCGGATTGAAAATGATAAAAGATCTTGTTGTCTCCTGTGATTTATTCTCATACAGGCTTCTTTCCACCATTACAAGGAAATTCCCTTAATGTGGCACTTCCCACAATAACGCTTCATTTAAAAAAATACTTTAGAAATTTACATAAACACCCATATTATAATTTAAAATTTTTAAATCTAACAGCTCTAAATATTGAAATTGCTTATGAGTTCTACTTACTGAAAATACTTGAGTATGGTCAAGAATATAAAATTAAACATATTCTCAAGCAGCTTTTCATAGTAGGCACCTTAAATAATTTAGAATTTTCTAGATTCTGAGCTTATACAAGCCAGCTTATACAACTCTGTTTCAGCAAGTTTCTTTTGAAACAATAAACAAAATGGACAAAACTTTAGCTAGACTACCTAAGAGAGATTTAAGAGATGTTACTCAAATTAATAAAATCCTAAACGAAAGAGGAGACATTACAGCTAATACCACAGAAATACAAAATCTCATGAGATTACTGTGAACAATTATATGCCAACAAATTAGATAATTTAGAAGAAATGGATAAATTCCTAGAAACATACAACTTCCCAAGACCGAATCATAAAGTAATAGAAAATCTGAACAGACCAATAATGAGCAAGGACATTGAATCCATAATCAAACATCTCCCACAAATAAAAGCCTCAGGACCAGATGGCTTCATGAGTGAATTCTACCAAACATTTAAAGATGAATTAATACCAATCCTTCTCAAACTCTTCCAAACTATTGAAGAGGAAGGAATAGTTCTAAACTCATTTTACAAGACCAGCATTACTCTGATACTGAAGCCACATAAGGACACTACAAGAAAAGAAAATTACAGGCCAATCTCCCTGATGAACACAGATGCAAAATCCTCAACAAAATATTGGCAAGCCAAATTCAATACATTAAAAGGAGCATACACCATGAGCAAGTGGGGTTCATCCCTGGGATGCAAGGATGGTTCAACACCTGCAAATTAATAAACATGATATACCACATTAACAGAATGAAGGATGAAAATCATATGATCATTTCAAAAGATACAGAAAAAGCATTTGACAAAATTCAACATCCTTTCATGATAAAAACCCTTAACAAATCAGGTATAGAAGGAATGTACCTCAACATAATTAAGGCCATATATGACAAAATCAGAAAGAAAGAAGTAAAATTATCTCTGTCTGTGGATGGCATGATCTTATATACAGAAAACCCTAAAGACTTCACCAAAAATCTGTTAGAACTAATAAATTCAGTAAAAGTTTCAGAATACAAAGTAACATATAAAATCAGTTGTTTCTATATACAATGAAAGAGAAATTAAGAAAGTAATCCCATTTACAGTAGCATAAATAAAAAGCAGTGAATTACTGTTACATGCTACAGTGTGGATGAACCTTGAAATCATCACTGTAAGTTACAAAGCCAGACACAAAAGGTCACATATTATATGATTCCACTTATCTGAAATATCCAGAATAAAGTAAATCCCCATTTTTTTCAAATGTTTTTTCTGTGTGTACAGAGATGGTCATGCAGTTTTGTGTATTACATTGATTGATTCTTGTATGTTGAGTCAACCCTGCACTCCTAGGATAGGTTTCACTTAGTCATGGTGTAAAATCCTTTTTATATGTTGCTGGATAGAGTTTGCTAGTATTTTGTTGAGGATCTTTGCATCTGTATTTATAAGGGATATTGGTCTGTAGTTTTCTTTTCTTAGTCTTTACCTGGTTAAGGTATCAGGATAATACTGCCCTCATAGAATGAGTTGGGAAGTATTCCCTCCTCTTCCAAATTTTGAAAGTTTGTGAAGCATTGGTATTAATTCATCTTTAATGACTGGTAGAAATCAGCAGGGAAGCCATTTGAGCCTGGCCTTTTCTTTAGGGGAAATTTTCTGATTACTATTTCAATCCATTTACTTGTTATAGGTCTAGTCATATTTTCTAGTTCTTTTAGAAGAAATACTTAAATTTCGACAGTGTACAAAATTTGGTCCTCCATTCCCTCTCCCCTCCTTTGTGTTATCATATTAAAATGATATCTTTATGCACTGTGTCTACCAATACAGATTTATGAACTTTGTTTTATGCAGTTATTTTTTCAGATAAAAGAAAAAGAGAGTTATAAACAAAAAAAACATTTACACTGTATTTTATATTTCCCTATAAAGAGAGAAATGGTTACTGTTACTTCAGCTGTTGGTTTCTTCACAAGAATTTGAGTTTGTCAAGTGTCCTTTCATTTCAGCCTTATGGACTTCTTTTCATATTTCTTGTGGGGCAGGCATGCTAGTTATGACGTCTCTCAGTTCTTGTTTATCTGGGGATGTCTTAATTTCCCCTTCATTTCTGGTGGATGAATATAGAATTCTTGGTTTAGTGTTTTTCTTCCAGCACTTTGAATAAGCCATCCCACTTTCTGGCCTCCATTGTTTCTGATGGGAGATCAGCTACCGATCTTATTAAGAATCCCTTGGACTCAGTGAGTGCTTTGTTCTTACCACTCACAAGATTCTTTCTCTCTTTGTCTTTGTCTTTCAACTATCTGATTATCATATGTTTACTGTGGATTTCTTTGAATTTTCCTGTTTGGAATTTGTAAAGCTTTTTAGATGTGTAGATTCAGGTTTTTCATCAAATTTGGGAAGTTTGGGGGCCATTATTTCTTCAAATAATTTTTTCTGCCCCTTTCTTTCTCTCCTCTCCTCTGGAACTCCCACTATGTCTACATTGGCATGCTTGATGGTATCCTAAAGTCTCTGAGGTTTGTTCATTTTCTTCATTTTTCTTTATTTTTGTTTCTTACACTTCATCACATCAATTGACCTACCTTAAAGTTCACAGATTTTTTCCTCTGCCTGTTCAAACCAGATGTTCAGCACACCCTAGTGAATTTTTCATTTTAGTTACTGCACTTTTCAACCCCAGAATTTCTATTTGGTTCTTTTCTTATAACTTCTGTTTCTATTTGGTAAGACATGGTTCTATTTGGCAAGTCTTGGTTCTCATACTTTTCATTAGTTCTTTAAACATGGTTTCTTTTAGGGGCGCCTGGGTGGCTCAGTAATTGGCATCTGCCTTTGGCTCAGGTCATGATCCCAGGATCCTGGGATCAAGCCCCGCGTTGGGCTCCCTGCTCAGCAGGAAGCCTGCTTCTCCCTCTCCCACTCCCCCTGCTTGTGTTCCCTCTCTTGCTGTGTCTCTCCCTGTCAAATAAATAAATAAAATCTTTAAAAAACCCCAAACAAACAAAAAACCTCATGGTTTCTTCTAATCTTCAAACACATTTAATACAGCTAATTTAGTCTTCGTCTAGTAAGTCCAACACCTGGGCTTCCTCAGGGACAATATTTTTTAAAGATTTTTTTTACTTATTTGAGAGAGAGTGAGCAAGAGAGAGAGAGCACGAGTGGGGGGGAGGAGCAGAGAGAGAGGGAGAAGCAGACTCCCCGCTAAGCAGGAAGCTCAATGCAGGGCTCGATCCTGTGACTCAGGATCATGACTTAACCAATTCAGCTTCCCAGATGACCCTGTCAGGGACAATTTCTAATGACTGATTTTTTTTTTCCTGTGCATGAGCCATACTTTCTGTTTCTTTGCATCTCTCATAACTTTTTGTTTAAAACTTAACATTTTAAATAATATAATGTGGCAATCCTGGAAATGAGAATCAACCTCACCGCCCCCCCCCAGGGTTTATGGTTGGTGTTCTTTGTTGTTGTTATTTGTTTGTTTAGTGACTTTCTTGAACTAATTCTGTAAAATCTGTATTCTGTGTTGAGCGTGACAACTTAGTGGTAAGCTAACGATTAGACAGAGATTTAAGCGCCTAGAACCAATAAGTCTCCAAATCTTTCCCAAGGGATTTTGTGTACATTTTGGGGCCTGCCATCAACACTCAACCAGGCAGTTGACTGCTTACCTTAGCCTTTACTTGCTTCCTGCACAAAGCCTCAAGGTCAGCCAGAGGTGAAAAGTTAGGGCCTGCTCACGTCTTTCCTAAGTAATGAGCATAGCCCTAGACGTGAGCATGGTTTTCTAGATCCCCAGGAATGTATTAGAACTTTTCAAAAACCCAGTGGAGATCTCACTCCTCAGCCTCACCTTTTAAGCATTTTGGTTATTTTGTTGTTTGCCCCAACTCTTATCTACCACCTCAGGCGGCCACAAAGTTACAGACTTCCTATAATTGTTTTTTGGAGGAAAGGCTTTTTCCACTGGGAGAGCTCTGAGTCAGTTAAATAAAGACAGCCTTCTGAGTGGAGTCTTCCAGAAAACTCCAGACAGATCACATCATGACATTTTTCTGGGAATGATATTTTAAAGGAGCTCCTGGCCCACGGTGGCCCCTGGTGGCTGCCAGGCTGTGGTTCTTGCTGTGCTTGTGGGCTACTGGATTTCAAGGCTACTGAAGAGCTAAGGAGAAGGTGGGAATAAGCCAGGTTAAAGCTGCACAAAAATTCAGTCATTTTTCTTGGATAAACATTTTCCAGGTTATTACAAGCTTTATTTCCAGAGTTCTTAAAAAGTTCAGACCTTCAGAAAATGTAAGAATAGTATAAGTTTCCATGTATCTTTCACTTAGATTTACCAAGTGTTAACGTTCTACCTGCCTGCCTGCTTGCTTGCTTTGAACTCTTTGAGAGTTAGTTGCACACATCATGTCAGTTTTACCCTTAAAGAGAAGTATCTCCCAAGAACCAGGGCACTCTCCTATGTAACATTATAATTATATAATAATCACACTCAGGAAATTTAACATTATTACAATATCATAATCTATATGTTATGTTCAAATTCCTCAAAGACAATTTAGAATACTGAATACAGGCACATCTCCACAAAGAGTGGAATCTCCACCAAGCAGAATCATATTTAGCCCCTCCTGCAAATGCCAGGTGGGATGGCCACAGGCCTGAGATGCTGCCTTAATCTGTGAGGTGTCTCCCAGAGTCCAAGATTTCTTACCTTCTTGGGAGGGATTTGCTGTGTTGCTTTTTTGATTTTAGTGAATGAGATAGTATCTAAAAATTGCTTAAGAAAAAAATTAAAACAAAGCAACAATTTTGTTCTAATTTTAGAAATAAATTGAAATAAAACAAACCAGAATAAAACCTTCCTCCCCAGTTTTCTTCTGGGATGTCCTGAAAAAAATTTTCCTGAGGGTACGTGTCAAGCAAATCCTTTCAGGGGCACCTGGGTGGCTCAGTTGGTTAAGCATCTGCTTTTGGCTCAGGTCATGATCCCAGGGTTCTGGGGTCGAGCCCCGCAGTGAGTCTGCTTCTCTCTTTCCCTCTGCCCCTCCCCCTGCTTGTGCTCTTTCTTTCTCTCAAATAAATAAATAAAATCTTAAAGAAAAAATCCTTTCAAAGAGGCATGAAATGATGACACAAAAACTAACAGAGGCAGGTCCCCAAGAAGACATACAGAAAAACCCCTCTCTTAGGTCACATACTTGCAATGACAGGGTAGGGTCTCATCCCTAGGACTTTGATCTCAGAGGTAATACCTCTGAAAGATGCCTTTGTATCCTTATGATTGGACAAAGATGAAGCTGCAATATAGTAAATGTTAACTCATGCCAATCTGCCTACCTGTTACAATTTTTTAAAATTTCCTAATACATAGCTCCAAGCAAATGTCTACCTAGGTCAGCATTTCTCACTGTGGGCTATGGACCACCCACATCACCATCACATGTGGGACTCATCCTAAGTGTCAGTTACCAAGCTTCTACATCTCAGGCCTACTGACTCAGAATTTCTGGACCTGGATCCCAGGAATCTGCATTTTAAAAAGCACCCCAGGGGGTACCTGGGTGGCTCAGTTGGTTAAGCATCTGCCTTTGGCTCAGGTCATGATCCCAGGGTCCTGGGATTGAGTCCCACATCAGGCTCCCTGCTCAGCAGGGAATCTGCTTCTCCCCCTCCTTCCCGCTTGTGCTCTCTCTCACTATCTCCATCTCTCTCAAATAAAAATTTTTTAAAAAAAAGCACCCCAGGTTATTCCCAAGCACATTTATATTTGAGAATCACCAAGTGAGGCTTTAATCTGAAATTAACTGCAGCTTAGTATGGAAAACTATGGAATAAGAATCAGATACCAAGAACTGATTTGTACTTTTATCCATGGCAGTGGTTTCTAAATATTTTGACTGCCACCCATACAAAGGAATATATTATACATCATGACATACTAGACACAAACACACTAAAGTTTTACAAAACAGTATTTACCCTTACTACTTGTGATGCACTCTGATATCTTCTAGCCTATTCTATTTCAACGTTTTTAAAAACACTGGACATAACTCACTAAAGCTATTACACAACCCTCTAATGAATCACAAATTGCAATTTCTAAAACACTAATCTATAGCCATCAACTGAAATGTAAAGCTCAACTGAGTAAACGTAAATCTAGAGACAGAGAGAGGAAAACACTGCACATGAGCCAAACTAGATTTTAAAAAGCTATTCTTAACATATATACATTTAGCTGCATTTCGAACAGATTAATCACAATGCTGGTATCCTAATGAAATAAATATCACTTAGGCTGATTTCAAATCTTATTACTTTCAACTGACAATTATGAGTTTCAGAAGGGAGTACACTGAAGAGGAAATGTGCCATGTTGAGACCTGGAGTATCTCCAGTTCACAGCGGAGGTTCAGATCCTGGCTCGCCCCTGTGCGGGGCATGGCAGCCTGAGTAACAATGTCTCCAAGCCCCAGGTCCTTCATCTATGAACGGGGCTAATAATAGCAACTATCTCATAAGGTTGCTGTGAATAATAAAGAAGATAATTCATGTAAATAAGAACAGTTACTATTATTATTCAAAGATAAGATGCATTTGAACAAAAGTTTTACCACCTTAATGATAAAAATGACATTTAAATAGGGCTCATTATATAAGTGTTCATATGGATTACTAGGAGCATAAATATACTGTGTATGTGGAATTATCCTCCTCTTTTTTTAAAGATTTTATTTATTTTAGAGAGAGAGAGACAGCATGAGGGGGAAGGCCAGAGGGGAAGGAGAAAGAGGATCTTAAGCAGACTCCATGCTGAGCACGGAGCCCAGCGTGGGGCTCCATCCCAGGACCCTGAGATCATGACCTGAGCCAAAACCAAGAGTTGAATGCTTAACCGACTGTGCCATTCAGGTGCTCTTCTCTTGAGGAACAAACACTGGACATTTTCTGAGTAAGGCCCTAAGCTGGAGTTACAAAGAGCCACGTGATATGGTACTACTTGCTTACTAAGCAGCTTATAAATTGGCTTATAAATCCCGAAATCGGCAGTGCTGATCATATAACCAAATCATATGCCGAGTGCCAAGCAGACGGGATGCCAGCAGGGAGTACAGTCTGAGTTCAGAGAGAGGACTGGAGGTCAGGTGGGGGCGTGGGGACGACAGTGTGGCCGTCTGAGTACGGAGAAAGGAGGACAACAGATCACCAAGTTGAAGACGATAATGGGAGGGAGGACGAAGGGGCAAACCACGCCCCCCAGTGCGGTCGGGGACAGGAAGTCATCAAGGCAAGGTTACAAGTGAGAGCCAGTCTGGGTAGGAGCCTAGGGCAGTAGGTGATTAGGAAGACTGATCTGGAAGGTGGAGTGGCAGTGCTGCTGTGTTCAGTCAGCCCAGGCCTGGCTGCAGAGGGTGGGGCATTCCTACAGGAGGTGGTCTGATCAGAGCAACACCAGGGAGAGCGGAGGACACCCCCCAAAGCATCAGAGGCCTCAGCACTGCAGATATCCCCAGTTAGCAGAACGAGAGCATCAACACAGAAAAACGGGGTTCCAATTCATTTCACCAGAGTTTTGTAGCACTGTGTTAAAGCATCGAACAGCTCAGTCTCCGACACAAAGTTCTTGGTTATGGGTAGATTGATCTCTGGAAATTTTCCAAAATTTTAAGTAAACCATTCTTACCACTGAAATGATTCTACTTTTCTTGTTCAGATTCTATTCATTCTTTGCTCACCCAGCAACCTTCTGCTTGAGAATTCAGCTCGCCAGGTAATTTGATACAGAGAAGAATGCCTTGATAGTAAGAGTCCTTAAGCCTTCCAGTCAGTAAAATGGATATTTCTCATAACAACATTGAAACTGGCCTTCCACTTATCCATCAGACTCATGTCAAGTTGGTTATATGTATCCATCAGCAAATGTCCTTTAAAGTGCTCAGAAGGTGCCAGACCCAATAGGACTGAATTTCTCAGTCCTGACTACACTTCAGAGTCACCTGGATAACTACTCAAAAACACCTCAGAATGGGGCAGCTGGCTGCAGTCGAGGCCTCTCATGCCTGAGCCCCTAGGGTGGACTACCACTTTCTCAGACAATGACTCTCAATCCTGGCTGCATGTTAGAATCGTCTGGGAAACTTAAAAGAGAAATCCATGCCCAGGAATGGATACTTCCAGAGATGATGGAACCTATCCACTGGGCAGAGGACATGAACTCCTGGGCCTCGTTCCTAAGCAGAGACGAAAAGGATATTGCAATGCACTGGAGTTGAGAGGTTTCTATTTCACTTACATTTAGGATATTCAATTATTCTATTCTCTTTGATCTCCCTTCGACAGGGGCCTATAAACTCCGAATTCCATATTGCTTTAGAACAGAGGTCAGCAAACCTTTTCTGTAAAGGACCAGACGGTAGAGAGTTCGGGATTTGCAAGTCATAGAGTTTCTTTCCTTTTTTTTTTTTTAAGATTTTATTTATTTGACAGACAGAGAGAGACACAGCGAGAGAGGGAACACAAGCAGGGGGAGTGGGAGAGGGAGAAGCAGGCTTCCCACAGAGCAGAGAGCCCAATGCGGGGCTCGATCCCAGGACCCCGGGATCACCACCTGAGCCGAAGGCAGACGCTTAACGACTGAGCCACCCAGGCGCCCCAGTCGTACAGTTTCTGTCACAACTACACAACTCTGCTGCAGCACAAAAGCAGATATAAATAATATGTAAAGAAATGGGGATGCCTGCATTTCAATACAACTTTTTCTTTTTTTACATAAATAAGACCAGTGGACTGCTTTAGAACGTTTGAGTAATTGTAATAAGCATTCTGATCTTGTGCCCATTAATACCAACTTAGTAACAAAGTGTGAACATAAATACAAAAGGGGCAGTCAATCTTGTAATCTTATAACCATTTACCAGAAACTCAAAACAGGGGCCCTGTTTATATTTAGACCATATGGACCTTTTGAGGCTATTTCTGCCACCCAGTACTACGGACCTCCCTCCAAGCTTCACTAAGGAGAAACTACCCACCTGATTACTCAAGCGAAGCCCTGCAAACCTCCCTGGAAAACCAGAGCACGGTGTGGGGGCACCATTCTGGCTTCCTCACTAGTAGAAGATGCCCCAGGTGTTTATTAAATCAATACTTGCTTGTTTATTTGGGGAGGGAAGAAAACCATCTGCGCTGCTTTCGTTCATTCCCCCACACAACTGATCAATGAAGTATACGCATACAACCCTCAGTCTAAGGTTTTTGGTTAAGTCGTTTCTGTTCAACTGCACAGGCTTCATCCAGGGTCCTGTCCCAGCCATCACTTCCCGCTTCCCCCTCATCTTTCAAAATGCGTACTGAATGAAAGTCAAAAGGGTAAGACCATTTGCTAAGTGGAGGAAACCCCAGGACGGACATCACTCAGTTGGAGCTCACCGCGCAGCTGCGCGGCCCCCAATTCCCACTCTGTGACACCGGGTCCCACATCGGCAGTGCTGACGACACCCTCTCACGCAGAAGCCCAAAGAGGCCTGTGCCCCCAGCCCCCATCCTTGTAGCTCAGGGCACTTCATCTCAACTGCCAAAGCCAACACCCTGTGCAGTGAGGGCCAGTGTCAGGTGGGGTGGTCTCCCAGGGACGGGGGTGCACAATTCCCCCTAGCACAGCCAGCAGCCAGTCCATCTCCCGGTTGACCCAGAGTGTTAAGGAACATAAAACCGAAGCAGAGGTTCCAGCCTCAGATATAGACTCCTGAGGTCAGATACTATGACTCCTTATTATGTCTCCTCGTCGTACTTACTTGGAAGTGTTTTCAAGTATGCCTTTGACCTCATTCATTTCTTCCTTCCCAAAATAAACAACGGTGAGATGAATTCTCCCATCCTGTTGGATGCACATCTCCCTAGAAAACAAAACACACACATGTCTGGTCGTTTTCACTGTAACAGGCAAGGTCCAAACATATACCTATTTTGTAAAGAGCAAAAGGTTCTTTTCTCTCTCTCTTTTTTTTTTTTTCAGAGAGAGAGAAAGAGAGAGCATGAGCAGAAGGGAGGAGCAGAAGGTGAGGGAGAAGCAGACTCCCTGCCCTGCAGGGAGCCCGATGCAGGGCTCCATTCCAGGACCCCGAGATCATGACCTGAGCTGAACACTTAACCAACTGAGCTGCCCAGGCGCCCCAGTGCAAATGATTCTTGAAGTAAACTGAGTGAACTGCCAAGAAAAGCAGAGATGGGACACCAGGACATTTCTGGTTGGCCATCACAATTACCTGCGTTTGTATTTATCTTCCCAAGAAAACAATGAAATGTAAACGAGCAGATCTAGTGAATGAAAACTCAGATGCACGAGGCCACAGGTCCAATCTACCACAGGCTTAGCCCCTGGAGCCACCTAGTGTCATGGAAAGGGCACTGGGTCCTTCCCCCTCTTTGCCAGAAGGAGTCTATGAAGGACAGAAGACAGAAATTCCATTTTACGGATAAGAAAGCTAAAGTCCAGAGAGGGTGGGACTAGAATCCTTGTCTCTGACTTTTCCTGTGTGTGCCAAACACAAACAGTCTTAAAGACTGGATGAACAAAGGCAAAAAGACCTTCTTTCAGGTAGAGCTACAAAAACCCTCCTTAACACCCGAAGGGAGTGACAAGGCAGAAGCACAGTTAGGGTATCTCGCCTTCCCAAAATCGCCTTCACTGCTTCCCCATTTCTCCTCTCCATGACCGATTATCCCAGGCGCCTGGCACCTCACACTCTAGGGCCCCGACAGCCCTCTAGGGGCCAGGCCTCCGGCTCTGGACTGGTCCAGACCCGCTCTCTCCACCAAAGCTGATTTATTTGTCCATGTCCTGTGCTCTAAATGGTAACACCTAAGCTAACCTGGTAAGATACTCTGCTGAGGGTTTGCCACATATACACGTGTGTAATATGTGCGTAAATTCTGTATAGCTATGTGTGTGTGAATGTGTGTGTATGTAAATATATGTGCATATACACGTGTTTATGTGTACACGTATGTGTATACATATGTGTGTGTGTGCACAGTTTAAACAGTTTTCTGGAAGCGAGTTAATGAAAGGTTCTACCGGTGGGATGATATATTGTGACATTTTGACATTTTGCATGTCCTTCCTTTTTCAATTCCTTTTGTCTCTCTATTCGCTACTTTCCTTAACCTCCCAAACAACACATCACAGCTTTCCAGAAGTCCCTGAGCTCTAACTGCAGAGGCCAATTTATTCAGTGCTTTTTATAATGCCATCAAAGAGGAGTGACTGCCTAGCTGGGGTTGCTGGGAGAAAGCCAAAGATGTAGGAGATACAGTTCCTGTGCTCAAAAACTTGGGAAATAAAATGAGCTCAAATAAAATCATGACACCTTGTGGCACAGATAACAAGCACAGAGAATTCAGAAAGCACAGCGAATCCTATCACCTTGACTGGTCAAGGCCTGAAGGATGGATAGGGGAGAGGAAGAGAGGAGGAAGAAGAGAATTCCAGATGGAAGAACTATCAGGGAAGATGATATTGACCCAAGGCTAGAGGCACGCAAGGCTCCTCCTGGTCACAGGCTTGGTTCCGCGAATCTATTTCTTTCCCATGGAAGAAAGTTGAGAGCTGCCTCTGAAACCCAGTCTGATGGCAGAGCTCTCAGACACAGACAAGAGACCAGGAACAAGAAGCGCAGCATGTGACAACGTGCCTCAAACCGAGAGCTCCCTCACAGACCCAGGCCCTGCAGACGGAATCTACTGACAACAAAATTCTCTGTCCGTAAAAGAGCTCTTTTGCAAACCTGCCAGACAATGCTTTAACTTCCTTTGCCAGGGTAGGATAAAAGCACACACAGCGCCAAGCACCCAAAAAATGGTGCTTTAAAATTGCATGTGTAGCTGGAAAAAATGTATCCCGGAATCAGGAGAGGGTTACCCGCTGAGCCTGGATAAAAAGCATTCTTGTTTTTCTAGTAACATCTCTGAAGGCATTTTAAAATCCATTTGAAGCGTTTTCTGCTTTCAAGAACTAAAAGAGAGATCCCTTGGACCTTCACTCTTCATTCACCAGCTGAGGCTTCCCAAAAAGGCAAAGCAGACTGGGTTCTGCGGTGCTCCTCCACGGCTCCACTCCTCGTACTCATTACTTCCTTCAACAAACGAAAACCATGCAAGCAACTTCCTATAGGCCAGATGCTCTACCCGGGACCTCAACAGTCCTGCCCTTGAGAAGTTCTCGATCTATTATCATAACTAAAACTAGTTATGACGCAATAAACAAACGCTCCACGAGGGAATGAGCAGAACTGTGGAAACACCATCACCAATCTCTTGGAATGATCTTGTAATTTTTATATTTTTCCAAACAAGTCTTACTAGACTCCATCCCCTAGAACAATGTGTGCGGGAGAAGAGTGTGTATGTGGGTGACTATGTACATGGAGATATCTGTGTTTTGGTGTGATTATTTGTGCCTGGATCCTTCGAGCTAACTGAGGTGCCCCGAGAGCACCTCTCTGTAACAGCCATGGTAGGGCTGTAGCAAAGTGCATGGAATGAATCTCAGGGCACCTCAACTTCCTAAGTATCCTTCAGGAAAGCTCTTCATTTCACATGGATGCTTTGTATTATATTAGCTCCACAGTCCTACGTGGTCTTTCTTCTATCTCAATCTAGAAGCCTCAAAAGTGTTGCTTCTTCACAAAGACCTTGTCTTTTTTTTCTTCTTCTTTTGCAGTTGAAGTATAATTAACATACACTGTTGTATTAATTTCAAGTACACAATATATAGTGATTCAACAATTCTGTACAATACTCAGTGTTCATCATAAGTGTAATTTTTTTAAAAGATTTTATTTATTTGAGAGAAAGAGATAGACACTGACAGAGAGAAAGAAAGTGTGAGCACGAGTGGGGTGAGGGGCAGACAGAGAAGCAGGCTCCCCGCCGAGCAGGGAGCCTGATTCGGGGCTCGATCTTGGGACCCTGGGATCATGACCTGGGCCAAAGGCAGATGCTTAACCGACTGATCCACCCAGGCGCCCCGATAAGTGTACTCTTAACCCCCATCACCTATTTCCCCCATCTCCCTCAACCTCCCCTCTGGCAACCACCAGTTTGTTCTCTGTATTTAAGAGTCTGCTGCGGTTCTTTTGCTTGTCTCATTTTTCTTTGTTTGTTCATTTGTTTTGTTTCTTCCACATATGAGTGAAATCATATGGTATTTGTCTTTCTCTGACTTATTTCACTCAGCATTATAATCTCTAGGTCCATTCATCTTGTTGCAAATGGCAAGATCTCATTCTTTTTTAATGGCTGAGTGATATTCCATTGTATATACACCACATCTTCTTTATCCACTCATCTATGGATGGACATTTGGTTGCTTCCATGATTTGGCTATCATAAATAATGCTGCAATAAACATAAGGGTGCATATATCTTTTCGAATTATTGCTTTCATTTTCTTTGGGTAAATACCCAGAAGTGGAATTACTAGGTCATAGAGTTAATTCTATTTTTAATTTTTGAAGGAACCTCCATAGTGTTTCCACAGTGGCTGCACCAGTTTGCCTTCCCACCAACAGTGCACGAGGACTCTTTTTCTTCACACCCTCACCAGTACTTGTTCTGTCTTGTGTTTTTTATTCTAGCCATTCTGACAGGTGTAAGGTCATTACCTCATTGTGCTTTTGATTTGCATTTCCCTAAAGATGAGTGATGCTGAGCATCTTTTCATGTGTCTGTTGGCCATCTGGATGTCTTCTTTGGAAAAAAATGTCTATTCAGATCCTCTGCCCATTTTTTTGGTCAGATTATTATTATTATTATTATTTTGGTGTTGAGTTGTATAAGTTCCTTACATATTTTGGATATTAACCCCTTATCAAATATGTCTTTGGCAAATATCTTCTAATAAATGAATTCAGTAAAGTCACAGGATACAAAGTTAATATACAGAAATCTGCTGTGTTTCTATACACTAATATTATGAAGTAGCAGAAAGAGAAATTAACAATCCCATTTCCAACTGTGTCAAAAATAATTAAATACCTAGGAATAAACTTAATCAAGATGGTGAAAGAACTGTACTCCCAAGTCTATAAAACACTGATGAAATAAACTGAAGATGACACAAACAAATGGAGATATTCTGTGCTTATAGACTGGAAGAACCGGTATTCTTAAAATGTCCATACTACCCAAAGCAATCTATATATTTAATGCAATCCCTATCAAAACACCAGCAGCATTTTCCACAGCACTAGAACAAATAATATTAAAATATGTATGGAACCACAGATAGCCAAAGCAATCTCGAGAAAGAAGAAGAAAGCTGGAGGTATAACAATCCCAGATTTCAAGATATACTACAAAGCTGTAGTAATCAGAACTACACGGTCCTGGCACAAAAACAGACATATAGATCAATGAAACATAATACAGGCCAGAAATAAACCCATGACTAATCTTCGACAAAGTAGGAAAGAATATCCAATGGAAAAAAAGAGTCTCTTCAACAAATGGTGTTGGGACAACTGGCCAGCCACACGCAGAAGAATGAAACTGGACCATTTCCTTACACCACACACAAAAATAGACTCAAAATGGTTGAAAGACCTCAATGTGAGACCTGAAACCATACAACTCCTAGAAGAAAACATAGGCGATAATTTCTTTGACACTGGCTGTAGAAACATTTTTCTAGATATGTCTCCTGAGGCAAGGGAAACAAAAGCAAAATTAAACTACTGGGACTACACCAAAATAAAAAGCTTCTGTACAGCAAAGGAAACCATCAACAAAACAAAAGGCAGCCCACAAAGACCTTGTCTTTTTAAGACATTTTTTCTCTGGAAACCAACAGTTCCTTCTCCCTGAGGATATTGTGCCACAGAGTACAGGGACTAATTAAGACATATTTTCAGTCAGAAAACATGTTTCACAGTCACTCTTACAGCTGTATTTTTATTTCTCAAGAGGCTGAAGGCACATCACGGTCTTTGAGTTTTGTTACTCATCTGAATGACTGCACTGTGGAAAGAACTACTTGACCATCATTTACACTCTCAGCACAGAGATAAGGAAAGGAGTTCCAGTGACCTGCCCAAGCTATGGAGGCAGGCAGGCACACAATCCAGCTTTCCTAAGGACCAGCCTGGTATTTGTATACCTCAGGTTACCCGAGCAGGATGAAGAATGTACTTTTGAAATCTCACAGCTTTGGTCTTACCGGTCTAGGACTCTGCCACAAAGTGGAATGGGTTTGTGTGACCAGGAGGAGGGTGGAAGAAGCTTCAACCAAACTCCAAATGTAAACTGGCCACGGGGAAGGACTGTTCACTTGCGTTCCTGATGGGACCAGTCAGATATGACTGTGCAATCTGGTGGACTAGGGGACAGGGGAACCCAAGGCCTATTTGGAGGAAGTGCTGTACTCCTAGGGAGAAAAACGCATCCTAAAGTAGGGTTTCTCAACTTCACACCATCGACATTTTGGACCAGAGAATTCCCTGTTGTGGAAAGAGCTGTCCTGTGCATAGCTGGAGGTCTAGCAGCATCTCTGGTCTCTACCTATTGGACATCAGTAGCACCCCCAACCCCCAGCTCAGTTGTGATAGCCAAAAAGGTCTCCAGATTTTACCAAATGTGCCAGGGTAGAGGGTGCAATCCCCACCCCCCCAGTCAGAACCACTATCTTAAGGAAGAATCAGGTTCAGCAGAATACTGGAGTTGTCATAGGGGTGCATGACTGTGAAAACAGAGTACGTCCCCAGGGTTTGTCCTGCTCTCCAGCTGGTTCCTGTGGACTCATGGGTAAGCCCTAGAGAGAGATGGAGCTGCAGGAAATGCTGAAAGGCTCGCTATACAGAAAATACAATTATGAGGGGGTGTCGGGAGCTCCAGCCAGGACTTTTGGGGAATTAATGTGGCAGCCTCCGTGGCATTAGCAAGTGCCAACAACTTTGGCTGTTGTCGGAAGCAGTGCGTTGGCATCATGCAGCTGATGCCTGAGCAGTCAGTGGAAGCTGAACTTGCATTTGAGCATATGTGAAACATCCCTGAGGATTCCTAGAAAGACCGGGAGGGCACAAGAAGCTGGATATCTTACCACAGAAGGTGACAGAGAGAAGGAAAATTGTGTTTTTATATAATTAGGGGTAGTTATTTTTATACCTCGGGCTAAATGGCCTATGGAAACATGGATTCAAAAATATTTACTGAGTAACTTTGTGGTGCAATGCTCTATTCTCATTGGAGTAAGATTTTAAAATGTAACCTTTTATGGTGCCTTGTAGGGGGACCAACCATCCAGGTTTGCCTGGGATTCTCCATGTCCTGACAAATGCCTCAGTCCCAAGCAAACTGGTACAACTGGTCACTCTACCTGCCTCAGTGACCTTATAGTGTATTGGAAGGAATGGACAGCTAAAGAGCGTAAGGCAGGATGGACTATCTGCAGCACAGGTTTGGAGGTGTAATGAGCCAAGAGACTGAGAAGAGTGTGATTACTTTCTTTTGAGGGATGAAGAAGGGGTCTCAAGGAAGAGGGAGTATTTAAGCTGAGTCCTGACAGGCTCCACACAGGTAGAGAGGAGCAGAGAAAGTGTTTTCTTGGCTCAGGAGGCATAGCTGCAAGGAAATTATATCACTGCTCTTTTCTAAGTCAATTTTCTACTCAAATATATCAGGTATGAGAAGCAAATCTATGATTTACCTTTAATTATGTCCCATGCAAATGAGATAATAAATATGTAACAGCTCATTAGTCTCCAAATGCTACCTATGGTCTGCGCTGCCAACAGGAAGAAACTGCTTAGCCAAAAGGCACTGGAAAAAAGGACTAGGTACTACCCTGAAGAGGGAAGAGAGAGTGACTGGGGCCTCCTGAAATTGGGCTTTAAAAAAATAACATTCTTTTTTTGGTTTGGTGGGTCCTCTCCCCTTCTCTCGCCCCAAGTTAATTAATATACAATTCCTGGATTCCATTTTTTGAGTAGTCTGATCAGTGTTAAAGAAATGAGCCTGATTTTTGACTCTCAACCAAGCAATCAGGACCCACTCTCCTGGTTGCCCATTTCAGAAGAGCAAATGCAATCGTTTCCAGCTGATCTTGGGTAAATGTTTTCCCATACTGGGGCTCAAATGAAATATGGAACAACTTCTGTTAGGTCCCAAAATAGACACTTTTCTCCAAATAAGGTGAATGATGTAAATTAGTGTTTCTCAAACATACGAACCCTAAAACTTTCCTAGGTGCAACACTGGTGCATGACTAGAGAAAGGGCCTGTGGGAGAGGCAGAGGGGCATGAGTGGGAGGAAGGATAATACTGTAATGGAAACTACATTAGTTTTCCTTCTGAAAAACCAAGAAGATCAGGGGCCTATCTCAACAGCAATCCGCAATGTGATGATGACCTGAAGCCTTTCTGTTATACTCAAAATTACACCAGGTTAGTTAGCCCTACCCTCAAGGCTCATTTTGGTCTGGAGAGTCTATAGTCATTGTTTTTTAAAGATCCAGAAATCTCCAGAAACATCTTCATGGTTCTAGGCAGAAAAGGGATTAAAATATGACTAAAGAAATTTTAAGTAAAAGATGTCCCTGATACTGAAAATATCATAATTGCTTTGAGAGGGATGAGAGAAGAGTCAGAAGAAGGAAACAAAGAACATTAAAACAAAATTAACTAGCAAAGTCTGAGGAGAATCATAGCAACGTGAAAAAGGGTTCTCAGACCAGCTGGAAGTAGTCAAAATAAAAATCAAGCAAACTTGAAATGAACTGGGAAAGATTTTTAGAAATCATAAAAAAATCATTTGCTTAAAAAATCCCTTTTTTTTTCTGGGAGAGGCTCAGAGAAAGGATACAAAGACAATCTATAGCTTTGTTATTATAAGTTTCTTCCTGCTATCACAAACTACACCTTGAAATAACTGATGAGCTTGAGACCTATAACCCAGAAGCCAAGGGAAACTAAAGAGCCAAGAAGCAAATATGAGAACAGTTTCAAAGGCAAATCAGGTGATTAAAAAAAAAGAAGAAGAAGAAGAGCAAGAGGAGGTAGGTTTAAGTTAATACGCTGTTGGGCAAAGGGGAAACATAAAAACAGGGCTAGATGTGAAGCAAGTTCTCCTGGATACGCTCCCTCTATTTCTGGCCACAGGTAAAGGGGTCCTTAATGATGGTGTCCCCCAAACCCCAAAGGAGTCATGTGGAGCATTCATGGGAGAGGAAACAGCACCTGGAGCCTGTGAGGATCCTCCACGGGCCAGAACTACGGACGACAGCAACAGAGAACCAGCCTGCCATAGTACAAAGCCATCTCATCTCCATGAATAACAATGGCGCCACAAAGGGGCTCCCAGTAGCTAGATCAGAGCGGTCCATGGTGCTCCTGCCAACCGCATTCCTACTCACAGAGACTGTAATACTGAAGCTTTAGCTTTGTAATGTCTTGTAAATCCCAGGAATAGCTCTCATTTAATGCTTACTGACGCTTCAATAATGGCCGTTAGGGTCTCGTACTAGGAGAAAGCTTTTGCCCCCAACAAATAGCAGCCTTCTCTTCATTAACTACTGAGGGCGGAAGTAAACCAGCCTTAGTTTCCCCCTTGTCCCTTTGTCTGACAGAAAGCTCAGAGCTGGCATTTTTGACAAACTGCAACTGTTTCCCTTGGTCCCGGGTTCCAGGCACACCCATCTTCCATTCCGCATTGTTAATCAGTCTTTGTTAATGACCTTTATAAAAATGGTTTTATTAAATTGGTATTTTTTTGTAAACACAAATAATTTTTAGGATTAGTTGACATGACTCAAGTAATAATGAGAATAAATACCTTAGTCCATATATTCCATGTACCCAGGAATCATTTTTGTCCCGAGGGCCCACCCCCGACATGGTTCTGGAACATGAAAACTTGGTCTTTGGTTCCTTGCAGATTGTACCCCATGCCTGGCTTTCACCCCAAGTATGCTGATTTCTCAGACCCAGTCCTCCCTAGGGGCCATTCTCTCTGGGGGAATTTTGGGTTCTACATCTATTTCTTCTGTCCAAGAAGGCATCTTTGTTATAATTCTTAGTCATTTGGCTCTTTTCTAGGTTAACAGTTAGCAAACTGATGCTGAAGTGAAAAACAAAACAAAACCCTAAATCTATTGGTAATAACCAGTGTCAGAGCTACAAGGGGAGCCATCTGGACCAGTACTTTGATTTTACAGAAGATACTAAAGCCAGATACATAAAGCTACTTGTAAAAGATTCCTCATTCAAATGGTGTCAGAACAAAGCGTGTCTACATTTTGAAAGACATGCACTGGAAAGATAATGTTTTAAATACATTAATTTCACACTGATCATTGCAAATCCTATACCAAAAATAGTGGCAAATGACAAGTCTTGCTACTAATAAATGACCAATGAACAGGATGTAAATCTTCACATGGAAGACAAGAAGACAGTGGGAGAAACAGAAGATTGATTTTCCCCTCATGTGGCTCCTGGCTCCTGGCTCCAGCAACTCCCTCCAGAAGAGCTGGAGAGTCAGTCCAGGCGGGGAGAAGGTGGCCGAGGGGAACAGCTGGCCTGGGGAGAGATGGGGCCCAAATCCCAATTCAGGATCTCCGTAAAGGAACAGCCACAGTGGAATACATGGTCTCTCCACCTCACATGGAAAGTAAAGAAGGACATTAGGACTCTCTTCATTACACTTTGTGAACTAACCCCTGCAAAAAAGGTGGAGTGGGCAGAAGCAAAGGAAAAAAATGATCATAGTCAAGATCCTTCATAAGAGCAGAAAAAGAAGGGATGGGAAATGCTGATAGTCAGATGAAACATCTTATATATACCCTCCACAACACACACACACACAGCACCAATCATTAAACAGAAGGCCCAAACCTTATCTTCTTTCCTCTTTTTGATTTGGTGGGGGGAGGGAAGAGCTGCTAAAGACAACAGGTGGAGATGAGAAGGAATCTCATGGGGCTGCTGTTCCAGGCCTCAGCCCTTCCCTGAGGGCCCATTCTCAGAGCCAAATCATCCTCCCCTGAGGACAAAGACCCACCCACCACTAGGAAGAGTGAGCCCAGCACAGCTCATATCCATCCCAGGGCACAGAAGAGCCATGGGAATAGGGAACCTCCAACAAAGGCCGCACAAAGCCTCCACCGAGTGTTCTCTGTTCTTGGAGACTACAAATAAAGTGAATAGAACAATAAATACCCTGCCCTCAGAATATAGCCAGGAGTGGGACACAAATAGTTCTCCATCAAGACGGGGAGGTAGCAAAGGAGAACCGCCCCCCCTACAAGGTCAGAGCAAACAGTCTGTGTGGCCCTCTGTATGCCAGGCAGAAGGAAGATGAAGGGCCATCTCACAGCAACTATGTTTCAAGAAGACTATCAAAATTAAAGGAAGAAAAAAAAAGAGAGAAACAAGAAAGCCAACAGCATTTGAAAAGTAAATGAAAAGCCTAGTCTGAAAGAAAATACAATTCAAACAGAAGAAAATATCTTACACATTTCACACTTTCTTAAAAAAAAAAATGTGAATTCAATAAAGCAAGTTCAAAGAAGAAATGATAAAAACAACAGATTAAAAGGCACATTCTGTGCTGAGAAAATAAGGTGGCAGCCCAAACACACAAAAGTAATAAACTAAGCATAGCAAGGGACAGAATCGATGCATCTGAAAATCAAATTGCTCATCTCGAGGAAAGCCTTATGTGAAAGCAGCTAAAAGACTAAGGCATTAAGAAATGGAAGCTAATACAAAATTAAAACACCGAAAAATTTTCCTGACATGAAAGAATCCACAAAACAAAAAAGAAAACTCAATTAAGTACAGGAAAATCTGAGCGAGAACAAGACACTGCGCTGAGACATATCCTGATGAAGCTATTATGATTCAAGATTCAAGAAGGAATTCTTCAGGCACTCAGACAAAAGTAAGTCATTCTCAGAAGCGAAATAAAGTTGTCCTAACATTTCTCTGTGGGATCATCAGATGCCGAAGAATGTCTACAAACTTCCCAGGAAAGAAACTGTGTCCTAAGAATTTTAAGCCCAACCAAGTTATCTTTAAATTAAAATGACCATAAGTAGACATTCCACTCTTAGCACATAGGACACTTCTTGAAAAATTTTCTCACCCACCGAATCTAGCCAACCAAGACCTCAGGACTGAAGCCCCTGTTGTCAGAGGGCTGCTGATGGGTCCGTGAAATCCACTTACACACAGGCTCTGTGGCTACAAAACAGAACACAGAGGCTGCAACCCCTGACAAGGTAGAAATAATAGACGGCCAGCACACTGGAAGAGGGGATGTAGGAGAGGGAGAAACTATGACTGTGCCGATTTCCTCCTCTTTAGGTGATTTTTCAGTCATTCCAGTCTAAATTGAGAATATGCAGCAAAAAATACATAATAATTCCAATCTTTTCTGTTGTGCAAAATCTTTTTTTTTTCTTTTTTAAATTTTAGAGGGATCTCAGCAGCACCTGGGTGGCTCAGTTGGTTAAGCGTCCAACTCTTGGCTTAGGCTCAGTTCATGATCTCAAGGTGGTGAGCTCTATACCCAGATGGGGCTCCATGAAGGGCGTGGAGCCTGCTTAAGATTCTCTCTCTCACTCTTCTGCCCTTTCCCCCACTCTCTCTCTCTCTAAAAAAAAGATAATTTTAGAGGGGTCTCTTCAGAGCTAATAATACCTCTTACAGCAGAGAAACATTTTATTAAAGATCAGCAATTTCTTCAGATTATACTTCAGATTCTGAATTTATACTTTGGATTCACTTCTATAAACTGAGTCAGGCAAAAAGTAATTCTTTAATTAAAAACAGAATATACAGTATATCTCATGCTGTATTAAATTATCTCTAGCTAGCAAGTTATTCTATCTGCATATATCCAAAGAAAATACCTACAATAGAGTTCAATTAATGTTAAAAATGGTTAATTTGGGAGGAGTGGATTTTTAAATAATTCATTCCTTGTGTTCTATATTATTTAAATATCTTATAATAGCTATATACCACTTTTACAAACTAAAAATCCATGTTTAAATTATAACAGCCCAAAAAATCTTTTGTTGAATTTTTTAAAAAACATATGGTAACTACATAAAAATTTACAAAACAGAATTCAAAAGAAGAAAACAAAAGTCACTCATAATGCCATCTTCAGTTCCAGCCAGAGTTAATATCTGCTAATCTTATAATAGAAAGGATTTCATAATGGGTCTAATACCTAATAAAATAGAAGCAACATTTACTCTTTGTTCTTAAAAAAAAAAAGGATTTCATAAAGACAACGTCAAATATTTAATAAATAGCTCCTTATATTTTTTCCCAATACTATAATGTTTGTATTAATTCTATTTAAATATTTAACTGACCAGCGTTTACTCTAGAGTGTTGGTATGCAGTAAGAATTAAATATTTTCTGCTATGTTTGATTAGTTGTCCTAAAGCCATACACTGAACAATCCATTCTCTGCTGGCTGATTTGAAATGCCACCTATACTAAGTTCTGACACAGAATTAAATACTCTCAGGTTTGAGTACCCTTTCTTATCTCATTGTTTTCAGAGACCCAACACACTCAGAAACCCCTGGAGTACAGAGCAAACTCCCCACTCGGCTTCCTCTGTGCTGGGAAGCCTTTCTTGCGGCCCACTGCCCCTTGTCTCTGTTTCTGCTGCAGTTCCGAGCTCCTTTCGTGTGGCTTGTAGGCCACGGGAATGTAGGCATCCTCTCCTTACCCCAACGTCTGGTCGGGTATCTGGCACACACAGGCCTTCGAAATATCCTACCCACGTCGTAAGCCTTCCCACCCACCTCCTCTCCTGCCTCTGTGCCACAGCGGGCATTTTATTTGTTTTAAAAACATGACCTAGAATTGCATTTCATTTCACTATCTCAGTTTTGGAGACTGGCAAGGTAGTCGTTTTATCTGTTTCAACAATATTTCCCTTCTAGTTTTAGTCCTATCCTTAAATATTTGCAATCCTCACGACACTAAGGCAAGAGCCAGTCCTGTATAACCAAGAGAATCCTGCTGCTCCGGGCCCGGTGCCTATACAGAAAACCGAGCGGACGCTGCTTCAGCGGGAGCACTACCCCGCCCCGCCCAGCACGCCCCGCGGCGGGCCTTCACGCCGGCCTGACGCTAATCTCAGGGCCCTTCATCCGGCGCACTCTAGGCAGCTTCCGGGCCAGAGAAATTTACTGGAAACGAGTCCTAGAACTGGCCACACCAGCCGCGGGAAGCAATGATTTGACGTAATGCCTAGTGCCAACCACAGGTTTAGTCCTTCTCGAGAAATCATGCTGAAGCCCTCTGACATCCCAAAGAGAAGGCAGGGGACACAGAAACACCAAAGGAAGGCTGCCAGAAGCCAAAGGTCCATAGACACTTCACTACCGGAGCCAGGGGACAGTGCCCACAGGGCCTCTACAGATTGGGAGCAGTTGACAAGATCAGCCCACCCTCCCCCTGCATGGTGTCACAACTGAAGGCACAACTGCTGAACCTGGAAAAGAAAGACAATGGGCATTGTGACAGCTGTCTTTAAAGATCTGAAAGGCTCTGATGTCTAAGAGGAAATGGATTTGTTCAGTCATTTCCTCAAAGGCTAGAACTAGACCCACTGGGTTGAAATCACAGGGAGGCAGACTGCAGGTCCAAATAAGAGCAAGCTTTCTATCTGGAGCTGCTCAACCACAGAGCAGCCTGCCTAGCGAAGGAGGCAATTAGTTACCTGGCACGCATGCTCATGTACACACACACACACACACACACACACACACACACACACGTTGCATAGAGAACGAATGTCAGCGATGCTCTGGAGGGATTCTGAACTAAGGGAGGATTAGACCAGGTGACCTCCAAAGGCGTCTTTTAAGACTATTGGATTTTGACCCTAGAATTTATTTAGATAAAGGTTAGCCTTCAAATGTAAAAATTTTAAAAAGACTGCATTCATTATCTAGAATTTTGAGAAGTATCAACCACACCCTTATACTGAGCATTACTGGCTTTTTATAATATGAATTTAATGATAAAAGATTAAAAGTAAGTTTGAGAGGCACCTGGGTGGCTCACTTGGTTAAGCTCCTGGCTCTTGAATGATCTCAGGGTCGTGAGATGGAGCCCCACATTGGGCTCCATGGAGCCTGCTTAAGATTCTCTCTCCCTCTGCCCCACCCCCCTCTCTCTCTCTCTAAAAAAACTAAATAAATACAAATAAGTTTCAGGGGAGCCTGGGTGGCTCAGTCAGTTAAGCGTACACCTGCAGCTCAGGTCATGATCCCAGGGTCCTGGGATCGAGCCCCCGCACTGGACTCCTTGCTCAGCGGGGAGTCTGCTTCTCTCTCTGCCGCTGCCCCTCCCCCACACGTGCTCACTCCCTCTCTCAAATAAGCAAATAAAATCTTTAAAAATTTTTGTAAAATAAAAATAAATTTGATCTTCCAAGATTTATAATTAGACACATATAACTTTTATCTTTACAGTAAGCTGGCTAGGTGAGTGAGCTGATATAGGTGAACCAATATATGAATGTTAGCCATGATAGCTTACAAGAGCCAACACTGCACAGTAAAGAGCTTCAAGACACATATGTAGGGTGCCTGGGTGGCTCAGTTGGTTAAGCAACTGCCTTCGGCTCAGGTCATGATCCTGGAGTCCCGGGATCGAGTCCCGCATCAGGCTCCCTGCCCAGCAGGGAGTCTGCTTCTCCCTCTGACCCTGCCCCCCTCTCATGTGCTTTCTCTCTCTCATTCTCTCTCTCTCTCAAATAAATAAATAAAATCTTTAAAAAAAAAAGACACATATGTAAAAACTACATTACCGCATCTGAAAACAAAACCCTACTTAATCTTCTTGAGTAGCTATAAAAGCAAGTGCTTGGAAACTTCTTGGTATAATTCTAAATTTAGTCTCTGAGGAGATGTAGGTTAGAATAAAAAATGGATACTGATTCAATCCGTCCCAGCCACCTCAGGAGCAGGACAGCCAGGGAAGGCCTCCCACAGCTGAGAGTGCACATCCTCCAGCCAAGTCCATGGGCCGTGGTGGCCCTGACCTTCGAGAGTCTGAGAAGCCTCACACCGTTGATGAGACAGCGTGGTCTGTGCTGTCCCCAAACCTGATCCTAAACTCAAGCTAGACCTGGACACAGCAGGCATTAGGCCATCTCTGCATGTCCTGATGAAAAGCCACCCCTCAGAATTTCCCCTTCTGAAGGTAAATCTGCTTGTCTGACAGTTTTCTAATTGCTTAAGGGAAAGACAAATGTAAATGATAAACTTTACATGAAGAGAACAGTTGAACAAGAAGAGAAAAGGGCCTTTGTACTTGGCTGGGGAAAGGCGGGAGATGACGGGAAATGATATCAGCATTTTAACGCATGCCACACGGAGGAAGGTAAACATGTACAAACAAACAAACCTGAAATTCTGCATGAACTGCCGGAACTTGTCCACCCGCTTTGCCAGTGGCACGATAATGTTGATGAGCGTGTTGCCCATGTTGAGCTTTTCTTGTTTTACTTTCATGATCGGGCCAAACGGTCGAAACAAGACGAGTCGTCTGAATTCGTGCTTCTGCTCCCCTTTGAACGTAAGCTCATACAGAGTGCCTTTATCCTTTTCTGTGCGGTAGATCCCTGTCAATGGAGACACAAAGAGAGTGTTAAAAATTAACCCTGGCTGCTGAGTATATTTTTTTTATAGCTGAGATCTAGCACAAAATGCCTTTTAAAACATTAAATTAAGATTAAATCTCTACATGTAATAAGTATTAGAAAACCCAAAATGCTCCCATATTTAAAATCCCCAAAGAAATCAAAATACCATCAATTTAAAAATCATAGTTTTGAAGACTTCCTATAAACACAGAAAGAAATTTGTGATGTTGGATACAAAACTGTATTTATAGTATACAGAGGCATTCATAAAAGGACAGTAAGGAAACATGCCAAAATAAGATGGGCTGTGATGTGGAGTGGGGTTGTGCGTTTTTTTTCTTTTCACTATTATCCACTCTTTCTGCAATAGGATTAGATAAATACCATAGTTATTCTATTTATTTAATTGTAAAAGAATGTTAAAATTATCTCTTAGAAATTACACCACTTCAGATGGACTGACCATAGCGATCTATTCAGAGCACTTCAGAGTGGCCCTCTGGAAGCTTCTGGAAGCGTTAAAGCACACAACACATAAAATACCCAGCACAGTGGTAGGCACACATCTTATTTAATTCCATATCATCCTTCCTACTTCTGAGAAGCATCATAGCTCAGTGCTCCCGAGCCAGACTACCTGGGATATCTAAGGCCCTCCAAACTGTGCTCTACCCCATGTCACTGGTACTGAAATGCCACAGTCGCCACCCGTCAACTCTCAAGATGAGCTTGACCCGACAGAATTTTTCTATCAAATAAGCAAACGATTCCCGATGCTTAGGTTCCACTGCCTGTGGGTGTTTTTTTCTATAGTCAGAAAAAAACTCCGGTAAGAATCCAACAAATTGCCAGACAAGCTCCTTCATCTTTTACCTCTGACTTGCCATGTTTTCTACTGCAGCTCTCATCCCTCCTCCCAGTCCCCACGTTAGCTGGCATGCACTTCCCAGTCTTGGAGTAGCTTCAAAAGTTCGTCTCCAGGGAAGTGCCTGCCCACGGGAGTTACAGTTCTCAGGCCTCTGACACACCACCCTCCTTTCTTCCTCACTCCCTCTGCTTTTGTGGGCACTACAGGTCTTCTTCACAAACACAGCCAGGTTCTCTGCTCCACTCTCTGCCGTACAGGGGCTTTTCATGCTCACAGCCTGCTTTACCGCCTCTTTGATCCTTTTCAAAGACTGGATCTCCTTCAGGAGCCCCAGAGAGGAGTCTGGTCCTGCGGATTTTCAAGTAGTCTCATTTCTCACAGCTGTCCCAAGGGCCTGCCTCGAGAATCAAGCTGCACAATCTGCGGGCGGCCAGCACGGGTGATTTAAGGACCCAGGCACACAGTGACAAGGCCTGAGTGCCCTCCTGAAGCCTCCATCGATTCCTTGGGTAACAGGGTATACTGCTCAACGGCCCTCAGAGCCACAGAAGCCGAGAGAGGTTTTGCTGAGCTCACGTTGGAACAGAACTTAGAGTCCCTGCAGGGGCCATTCATGGAAGAAAGAAGAAGGTTCATGTCTTAGGAAGCTCAAAGGACTTCTTTGAAAATGTGAAGTGGTTCCCTTCAAAGTCTGTTCATTCTTTCGGGCAATCAGTACTCGCTGAGGAAACAGGCTCTCGGCAACGTCTAGCGCTGTCTGCTGCAGCTGGGGAAACCACCAACTTCCGGGGTTAAAATAAGGCTGGGCGAGTGAGAAAGGGGTCGCTTTTGGTAACAGAGGCCGCACAGCTGGGAGGGGCCCGCCAGGGGCCGGTGGCTGCGCCTCGTCAAGCTCCTGGTATCTGGTGTCAGCAAGCACACCTTCTCCACACAGCCGTCCATGTGGGAAAGGCTGCCGACAGCTTAATGTGCAGATAAAAATGTACGTGGGCTGAAGAGAGTTTTTTAACTGAGTCATTTTCTTTCTTGGCACCAGGATAAGAATCATTAACTTTTAAAAATCTGAATCCACAGATTTGAAAATACAGGTAGGGAGATACACGAACCCATCTGAAGCGATGGGCATCTACTTAGAGAGAAGCCCGGAAATGTGAGAATTCTCACGACAGTGATCCTCATAGGTACGTCAGAGGAGCTGCCTCCCGACAGGCAGCAGCTGTGGCCGTGGCCCCCAGGTGTGGCACCGCTTCCTGTGGAGGCCAGCGCACCCAGGCCGAGTGTGCACACAACAGTTTCAGCTGCTTTCTCACTGTCTTCCACATCCCATGCCTCAAAATAGTAATTGCATCAACTTTTTAGCATATTTCCCCATACTCAAACTAATTAAATTAATTATGTCTTACAAATCTGATTTAGATCTCTTAAGTCCATTTCAAGTAAGTTATTTAAAACTCTCTTGCAACCTGTGTCCACTAAAACCCACACCCAGCCATCCACCCACCACACCCGCAGGCACGCCCTCCCACACCTGCACACTGGCACTCTCAGTCCGCTTGTAACACAAAGAACAACTCCTCAGTGGAGCCCCGTGCCTCCTGGAAATCTTCAGTGGTGGAAACACAAAGAGCCTGAGAGAAAGGGGGCAGGCAGAAGGATTCCGAGACAGAAATGGCCTTTCAGCCAATGAGCTGGCATGCACACCAGCAAATACAAAGCAAAGCGGCTTTGCGTAGGATAGCATCATTTTTAGGCATTATGTAAATTAAAGATCAAAATAAAAACTTTGGTGCTAGCTTAGATTTTGGGTTAGATACCCTAACTGCCCTCTTTCCATTGACACCAAGTTTACTTTGAGTTTGGTATTTCCGCTTCCTGAGCAAATATCCTAGTGCTCATCTTATGCTACTCAAGGGGACCAGGCTGTATGTAGGATGACCCACTAGGTGGGGACACCCCTGGCATCCAAGATAAAGCTTCATGGTCTGCTGCAAATGTCTGTTCCTTCAGCAGGTGAGGAACTAACCAGACAGAGGCCCCCTCTCCACGTCTTGTCATCAACCTAGGACCTCAGAAATCAAGATGCCAGATGTCAAGGAGGTACCACTCCTTACCCTCACACTCTTTTTTTTTTAAAGATTTTTTTCAAGATTTTATTTATTTATTTGAGAGAGAGAGAGAATGAGAGAGAGCATGAGAGGGAAGAGGGTCAGAGGGAGAAGGAGGCTCCCCGCTGAGCAGGGATCCCGATGCGGGACTTGATCCCGGGACTCCAGGATCATGACCTGAGCCGAAGGCAGTCACTTAACCGACTGAGCCACCCCGGCGCCCATTACCCTCACACTCTTACTTACCCTCCCTCAATATGAGTGTCCACAGGTTGTGGTCAATGCTGCCTGCTGATCCCAGAAGTGTCTCCGCTGTCCTACCTTCCCACACAGGTCAGGTCTCTCACCAGGATAACTACAATTCTCTGCCAACCCACATCCCACTTCCAGGGCCCAATCCATCCTGCAAAGGATATCCTGAGACTGCCACGAATCTTCAAATGCTCAGGTACTACAAGTAAGTAACTCTCCCCATAAAACAATAAAAAGTAACCACTTTCAGGCTTTTCGTCAACGGCCAGGGTAGGGAATTGTCTGTACACACCTTGCTTTCCACTCATCACGGTGCGTCAGCCCACAGCAGCTTCTGGACGTGTCCTGACGCAAGCTTATCACTGTTTCCAACCTTCACCAAACGTGTTTCTTCTGTTTGATAAGAAATGGTTGCACCGACCGGTGTCCTTGCCAAAGCACTTCATGAATTGCCTTGTCGTACTTCTATTTATTGCGTTCTGTGTGTATCTGTTCTTGTTACGAAGCCATGCAGACAACTTCATCACTTTAATCTCTCCGGAATTTCTAAGAGCCTCAGCTTACTTAGAGCTCGTCCTTACTTCATCACTACTACTAATAGCTGACTTTCTTTTCAGAGGCATTTTCTCCCCCACAAAACTACAACCCACCTATCACTTCATGAAGGCTATCAGGTACTTAACAATAAACAGGAAGCAAGGGCATGTTGTGATTCCAGCGCAGCCGTGGGCGGGGATCCTCGCCAGGGACCCGCCAGCCCGACACGTTTCATATTCACGTGACATGGTTACTCTTATCCTCACTGATTTTTCTTATTATGTACTGTGGATTGTGTTTTATATTAGAAATATAAAAATGAACATAAAATCACTGTGCTCTCAGAGAGAAAGGTAGATAGGTAAGCAACACAGGCATAAATGCATGATAAGCCCCTAAGAGAGTCTGCCTAAGCTGGAAGGGAACAGAAAGGAGGAAGTCTTCTACCTAGTGGAGGTATCAACAGTTTGATAGAAGATATTTCACCAGAACTGAAGACTGAGTGGGTGTTTGCCACGACTGCAAAATCAGAGAGGGCATTCTGTGGAAAGACAGCAGCATAAGCTAAGATACTGAAAAAACGAAAACTTGAGGCACTTCAGGGAAGCTGGGGTGCAGAAGTTACGTCTGGGACAGAGACGGGGGACGAAGCTGGAGAGTCAGGTGGGGCACGCCATGCTGGCCCGGAGCTCAGGGGAGTGTGGCAGGTTGTTACAGAGGAGCCGGGAGACCACGTCAGCACCATCCCCTTAGAGCAGCGGGAGCGTGGAGGGACCACAGGGATTGAGCTCAGATTGCCATGAGGAGGGAACCACAATGATTCAGCAAGAAAGGACAAAGGCCTGAACAAGTGCCAGTGGGAGGATGAGAAGCAGAAAGAACTCAAGAAATGGGACAAATGTAGTGTGTGGGGGAGAGGGAGAAACGTGGTGTGACTCCAGTTACGGGTGAGAAAGGGGCTGTGAGTGGAGCACCGGATGTGCTGATTTCCGGCGCTGTAGGAGGACGGAAGCTCAGCAGACAGGCCTCCCACTGACACACAGAGGTAGGTGTCCCCAGCATGCAGAGCCACCAGGAAGTCTGTAAGGACAGAAGAGGGAGCCCGGGACGCTGGCCTGGGGTGTCCCAACCCTGCAGGAGCCGTGTGTGTGGATCAGCAAAGGAGGCTGAGAGGCCAGGAGCAATGAGAGCGGGACGACGCAGAAGACAGGAGCCCGCCCGTGAGCGACGGGCAGCGGCCGTGCTGGCTGTTCCATCAGGGTTAAGTACGAGGACGAAACTGGCCCCCTGGAGGGCAAGCAGGCGGTCACTGGTGACCTGACCAATGAGGGTTTCAGAGAAGTGTCAGGGCTGCAGGCCAGACGTGAAGGGTGATTAGAGCCGAAGCACCAAGTTGAGGGAGTTGAGTATTTTCCTTTCATCTCTTTGAAGTTGTCAAGTGACGGTTGCTGCCTCAGGACCGTTGCCTTTTCTCTCCTGTCTGCCTGGGATGCTTTCCCCCCAGGGGTCAGGCATGGCTGGATACTTCTCGCCACGAGTCTCAGCCCAAAGCCATCTCCTCGAAGAGGCCTTCCGTGGTCTTGCTCCCCAACCCCCCGTCCCCATCACTCTGCCACCGCTTTCCCATTTCTCGTTTGTTTGAATGTTTGCACCGCACACTATGTGAATGTGTCTACTGACCCGCCTATTCCCACCACTAGAAGGTAAGCTCCACGGAAACCACAACTGTTTCTGCAGCCCTAATGCATACCCCTCACACAGAGGTAGGGCAGGAGGGTGGGAAGGAAGGTGCTTGGTTAGAAGGGAATGAATGCAACAGAGTAGCACCCAGAGGAACTTGGGTTGACAGTGTTTCTTAAAAAAAAAGGGGGGGTGCACCTGGGTGGCTCAGTTGCTTAAGTGTCTGCCTTTGGCTCAGTCATTAACCCTGGGGTCTTGGGATCGAGCCCCGCGTCGGGCTCCCTCCTCAGCAGGGAGCCTGCTTCTCCCCCTGCTTTCCACTCATGCTCTCTCTCACTGTCTCTGTCTCTCTCAAATAAATAAATAAAATATTTTTTAAAAAATAGGAAAGGGGCACCTGGGTGGTGCAGTTGATTAAGCATCCAACTCTTGGTTTCAGCTCAGGTCAGGATCTCAAGGTCATGAGATCGAGCCCCATGTCAGGCTCGGTGCTCAGCACAGAGTCTGCTTAAGATTCTCTCCCTCCTGCTCAAGGGCTCTCCCTCTCTCTCTCTCTCAAGTAAGTAAGTAAGTAAATAAATAAATAAATAAATAAACAAATCTTTTAAAAAAATAGGAAAAAGAAACAAGCTTTCATATGTTGAGAGGAAGGAACAAATAGAACCAGGCAATGAGGATGCACGGATGTAATGACAAACTGAGAGGTGAGGGGGGGGAACCACGACCCAGAAAAGACACGTTTTTGGACAGAGCAGCATCACCTATTCTCCCAAACAGGGCAGAAGTTGGAGAGCAAGGGTGCAGGTGGTGCAGGTGTGGGGCAAGGAGCCAAAGGAACCCACGAGAACTAATACCGTTAATTCCTCGGTGAAGCAGGAGGAAGGGCAGGCTGAGGACGAGAGGACTAAGGGTGGATACAGGCTTTGTGAGGGCGCTGGGGGCTCGGGAGGGTGGCCAGAGAGTGCGGCTGGGCTGGAGATCATAAATTTGTACCGATACCAGCATGTATGGAACTTCAGCGGCTTTTCTCCTGCAGCATGAAGAACAGGCAAAGGAGGGGAAAAGACAGTGAGTGACTGATCTAGGACCAGGCTCTGCAGGGCAAGGAAATCAGGGCGCTGGGAAGCAAGTGGCTGAAGGAACACACTATGGGGTCCAGGCTAGAGAAGGAGTCGTCAAGCCTAAGGAAAGGCAGGTCAAAGTTTACGGAATGGGTCAGAGTGTGAATAAACAATGGAGAGACCGAAGTCAGAAGTAATAACAGAAGTCCTGGGGGAAAATGGATTTCTGACGATGTCTAAGTTTAATGAAGAAGCAGGGCTCTTACAGGAGATGACAAGGCCCACACTGCCCTGGAAACCAGCCTGTGCACTTTCGCTCCCTCCCTGCCCTTGCCTCAGCCAGACCACACAATGTGCCGTTCGAGACCCCTGACTACACAGATCTCGTTTTCGCCCTGAGCTCTTATTCTTCAAGGACTGTGGGCTTCTTACGAAGACGTGGTAGATCCATCGCTTTCTGTAACTTTAAGAAACCAGTGGCAAACAATGACAGTCTAGACGCCTACCTGGGGTAAAGGGAGTTTAAGGGGCTCAACACAGCAGTGGGGCACTAATATAGTGGGGTATTCTGCAGGGATTCCAGAACAAACATCCAAGGCGGGGGAGTCAAAGCGGCCACTGTCAGGGCCCGTTTCCGAACAGCTGCAGAACTTCCTCTCAACACACCATGGGACGGTATATCCAGGATGCTGTGGAAAGCAGATGACTTCAGATCCAGGTAGCAGCAATGAGCAGGAGTTAAAAGGTCAAAGGGCAGGGAATGTGTGACCTTGTTACTGTCTCTGGCCAACCGCTGAGCCTGTCTGTGTGAAATGACTTGAGCAATGTACTGCCAAAACAGAGGACATACTGCAGGTGTCTCCTTCTCAAAGCACACTCAGAAACTTCATCTTAGGCCTAAAAAAGTCTTCCAACAAGGTAAGCCACTTACCCATTTCCTTTTACAGACGGGTGAATTGAGGCCCTCATAGCAGTTAAATAAGGAACATGTTCAAGGTTACAAGTGGTATCCTTGCAGATGATGGGCATAATGACTGCATTTCAGAGCATGCCATGGTAAATCTCTTTGAAGGTAACTTTACCATCAAAAGGATGTTTATAATTCTTTCTTCTCTGCTCTTCCTTTCAAGATTGACTTTCGAGGACAGAAAAACATCAACAAAGATCACTTCAGAAAGCTAATCGTTAACTTTCCAAAGTATATCAGGAAAGTCAGGCTTAAAACTCATCTCTGAAGATTAATATATTAGCGATTCATTCACGGACACCAATTTCCTCATCTTTAAGAAATGGGATTAATAATAATACTTCTTCATAGGGCTGTTGTAAAGATTAAATAAATTAGTACATGTCTGGTACATGGGAAGTACTCAGTGATGTCAGCAATAGCAATAACCCTAATAACTGTTATTACTACTATAATTATCATGTCATCCTACTTTGCTCCATTAGCCATTTAATGCATTCTGGCTCTTGGTCAGAGAGGTCCGGGCCCTGGGGCAGGCCTTCCTCTTGTTATGCTACACTGGCATTCCACGTGTTTAGAAGCTGAATCCAATCATTCATCATTGTGGATCCAGAGATATGAGGATTCTTGAATACTCTGGTAAAAAGCCTGGTAATATGCAAAGTAGCATATATAATATTTAAGTCAGGAAAATTTTGAGCAATATTGCAATAGGATTTTATTTTTAGCTGTTGCTTATGCATAGTCTCAGCTGGAATTTTCAAACCATTGATCCCATAGCCCTTTATCAGATATCATGATCTTTTGTCTGACGATACCATCCCCTCATCACCATACTGGTTAGCAAGACCCTGCACCCTATCACACCTACACCCCCCCCCAACACTGACATAATTAGAACAGCCTCCTTCCCTCTGCCAGACACACGCAGTCTCCTGGCTTTGTTGACGGCTTCTGTGCTTGGCCAACATCTATGCCAGAGACTCGCAGCCCAACTCTTGCTTCACTGCTCACTTTGTGCCACTTTAAACAAGATATTTAATGACACAGGGTTCCTACTTTTTAGTCTTAAAATTGAATCACAGTGTATGTTCAAAGCATCAACAACAACTGCTTTGTGCTTCAAGGAAAATCATTAGTTGGATCTTACATAAGCATTTATTTTATTTTATTTGACTAACTCATCTAATTAGTGGTAAAAATTCATCTTAGCTTTACAAATAGGCTATAAGAGCAAGTCACTGGCCATCTGGGGGAAAATAGGTATATTTCTGTGGAACTTCTGAACTACATATAAACCACCCCAAGCTGAAGAACAAGAAAAGAATCAGAAGACCTAGAATATAGGTCACAATTTTCTACCATAACAGACATTAATTGACTTGTATTCATCCATGCCAGTAGAAACTGGTAAGCTTTAGAAAAGACAGATTCTTCGGCCCTACACCAGACATGTTAAATTGGGTCTGAGGACTAGCTTTTGGGAACCACTGGTGTACCCCAAACCAGTACAAAAGTTAGAGAGTAAAAATGAAGAATTAGCTATTGTAATAAATAATGACGGTCCCAGTCAATGGAGTTTCTGATGGGAGTAGAGCTATGACCAAAGGCTCACTAAACACATCTTACAACAAGGATGGATGGAGCCACTATCCCTGAAGCTTCTAGGATGGTCACAAAAAGGAAGAGGAATCGATACCCGCACCAACCTGGAGAATCAGCATGAAAAGTACACTTTTAAACCCCAATCATTTTTTTTTTTTTTTTGGTCTTTGAACATCTACTTCATAATACAAAGTTTGGAGCTACGGCCCAAACCTGGGCAATATTTTAAATGAAATCTGCATAATGTATCATTTCCTGCAAACATTCCAGGGCCACAAGGACAGTAAGTAAAGCTAAAATGATAATTTTAGCTAGTGAACCCATTAATCCAGTCACTCATTCACTTCACAATCCCTCAAAAAGCACCTGCCATTACTGATAATAGACTAGAGTACACAGAGATAAAACATGGATCTGCCCTGGAGAGCACAAAAACAGACACGAGCAGCTAGAGCACTGTGGTTAGGGCCAACGGCGCTACTTCTGTTGGGGAGACTCGGGGACAGCCTCCCAGAGAGGCAAGTATCTGAGCAGTGTGGGGGAGGAGGACTGTGTAGGGGGCGGACTCAGCACGGGCAGCTCGAGGACTCTGTGGGCAGCCTGACCAGCACATACAATAGTGTCCAGCAGTATGACGGAAGGATATGGTATATTCAGAAAAGCCCTCAAGTTCAGTAAGGCTGAGAGAGGGGGCTGGTGAAGAACACGGCAAGACAGGAAGCTCAAGGGTCAGGCAGGTTCCAAATCACGATGGCCTTATGAGTCACGCTCAGGAGGACTTCCTGTTTGCCACCAACATAGATTTGTGGGTTTCGTGTGGCTATTTGTTTGTGGATTTTCTTATACTTTTTGGACAATCGTTGTAACAAAAATATAACAATCCGAATCTTAAACAGTAAAAAAGTATATTCTAACTGGTATAACGTTTTGAAGAAACCTCCCCTCCCTTGAAATTAGCTTCAATTGCACTTTCCTCCACATCCCTACAGACACACACTCAGACATGGATACACACCTCAACCTGGTCATCAAGGGATGGTCACACATAATGAGAGAGTAAAATCAACACATAATGAGAGAGTTTTCCCTTTGGGGTGAAAAGCACACCAAGAAATAACTTCAATAACGACTACTCGGAACTCTGAGGTATGTCAACCCAAGAGAAACATCCTTTTTAATATAATGATCTGCTCAGAATACCAAGCTACACTTTGGCCATGTGAGACCCCTGTGAGGTAGCAAGTCATAAAGTGACACTTGACAACAAAGCCAGGGAAAGTTCTACAGAGATAATCTGGCCCAGGAGAGAGACAGACCTGAATTTTAATTCCATTCAACCATTAACTTTCTCTATAACTTTGGATAAGGTCAGTTTTCAAAGCTTCAGTTTCCCCAACTATACAACACAGGCACTAAATAATACATGGTTCACTGTGCCCACGAAATAACAAAAAACTAGAAGAAACACAATTATAATCCTAGGATTAGGAAAGCTATTGCCTGTACGAAATTCCTACAGCAACTTGAATAACATCATAAAACTAATAATGGGTTTCCCAGGTAGGCATCCATTTCATCCAGATTGCTCCATTTATTAGCATATAGTTGTTGATAGTAATTTTTAATAATTGTTTCTATTTCCTTGGTGTTAGTCGTGATCTCTCCCCTTTCATTCATAATTTTATTAATTTGGGTCCTTTCTCTTTTCTTTCGGATAAATCTGGCCAGTGGTTTATCGATCTTATTAATTCTTTCAAAGAACCAGCTTCTAGTTTTGTTGATCTGATCTACTGTGTTTCTGGTTTCTAATTCATTGATCTCTGCTCTAATCTTAATTACTTCTCTTCTAATGCATGGCTTAGGCATCGTTTGTTGCTTTCTCTCAAGTTCTTTAAGGTGTAGAGTTAGCTGCTGAATTCGGGATTTTTCTATTTTTTTGAGTGAGGCTTGGATGGCTATGTATTTCCCCCTTAGGACCACCTTTGCAGTATCCCATAGGTTTTGGACCGATGTGTTTTCATTCTCATTGGTTTCCATGAATTAAGTTCTTCTTTGATTTCCTAGTTGACCCAAACATTCTTGAGCAGAGTGGTCTTTAGCTTCCAAGTGTTAGAATTTCTGCCAAATTTTTTCTTGTGATTGAATTCCAGTTTTAAAGCATTAATGGTCTGAGAATATGCAGGAAATAATCTCAGTCTTTTGGTATCAGTTGAGACCTGATTTGTGACCCAGTATGTGGTCTATTCTGGAGAAAGTTCCACGTGCGCTCGAGAAGAATGAATATTCTGTTGTTTTAGGATGGAATGTTCTGTATGTATCTATGAGGTCCATCTGGTCCAGTGTGTCATTCAAAGCTCTTGTTTCTTTGTTGATTTTCTGCTTAGATGATCTGTCTATTGCTGAGAGTGGAGTGTTGAGGTCTCCTACAAGTAACGTATTGTTATCAATATGACTCTTTATTTTTGTTAACAGTTGGCTTATGTAGATGGCTGCTCCCATGTTGGGGGCGTAGATATTTACAACTGTTAGATCTTCTTGTTGGATAGACCCTTTAAGAATGATATACTGAGCAACCTGGATGAAATGGATGCCTTCCTGAAAGCCTATAAACTCCCAAGGCTGAAACAGGAAGAAATTGACAACCTGAATAGGCCAATAACCAATACCAAGATTGAAGCAGTGATCAAAAACCTCCCAAAAAACAAGAGTCCAGGGCCTGATGGATTCCCTGGGGAACTCTACCAAACATTCAAAGAAGAAATAATACCTATTCTCCCGAAACTGTTTCAAAAAATAGAAACAGAAGGAAAGCTTCCAGACTCATTCTATGAGGCCAGCATTACCTTAATCCCCAAACCAGGCAAAGACCCCATCAAAAAGGAGAATTTCAGACCAATATCCCTGATGAATATGGATTCCAAAATCCTCAACAAAATCCTAGCTAATAGGATCCAACAATACATTAAAAGGATCCACCACGACCAAGTGGGATTTATCCCTGGGATACAAGGGTGGTTCAACATTCGCAAACCAATCAGTGTGATAGAACACATTAATAAGAGGAGAGAGAAGAACCATATGGTCCTCTCAATTGATGCAGAAAAAACATTTGACAAAATACAGCAGCCTTTCCTGATTAAAACTCTTCAGAGTGTAGGGATAGAGGGAAAACTCCTCAAGTTCATAAAATCCATTTATGAAAAACCCACAGAGAATATCATCCTCAATGGGGAAAAGCTGAGAGCCTTTCCCTTAAGATCAGGAACATGTCAAGGATGCCCACTCTCACCACTATTGTTCAACATAGTACTAGAAGTCGTAGCAACAGGAATCAGAAAACAAAAAGAAATAAAATGTATTCAAACTGGCAAAGAAGAAGTCAAACTCTCTCTTTTCACAGATGATATGACACTTTATGTGGAAAACCCAAAAGACTCCACCCCCAAATTACTAGAACTCATAGAGCAATTCAGTAATGTGGCAGGATACAAAATCAATGCACAGAGATCAGTTGCTTTCTTATACACTAACAATGCAACTGTAGAAAGAGAAATTAGAGAAACGATTCCATTTACAATAGGATCAAAAACCATAAGATACCTCGAAATAAACCTAACCAAAGAGGTAAAGGATCTATACTCTAGGAACTACAGAACACTCATGGAAGAAATTGAAGAAGACACAAAAAGATGGGAAAACATTCCATGCTCATGGATCAGAAGAATAAACATTGTTAAAATGTCTATGCTACCCAGAGCAATCTATACCTTCAATGTCATCCCAATCAAAATTCCAATGACATTTTTCAAAGTGCTGGAACAAACAATCCTAAAATTTGTATGGAATCAGAAAAGACCCTGAATCGCCAAGGAAATGTTGAAAGAGAAAAACAAAGCTGGGGCCATCATGTTGCCGGATTTCAAGCTATATTACAAAGCAGTGATCTCCAAGACAGCATGGTACAGGCACAAAAACAGACATATAGACCAATGGAACAGAATAGAGAGCCCAGATATGGACCCTCAACTCTATGGTCAAATAATCTTTGACAATGCAGGAAAGAATATGCAATGGAAAAAAGACAGTCTCTTCAATAAATGGTGCTGGGAAAATTGGAAAGCCACATGCAGAAGAATGAAACTCGACTATTCTCTAACACCATACACAAAGATAAACTCAAAATGGATGAAAGACCTCAATGTGAGACAGGAATCCATCAAAATCCTAGAGAAGAACATAGGCAGTAACCTCTCTGACATCGGCCACAGCAACTTCTTTCAAGATACATCTCCCAAGGCTAGTGAAACAAAAGCAAAAATGAACTTTTGGGACTTCATCAAGATAAAAAGCTTCTGCACAGCAAAGGAAACAGTCAACAAAACAAAGAGACAACCCACAGAATGGGAGAAGATATTTGCAAATGACACTACAGATAAAGGGCTGGTATCCAAGATCTATAAAGAACTTCTCAAACTCAACACCCAAAAAACAAATAATCAAGTCAAAAAATGGGCAGAAGACTTGAACAGACACTTCTCTGAAGAAGACATACAAATGGCTAACAGACACATGAAAAAATGTTCATCGTCATCAGCCATCAGGGAAATTCAAATCAAAACCACATTGAGATACCACCTTACACCAGTTAGAATGGCAAAAATTGACAAGGCAAGAAACAACAAATGTTGGAGAGGTTGTGGATAAAGGGGAACCTTCTTACACTGTTGGTGGGAATGCAAGTTGATATAGCCACTTTGGAAAACAGTGTGGTGGTGCCTCAAAAAATTAAAAATAGAGCTACCCTACGACCCAGCAATTGCACTACTTGGTATTTACCCCAAAGACGCAGATGTGGTGCAAAGAAGGACCATGTGCACCCCAATGTTCATAGCAGCAATGTCCACAATAGCCAAACTGTGGAAACAGCCGAGATGCCCTTCAACAGACGAATGGATAAAGAAGATGTGGTATATATACACAATGGAATATTATGCAGCCATCAAAAGGAATGAGATCTTGCCATTTGCAACGACGTGGATGGAACTGGAGGGTGTTATGCTGAGTGAAATAAGTCAATCAGAGAAAGACATGTATCACATGACCTCACTGATATGAGGAATTCTTAATCTCAGGAAACAAACTGAGTGTTACTGGATGG
>NW_027397079.1:40214178-40271165 GCF_003265705.2 Callorhinus ursinus | reverse complement strand
TAGAGGGGAGGGGGGTGGGGGGATGGGTTAGCCCGGTGATGGGTATTGAGGAGGGCACGTTCTGCATGGAGCACTGGGTGTTATGAACAAACAATGAATCATGGAACACTGCATCAAAAACTAATGATGTAATATATGGTGATTAACATAACAATAAAAAAATTTAAAAAAAAGAAGATGTGGTCCATATATACAATGGAATATTACTCAGCCATCAGAAATGATGAATACCCAACTTTTGCATCAATACAGATGGGACTGGAGGAGATTATGCTAAGTGAAATAAAGTCAAGCAGAGAAAGTCAATTATCATATGGTTTCACTTATTTGTGGCACATAAGGAATAGCATGGAGGACATTAGGAGAAGGAAGGGAAAAATGAAGGGGGGGAATCAGAGGGAGAGATGAACCATGAGAGACGATGGACTCTGAGAAACAAACTGAGGGTTCTAGAGGGGAGGGGGGTAGGGGATGGGTTATCCCGGTGATGGGTATTAAGGAGGGCACGTACTGCATGGAGCACTGGGTGTTATACGAAAACAATGGATCGTGGATCACTACATCAAAAACTAATGATGTCTTGTATGGTGACTAACATAATAAAATTAAATTAAAAAAAAAACTAATAATGTACTACTGAAGCAAAGGAACAATTCCACAGTGGGAGCACCTGAGTGGCTCAGTCGGTTAAGCATCCAACTCTTGATTTCAGCTCAGGTCATGATCTCAGGGTCGTGAGATCGAGTCCCACCCTGGGCTTCATGCTGAGCGTGGAGCCAACTTAAGATTCTCTCTCTCCCTCTCCCTCTGCCCCACCCCCTTGCTTGCATGCACATGTGCATTCTCTCTCTCTCTAAAAAAAGCAACTCCATAGGAAAGCAAAATAATGTGGTCTATTAGGTATGCAGTTTTTAGGTGATGGTTTAATAGAAGGAATTTTTTTAAACTTAGAGAACCTATAAAAATAGATAATATTTCACCTATTTAGGGAGTGTTCCCTAAGTATTTTTTCTCAAGTAAGTCATGACCCCCAAGTTATTTGGTCTCTGCTCCCCTGCCTCGCCGCCTTGAGTCTGAGTGGGTCTGGAGTGCTTTGCCCAAGAGAGCACAGTGAAGTGATATGGTTTCCACTTTGCTGGAACACTTTCTCTGGGAGCCCAGACTGCCACATAAGAAGTAAAACTACCCTGAGGTCGCCACGCTGCCGGGAGAAGCGGTGCAATCCAGTTAGCCATGCAGCCCAGTTAGCAGTCCTGGTCCTCCTGTCATCACAGCCCGGCTGCCACATCTGTGAGTGAGTGAGCATGCAGATGACTTGAGCCCCTAGCTGTCAGCCCCAGCCTTCCAGCCTTCCTAGGTGGGGCCCCAAACATGCTGGAACAGGACAAGCCATCCCCACTGTGTCCTTTTGAATCCCCGACCCACGGAGTCTGTCAGGATACGGAAATGATAATCTCAAGCCAGTAAACTACGGGATAATGCATCCTGCAGCAATAATAACTGGAACGTGAATAACTGATCACAGCATGTAAATATGCAAATGTGCTCTGCTGCTCATTAAGAGCACATGCAATCATTATCAGTTACGGTGTCTGTGGTTTATCAATGTCAATAATTTGATACAGCTGGATTTCTTCTTTTTCTTCCATTACTATTGTATTGTAAAATCTGGATACTTCATCCTTCTCATTTTTCTCATTAATTCTGTCTTATTCTCCTTCATATGTTTATGACATCTTAACTGTAGTAACTGAGGTTTATAAAGAAATGTGGTGCCACGCCAAAGGAATATAATTCAAAGGTGTAAGAAGTGCTGTTATAACCAAGCAAATATCCAGAATCAAAGGACCGTTCATGCAGATACAGATACAGAAATGTGTATGCATGGGGCGCCTGGGTGGCTCAGTCCTTAAGCATCTGCCTTCAGCTCAGGTCATCCCGCATCAGGCTCCCTGCTCGGTGGGAAGCCTGCTTCTCCCTCCCCACTCCCTCTGCTTGTGTTCCCTCTCTCGCTGTGCCTCTCTCTGTCAAACAAATAAATAAAATCTTTAAAAAAAAAAAAAGAAATGTGTATGCAGCAATAATAACTGGAAAGTGAATAAACGATAATAGCATGTAATATGTAAATGTCCTCTGCTGCTTATTAAGAGCACATGCAAACATTATCAGTTTCTGTGCTCTTGGTACTACTGATGTCCTCTTATAACTCACCAGGCATGTACCAGAGCAAAAGGCCACCCAAACTCAGTACGAAGTTGGGAGTTCCCCAGGTAGGACAAAAATTTTCCTCAGAAAAAAGTTCTGAGACACATGGACAAATGGGCAGCAGAGACCCCCAAGCAATGGAGCCTGGCTACAATAAATTAGTCTAGGAAACCTTTCAAGTGGCTATCAACTCTTAGGCTATAAAATCATGCAAATAAGGACCCTTTGGTTAAGTACCCACTGATAACTATTTTGAATTTAATCTCTTGGTGAGCTCTCTAATATAACTGTTAACTTGAGCGACATAAACTCTAACATATCAATGACTGCCTTAAGTCTAAGTAGTCCAAATATACCAGTTAAAAGTAGAGACGGACAAAGTGGTTAAGAAACAAACAAACACAGCACAACTATAAGCTTTTTACAAAAAAACTCACTTCAAACTCAATAAATGACTTCTGGTAACTTGAAGGAAAAAGGATGGAGAAAGCTATATCCTAGAAACATTAATAAAAAAAGGAGTGGCTGTGTAAGATAAAGTAGACTTAAGAACAAAGAAAATTACTAGAAACAAAAACGGCATCACAAAATGATAAAAAGTTCAATCCACCAAGAAGACAGAATGATCCTAACGTGTATGCCCCAAACAACAGAGCCTCAAAAGACAGAGAAGAAAAACTGATAAAGCTGAAAGGAGAAACAGACAATTCTACAGTTATGGTTGGGAACTTCAATCCCCAGCAACGAATAAAAATACTGGACATAAAATCAGGAAGAAACAGAAGATGTGACCAGCACAATCAACCAACAGGATCTCATTCCCACAGATAGAATATTCCACCCAACAATAGCATAGTACACGTATTTTTCAAGCACCCATGGAACATTCAACAAGATAGACCCATATCTTGGGCTGTAAAACAAACCAACAACTTGAAAAAAATTGAAATTATACAGAGTACGCTCTCTGTTCATAATGGATTCAAAGTAGAAACAAATAACAGAAAGACCAGAAAATCTCTAAACACTTGGAAATTAAATAACATGCCACTAAATAATCCATGGGTTAAAAAGGGAATCTCAAAGAAAATTAAAAAAAAAATTCACCTAGTTAATTTGCTCTATAACAGCAAGTTAGATATAGAAGAGATGGTATTCCAGAACATCTACCAAGAATAATTATTTTGAAACAATCAACTTTAAGTTATTTTTCTGCGGGTGATACACAGATCTGTTACCTGTTAAAGCCATCCCTCATTCATAACAATAAAAGTATGAGTAAGTGTGCTTGAACATCCTAGAGCACTGCCTGGCACATTATAGGTGCTCAGTAAATATTTGTTGAATGAACCAATGTTGACTTTCTCACTGTGGGGACCAGGAGGCTGCAGACAGGAAGACAGACTCCAGAGCCAGGGTGCCCAGGCTCACGTTCCAGCTATGTATTCTTGAGCAAGCAACTGAGCCTTTCTTTGCTTCTGTGTCCTCACTTATAAAACAAGAATGACCATAACAAAAGACCTAACTCAGAGGATGGTTGTGTGGATTGAAGTACATATACAGCACTTAATACATACAATATTTTAGGGACTCAGTGTTAGCTAGCATATTACCTTGGGGTGTGGGAAGAAAGACTTTTGTCAAGGTAACTAGTACATTTGTAACTAGTACAATGGAGGTCATGTACTAAAGAGAGAAGGCCAAATACATTTCCTGATGTTCCACAAAGAGTATCACAATTTCCAGGGACCGGCCCCCTGAACAGGTACAGGCTCAAGAACCATTACTTGTAAGGGTATTCCAGCTCTAGATTTGGCAATCCCTTTAAAGGAGGGGCTAATGGGGCACCTGGGTGGCTCAGTCGTTAAGCGTCTGCTTCGGCTCAGGTCATGATCCCAGGGTCCTGGGATCGAGCCCCACATCGGGCTCCCTGGTAAGCAGGAAACCTGCTTCTCCCTCTCCCACTGTGTCTCTGTCAAATAAATAAATAAAATCTTAAAATAAAAATAAAATAAAATAAAGCAGGGGCTCATAACTCTGGTGGCACACTGGAATCACCTGGGGAACTATAAAAATACTGATGCCCAGGCCCCCCCCTTCAAGAGACTCTGATTTAATTAGTCTGTAGTGCAGCCTGCACACCCCAAGAGATTGTAATGTGCAGCCAAGGTTAAAAAGCACTGCTTTAGGGAATATAACTTTAATGCTTCCACGATCTAGTGATTCCCAAATGGAGGCAAAGTCATTCACAGGCAGTCATGGGGCACTGGTACTTCAGAGTGATTCTAGAAGCTAAGTAATGACAGAAATAATGCCTCCCCTTTCTCCACCACTGAACTGCTCTATTACTCTAAACTGCATCGGTAAAGGAGTGTTAATGTTGTGGAGGCCTAATGTGACAGAGGTTTTTATCCCTCGGAGGTTTAATAGTCAAATGAAACAGGAGCGAACAACACAGAAATCGAGAAGAGCTTCCAGCCCTCTGCACGTGTTATTCTCCTTAAAAGGACCTTCAAGTCCATTGTGCATCTTTGCCATGTGAGGACCCATAATGACCTTGAGAAGCCCCGGTTTTCCCTGTTACATAAAATCCATTTTAGGTCATTAGTGTTTGGCTGGTGGATGTTTCTATGAGAAGAATGTGGAGAGGAAATATCGGTAGCACAAGGAAATCATGAACACCTGGACAATGGCTTATTTGATGGTGTTAAAGAACGGAACACAAAGGGGCGCCTGGGTGGCTCAGTCGGTTAAGCGACTGCCTTCGGCTCAGGTCATGATCCTGGAGTCCCAGGATCGAGTCCCACATCGGGCTTCCTGCTCGGCAGGGAGTCTGCTTCTCCCTCTGACCCTCCTCCCTCTCGTGCTCTCTATCTCTCATTCTCTCTCTCTCAAATAAATAAATAAAATCTTTAAAAAAAAAAAAAAAGAACGGAACACAAAGTGTAGACCAAAGGATAAGTGGTCTCGGGAATGACTACGCTTCCAAGATGGGAGTTGTTATGACGTGGAGATAAAACTGGGAAGAGAGAGGTGAAAATACACTTCAGGACAGGGTCCCATCTGTAAAACTTGTGTAAAAATTGTCTTCCAGGTCCAGGGCCCCATCCATTCCACTAAATATGGCAGCCATCACACCTGTTACCGACACACAATGAGGTACCTCAAGTGCCACAGCTAACGGCCTCCAGACTGTCTTCCTTTGTATGAGAGTTTATTCTCTGAGTGCACCACGAGGGAAGTCTCTAAGGACCGGAGGACTCAATCCATGGTGAGAACCAGGGTTCTCAAAGTGTCATTTGGAGACCAGTAGTCCAGATGCCCTGCAGGCTGGCCTGTGGCTTTATCAATGTCAATTATTTGATACAGCTGGATTTCTTCTTTTTCTTCCATTACTATTGTATTGTAAAATCTGGACACTTCTTCCTTCTCATTCTCCTCATTGATTCTGTCTTATTCTCCTTCATATGCTTATGACATCTTAACTGTAGTAACTGAGGCTTATAAAGAAATCCGGTGCCACACAAAATACTGTTCAAAGGTGTAAGAAGTGCTGTTATAACCAAGCAAATATCCAGAATTAAGGGATGTTCATGCAGATACAGACAGAAAACCTGGATGGTTAGTATTCGTCATTAAGTACCCTCAGAAACTGTTAAGTTTAACAAGAACCTGAACGGAGAGCCACATTTCTTGACTCAGGTGAAAGAGATTCCCGACTGTGAATCCCACCAACGCCTAGCTTCAGAACCCTCCCTGTGCGCTGGGACTCGGAAACAGGTGTGACAGAAACAACAGGATGTGCTGCCCCTTTGTGGCAGGGCCCTCAAAGAATAGTTCTCAATATGGTCGGCTTCTTTTCCTAAGTTTGAATTACAACTAACTACAGTGATGCATATTTCAGGTGCCTCCTTACATTCTGGTCAGTACACAAGTAGTATATTTTATACAAACGCAGCAAAGAGCACAGGTGCTGAAGCATCATGGGTATCTTGGACTCTCTGGGGAGTTAGAGATCTGGCGTCCGGCCCTGAGGAGAAAACTGAGTATCAACAAGGGCTCATCTCTCTCCTTGTCTCACATTCCCACCAAGGCTACCTCAGCAGCGGGTAAGCTCGGTGATCAAGAGAGACACTGATCACACTGGCAGGGGGAAGGAGGAATTTTTATTCCTCCTGAATGGCTGCACTGAAGTTTTCACACAGCATCAAGGGTCAGCAGGAGCTGTGCCTCCACCCTCGCTCTCTGCTGCTCGGGGTCTCACTCGCTAGGGAGGCACTCCAGGTCTGTGCACGTGGCAGGTTCCACTAGCATTGGGTCTTTCCCCTGCACAAGGCCCTCAAATGTTTCCTGCTGCTGGAAACGTCAAGGTAAACTTCTTTTTCCAAATCTTTAAGGCTGTCATTAATCAGACACTAGCCTTATAATGTGACAGATTCTGTGTGGCTCATAAAATCACAATGACTCTTACAATCACCTCTCACTCCTATGCAGCCTTGCTGACCACTGCTCTGGGCCGCTGGGCCCCCCTGCGCTCTGGACATTCACCCTCGCAATCTGCCCCATACTCCCCCAGCTCCCACCTTACTCATCACACTGTCCTGTTTCTAGCTTCATGTGGTCACAGTGTCTCATTTTCCCAAGCAGAATAGGGATTTTATCTTATTTAAAAATTTTTGCTACATCCTCGGCCTAACAGATGGGTAGGCATTAGCAGGAGCTCAGTAAACACAGGTGGACAGGTGTGACCTGAATGGCTGCAATGCTGCTGGGGATGTAAAGTCACAGACCTCTAGCTAACTACCCAGCTCAAGGACTTAAGCAAGACTACCCTAACCACTCCCCGCCCCCTGACTCTCAAATAACGTCACGGGGCAGCACCCAGGTGAGCCTTAGAACCACCCTGGGGAAAGAGAGTGCACAACTGGGGGCACAAATACATTCTGAGTCAAAATTCATTTCTATATCCTCATCACCCAGCACAGTAGCTGGAGCATAGAAGGCACTCAGCTCAGGTCGGCTATGTGATTATGGAATGTATTACATCACTAGAACATTGGTTCTGCAACAGCAACTCAGAATTCAACAGCAAACATGTATCAACCTCATTTTATGTGCAAAGCTAAAAATTATGGAGATACAGGGACAATACAATATTTTCTCTTCCTAAGTAAATTTTTAACACACCCAGAAGTATTCAAAATAATTCTATAAGGGAAAAAAAAATGCTGGTGGGAGTGGAAGTGATTTTTTCTGTATACACTAGAGCTACCTGATAGGACAGAGGCAAACACATGCATTTACACATGAGCTCTTTGCACCAGTTCTAAAGATCTTATGTCTGTCTCATTAAAAACACATGCACACACATGCACTCAAACACACACACACACACACACACACCTATTCCTGTATACACACATACACACACGCTCAGAACAGCTACTGCTCTATTTCTTTCTCTCCTTTACCGCTCAGCATCTAGATCAGCACTGTCAAACAGAATTTTCTGAGATGACACAAATGTTCTTAATCTGTGCTGTCAAATGGCTACTGGGTACATGAAATGTGGCTAGCGAAAGTGAGAAACTGAATTTTAAATTTTATATAATTTTAATTTTAAATAGCCATACATGATGGGATGATTGCCCTGTTGTACAGAGCAATTTCTAGATCACATAGTCTACATCCAAGGACTCCACTTCCTCTCCTTCTTTTTCCTCAATTCACTTCCTCTCCTATCGGATTTCTACCCCATCATACCATAAAAATGTTCTCACCAACCGAGGTAATCGATGACTCCCTGCAGCTAAATCCAAGAGACATTGTATTGCTCTACCTCTCGCCAGCATTCAATGCGAATGCTCACTCTCTCCATCTAAAACTTTCTTTCCTCGGCTTTCAAGGTACCACATTCTTCTGGTCTCCTGCCTACTTCCCTACGTACTTCCTCTTTAGTCCCACAAAGTGGCATTCCTCTGCCCATCACGCAATTGTGGGTGGTACCCAGAGTTTTGATTTCAGGTCTCTCTCCAATCAAACATCACTGCCAGAGAACCTCAACTATTTCTGCAGTTTAAATTTGCATCAGCCTCCTAACAAGTCCCAGCTCCAACTCTAAACTTGATTTCTGTCTTGAACTCCAAACTCATATTCCAACTGTCTCCACCTCGCCCCTTCTGTGTCCCAGAGATACCCCACGATCACCGACCAAAACTGACCTGATCATCTCCCCTTGTCCAGCTTTTCCCCTCCTGAGGAGCCGTGACGGCACCAGTGTTAAATGAGCTGCCCGAATCTGAGGTTCATCCTTCTCTGCGCCATGCCTGGTACACAGTGAGCTTTATATAAGAATCAGCTATTATTACTTATCTAACCAATCATCATCTCTGAAACTGCCCGGTTCTCTTATCCCTACTTCTGCTACTTCAGATCAGGCTAGCATCATCTCAGTCCCAAATCACTCAATAGATTCCCATCCCCGTGGGTGGGGTCCCTACAACTCGACCACCCCAGAGCAGCCAAAGCAGCACTTCCACATTCTGATAGTTTCACCCTTCTGTTTAGCCCCCTTCAGTGGCTCCCTGGTGTCATCCAGGGCATGGAAAGCTAACACATTTTGTCATTTGGTTTTCAGTGACATCCCAGCCTCCTATAAACACACCCTGACCCTGAACTCAAAGCCCCAGTCAAAATGGACTGCAATTCCAATTCACCAGGCTCTGGTGCCCTTATTAGGGCTTTGCACACGGCCACCATAGGCCCCAACCCCCATCTCCAGCCTACCTGTTCCCCTCCCTTTCCAGCTCCCTTTCCTCCCTGAAGACTTCAGCACAGAATATCTTCTCCTGGGAACCAGTCCTCCCCACAATCTACAAGTGTGGGTTTGATATATTTCCTTTCTATGTGCTCGCTCCCATGTAGTATGTGCATAATCTCTGTGATACAAAATAGCACCTATCACTGTCACCAATCACCTGCTAACTTGGCTGCCCACCTAGAGTAAGGAAACTTTTATTCTTGTTTCAGTGCCTAACTCATCATAAGAACTTATAAATTATTGAGTGAATGAAATGAATATACATATATATATTTCAATGTATTGTGTATATGTTTTTTAGGAAATCTATTATCAGAGTACATTTTTTAATAATTTTCTCAAAAAAACAAGCTTCGTGCAGTTTAGATATCGAAAAAACATCTACAACTGCCCCAACCACACACACACACACACACACACACATGCACATGCACACATGCACATGCTCCATCCAGAGACTTCCCATCTCCATTAAGAGCAATGCACCCTTCTAGTTGCTCAGGCTAAATTCCCAGTCATCTCTGACTCCTCTCTTTCTCTCCTCAATCCACTGGCACACCATACTGGTCCTACCTTCAAAATATGCCCAGAATCTGACCACTGCTAACCACCTCCATTATCACCACCCTGGTCCAAGCCACAACCATGCTGGTTACTGCCTGGTACTGTGATACCCACCTAATGGTCCCCCGGCTTCCACCCTGCCACCCCACAGCTTACTCTCAACACAGCATCTAAAATAATCCCTTTATTTTTTTTAATTTAATTTTATTATGTTAGTCACCACACATCATTAGTTTTTTAAAATAATCCCTTTAAAACTTAAGTCAGATCATGTGAACTTTCTGCTTAAAACTAGCCAGGGTCTTCCTATTTCACTGAGGGTAAATGGCCCACATGATGTGCCCCCTCAACCCTTATTGCCCCTCCTGCTCTCCTCCCTCTTACCCGCCCTGTCCCAGCACACATGCCTCTCATGTGCTCCTTGGGCACACAGACAGGCTACTGCCCAGAGCTGGTCCACCAGCTGCTCTTGCCTCTGGAATTCTCTTCCTCCAGATGCATGAATGACTTGCTCCCTCACCTTCTTCAGGTTTCTCTTCAGATGTTGCCTTCTCAACAATGGTTAGTCTATCTTATTTAAGATGGTAGAAGTCTCCCCAGCAGCCCATGCTCTCCTTAAACTCCCTCATTTTTCTCATATAAAGAGAATTATCTTTTACGATATAATTTGCTTAGTTAGGTTTATGTTTAGTCTCTTCCCCAAATGGGACGTAAACTCCATGAGTCTAGCTTTTTGTCTGGGTGTTCACCTCCAGATCACCAATGCCAGGGGCACGCCTGACAAGTGGCAGATGCTCCATGTGGTTGTTGAATGAATGGGAACTAAAAAGGCTATCTACTAGTTAATGTCTGTGTGAATTGGGTCTCGGGATCTACTGCACGTCCTCTGAAGAAGCCAAGGCAAAGAGTACAGCTTTAACTAGTGTATTTGGGGAAGAAAGTTAACCCAAATTCAGATGTCAACTCACACTTTCATGTGATGCTTTCCTTCTGAAGAATTACCTCAATTCTTTCTCAAGCTGACAACCCTAAAGAGCTTAAATGTTATTACTGAACGCTTATGCTTTAACATTTACTCATGTTCTACCCCAGAGACTCATCTATCATGTTAATATTTGAAAAGCATTACAAAAAACTATTTCCTAAAATGCAGTATTGCTTTAAAAAGACAAATGATTTCACTCCAACCAATACCCAGAAGAGATGACCATTTCACCTCCCAACAGTAGCTATGGTATCTGGAAATAAAAGGATGAATTTCTTTTATTACTGCTGCTCTGGCTTACTCAAGCTGGTTCCAGATCCAAAAAGCACAGCCCATAGTCAAGGAAGGGACCATCACATGTCAAGACCATGGCGGAGTCTTGGCCCTGGGTGCAAAGGGCAAAACAAATGAGCCCTGGGCCAGAGAAACTAGAATCTAATAGCAATTAACATGAATGAAAAGTCAATAAAAAATAATGGGTAAAAACCAGACAAGAAAAATGGTCAGGCTTTGAAAGACTCAGCTGTTCACAAACCCCGACACGCAAGAAGCCATAGCCCAAACCACAGTGTCTGTCTGCTGCTTCAGCCAAGGGGTGTGGTACGCGCCTGTGCTCACAGCCCCTTGCAGCCCAGCGCCTCTTTACACGCCAACTGTCACATCTTTCCCGTGCCATTTGTCTCCTAATAGGATTCTAATTAGGAAAACACTGGAGGGGCCATGAAATCACTGCGCTTTCTAGCCAAAGCAGGCTTCGGGTTTTAGATTGGAGCACAGCAGCTCAGAGAAAGAAATGAGAAAGAAGAAAACTCACATTTCAAGATATGCTGAAATAAATGTAAGCAAACATTGGTATTCATCCTACATCCAAAATTCTCCATATCATACACTTCCCAAGAGACAGTCTCTCACTTCGACAGATACTGTATGCGCAAAAACTATGATTAACATCCTACAGACAGGGGCACCTGGGTGGCTCAGTCGTTAAGTGTCTGCCTTCGGCTCAGGTCCTGATCCCAGGGTCCTGGGATCGAGCCCCGCATCGGGGTCCCTGCTCGGCGGGAAGCCTGCTTCTCCCTCTCTCACTCCCCCTGCTTGTGTTCCTGCTCTTGCTATCTCTCCCTCTGTCAAATAAATAAAATCTTTAAAAAAAAAAAATCCTACAGACATCTCAAATATGACCACTGATACCCCGAACGATAATACTGGGTTAGATCAGAATTCTAACTTTGTGAAGAGAACTTCTCAAAATGTCTTCACTGAGAAACTTTTAATTTTGTTTTTTTTAAATGATATTTTGGAGATGAGTCAAGAAAGGGAAATGAACCCACTGCTTGTCTCAATGGTGTCTTAGAGAAAATCAACTATAGTTCAAAAGGGTATCAGGAGCCAGGGAAAGAGTCTAAAAAATTTCTGGGGCTATAAAAATGCTTTCCTCAGGCCTACCAAGAAATAACAAAAAGAACAGTCATAATTATGAACATTTACTGTGCCAGGCACTGCTCCAAAAGCAGTGTATTATATGTGTTAATCCATATATTCCTTGCAAAAACCCCAGGAGGTATTAATAATGTCCATTTTACAGATCAGAGAAACTGAAGAGCAGAGGGGGTAAGCACCCTGTCTACATGACACAATTAAATGCTTCAGCTGAGATTTAAATCAGGCAGCCTGACTCTGAAGCCAAACTTACAAGAGAAGACAGCATGAGGATGGGATTGTCTGATAAACGTTCCCACTGTTAGATAATAGAAAATCTATGTATAGGTCTCTGTCCCTGGTTCCTGACACAGAGCTCCCGAGGTCCTTATAATTCCCTAAGTGAGAAGAGCATTAGGAGCACCTTTTGTTTTACTAATTGGTCTTGGTCTTTGATCCTGGTTCCTGACCCAGGGCTCCTGAAAACCTCCTAAATTCGTAGGTGATAGGAGAGTCTTTTGTTTTAATGAGGTGACTCTGGATGGGCTCCTGGATGGGGGTGGTGACCAGAAGACCAAGCCATGATCAGAAGCCTAGAATTTTCAGCCTGCCCCCAATTCTCTTGAGAAGAGAGAAAGGCTGAAAATGGTATTAGTGATTGATTGTCTATGCAAAGAAACCTCCATAACAATTCCCAAAGTACGCGGGTTCAGGGAGATTCAGGGTTGGTGAACAGGTGGAGATACAGGGAGAGTGGCGTGCTCAGAGAGGGCAAGGAACCTCTGCCCTCCTTCCCACATACCTCGCCCTGTGCATCTCTTCTATCTGGATGTTCATCTGTATACTTTATCATATCCTTTCATAATAAGCCCGTAATCTAGCAAGTACAATGTTTTTCTGAGTTCTGTGAGCTACTCTAGCAAATTAATCAGACCCAAGGACAGGTTCTCCAATCTACAGCTGGTCAGTGAGAAGCACAGTGACAATCAGCCTGCGCCCAGCATCTGAAAGGGGGGAGGGCGGTCTTAGGGGACTGAGCCTTTACCCTGTGAGAGCTGATGCTATCTGTAGGCAGAGAGTTGTCAGAATTGAACGGAACTGCAGGAGACTCAGCTGGTGTCAGAGAACTACTTGTTGGATGTGTGGGAAACCCCCACATAACACAGTGGAATTGGGATGAGAACCCTTTTACCTGCCCACAAGTCATAGCAGAATTGGAGGGTTCTCATTTTACACAGAGCTGAGATTGTTGAAAAGTAATGATAAGCAATTCTGACTGTGTGTGGCCAGGAAGAAACAATGGCCTCCGCGTGAAGGGCAGGAGATGTATCTCCTACAGGTACAGTATGGAGATGAGAGATGGAAAAGCCAGGTCACCTAAGACAGGTGAATGGCAGAGAGTGGTGTGAATCGCAGTGGGAGCAGGGTGTCCTTAGAAGGAAAGGAAGAGGGACCAAGTGAGAGAAACAGGATATTATGAAAATAGGAATGGCAAATGCACAATTAAATTAGCTTTCTACCTTAAAGATTCAAATCGAGAAACAGAGATACAGAGGAATAAAGGTGTCATATTAAATCATCACTGTCAAACATTTATTGACTAGACAGTGGAAATTTTTATATGTCTAGACCTTAAATTCCTAGTTTCTCTTCCAGAGGAAAAATCAAGTCAACAAAAATTTACGCATTACTCCGCAGAGCCATTCTTTCCTTAGGTCTCAAGGGAATCATTCTCTTTCCTCCTGGGCAAGAGCAATCTCTCTACCTTTGCTCTTGTTCCTACACCCTCTGTGAATTCAGGTACTCGTTCAACAAATGTTTATCATGCGTGTACCAGGTACACTGTTTAGTGTTAGGGCTACAAAGTGATATGAAAAATGGTCCCTCATCTCAGTCTAGTGGGGGGACCCACAAAACTTAGCAATCACGGGACACAAATGCTATGAAAGAGGAGTGTGTGGGGTCTGCACCATCAAGTGTATATTCGCGGGTTCCCTTGACAATGACATCTTTCCCTAACCCTATTAAACACAGTTGAGTATCTCCAACTTTAAATTAAAAACAGAACAAAACAAAAATTCCTTCCATCTCTTTGCTAGGAACCTTTTACTTGGGAAGCGAAGCTGAGCTGCTATCTATCCACTTGTGATGATTCATTTATACACATGTCCAGGGTCTATGAGTTCTAACCGAAGCCTCTGTCCACAACTTGAATGGCACAAACAGAAGTAGAATTCTGCTCCAAGCTCAGAAAATGACCAGTTGCCTCCGTGGACTCATTACCACATGGGCCAGCTGCCTTCACAGACCATCTGTTGTCTTGATGTCCCCAAAATATCTCTAACTTCTGGGATTCGAGGATATGAGCCAACCCCGTTCAGAAGCCGTTCCTGATCAATAGCCTTGCTCTTCCATCTGACTTTCCAGCTCCTCTTGAAATAGCACACGGAGCACTACTAATTTAGGTGTTCTAAATATACGGCATGTAACACAGACTGAGCTACAGATGGAAGGCCACGTATGGGAGGCTGTCGCAGCTCACACTAGTTTTCACAAACTGACTGCAAAACATATTTTTGGGAAAGAAGGGAAAAGGGAGAGACAGGCTTAAAAAAAAGGCGCCACCGACAGTAGTGTCTTTTTGGCACAAGAGGAAGAAGAGGTGTTTTGTTCTCTTTCCTCTTGCCATTTAAAATTCCCATTCCTCTCACAGGAGCACTAAGAGGGTTTTAAAAAAAGAAGTTAGAGAGTAATGTAAGAGGCCCCAAGGACAGGGACTTGGCGGACTGCAGCTGGTCATGGCAGTGGGAAGGTTCTGCCAAACCTGTCCAGGGACCATGACACCCCGCAGCCACCGCCCGTCAGAGCTAACTGATGAGGGCAAATCTGCACCCACAGGGAGCCTTCTGCTGAGCCGCTCCCTCCAGCATGGATACCTGGGATCCATCATGAAGAAGGCAGGAATGGAACTTAGGCACAAAGAAGCTGTGTTCAAATGTCCTCCAAGAGGCTAATAATCACCTTTCCTGAAAAGCACTCTCACCCCTGTGAGGCGGCTGCTTCCTCCAAGGTTGTTGTTTAGGGTAAAGATTGGCCAAGACTGAGAAAGTGACCTACAGTTTTTCTTCTCTTTTTCACTCTCCAGTTGGATGAAGGAAGCAGGAAGAAAGTACACCAATACCACCACCATGAATTCTCTGTTTCAATCACCAGATTTTGTCCCTCTTAGGAGGTCAAATACTATTTTCTTTCCTAGTGATATCAACATACCATGATTCAAGCACTGGTATCTTTTTGCAAGGTGTAAGACTAACAGTTTTTCAAAGCAGAATGTCTGGAAAACACAGTATCACCTATCATTGTACCACTTAGGCACAAAACCATAAATGCTTTGATATAGTATTTTTATCCTCTCAATCATTTTGAAAAGATCTTGAGAGAGAGAAAAAGAGAGAGAGAGAGAACACGAGCAGGGGGAGTGGCAGAGGCAGAGGGAGAAGCAGCCTCCCCACGGAGCAGGGAGCCTGATGCGGGACTCAATCCCGGGACCCTGGGATCATGATTGGAGCCAAAGGCAACCGCTTAACCCAGTGAGCCACCCAGGTGCCCCTAAATCATTTTTCTTTACATAGATATATAGATAGATGTAACTTTGTAATTATTTTTGCATTTAAAATTAGTTTTTCTCATGGCATAGGCTTTGCCCCATTTTACTGAATAAATGGTTTCAGTTGCATGATATTCCACTATAGATACTGCATGATGTTACTCACCTCCTGATGTCAGACATTTGGCTTCATTTCTGTAAATGTACATGTTCATTTTACCCCACCCTCACCACTGCCACATACTGTCATTTTTTAAATTATGGCAATTTGACATGCTACTTTTCTTTTCATTTTTATCTATATCTCGCTTTTTCAAGGGTATAACAGACACTTGTATCTCTTCCTTTGTGGTCTGTTCATATTTTTTGCCCATTTTCCTTTCATGATGTTTGTCTGGACTTAAGTTTAAGCAAGAACTTGTGTCATGTTCATGTGTATCTTTAATGAAATAAAGTAAGGTCTTTTTAGACTTCACTCTTAGCATTTCATGTGTGTCTCTCTATTGTCCAATAATCTGCAAAGGGCAAGACTGATTCTGCATAAATTTGGTACATAATTGAAGGGTACTAAGACATACTTTTATATCCATACACTTTATATGAGGTCATATAGTACTATTTTTCATGAATTCCAGTGCAATTTAGTTTGTGGGTAGAGGTTACAGAGATTAATGATTTCATTAAGCATGGAAGGAAGGCCAAAGAACACTCTGTACTAATAATAAATTCTATTTACTTATTGACCATAAACATATTCATAATTCAAGGAGGTTCGGCCATGAACTTGAAAATGAATAACGTGTTTAAACTCTAGTCTTAAAGGAACATTGGTAAATAGTGAGAATCCTTTAGAAAATGTCTAGCAATATACAGGATTTAAGTAACAGAGTATTATCTACATGAGAACCATGAAGGCTCCTTTTCAGAGAAGCACACAGCCCTCATCCTGAGATCAACCAACATACCCTTGGGCTATGTCTGACATGCAGTAGACATTCAATAAATGTTTGTTGAATAAATAATCATCCCAGGGTAGTAAACTCACTGGCCTCCTCAGGTTCCAGCACACTGCTCCTCATCTCCTGATTCAGCCTGCATCTCTGGCCTGTTTCTTGGTGTGCAGTGGAACCCCAAATTTCTATCTGTGTCCAGTCCCTTGAATGCTGTGCCATGTACCCTGCTTGGGCCGGCCCGCCAACTAGGGCCAAGCCTTGCCTGTGTCAGCCTCAGGCCCCTGTCTGACTTGGTTTTGCCCTAAAGGCTTTCATGATAATGGCATCTTCCACTTCAATATCAGCTGGAAGCCCAGCTGTGTTTTGGTCTGGCCCTTCCATCCTGCCATTCCAGCTCCTGAGCCCCCCTCCCTGCTGACAGGCACCCACCCAGCGACGGTGTACATGCTTTCACTTAGTACGCTTCAGTGCTTAGCCTCAAACTAACGGTAACATGTTTGGAAGATTACTGACAAACTGGAAAATCATTTGTAAGACAATCAGTTGACAGAGGTTTTTCATATTTCTGCCTCTGGAATGAATCTTATAGTAAAACTGAGATTTGGGTCTTCCTTCTATCAGCCTCCACCCCACCTCCCCTGCCCAGTGCCTGCCCATATTTGTGTCCTATATAAGAAGGATATAATTTAGCACTTACATATAAGAAAGAGATAGGACATCAATAAATACTATAGCTGCCTTAAATCTTTTTTTGAAAAAGCCATGGTAAAAATAAATATGATCATAGTAGCTTACTCATCAAACACTCTTGAGAAATGTCTATAGAAAAGCCTAGGATTCTATGGTTAAGCCTGAAGAACTGCCTTCTCCTGGGAGTACTGAGCATTCCTCCCACCCTCCTATCCCCCTGCAGCAGCCTCAGTCCAGGAACCCTCGTCCCCTCAGCTAATTTTAGAGCCTTCTCATTAGTCAACCAGCCTTCACTTTTTTTTTTGAGGACACAGAAAGTGTTATATTTATTTTTATTTACTTATAAGTGGCTTTATTGAAATATGGTTCACATGCCAAACAATGCACCATTTAAAGTATCCAAGTCATCTTTTTTACTATATTCACAGAGTTGTGCATCCACCACCACAATCTAATTTTAGAGCATTTCATCTCCCTAAAAAAGAAACCCTGTACCTCCTGGAAGGCACTCCTCAGCCCCACCCACCCAGAGTCCTCAGCAACCAATACTCTACTTTCTGTCTCTATAGATTTACCTGCTCTGGACATTTCATATAAATAGGATTATACAATATGTCATCTTTTGCATCTGCATTCTTTCACTTAACATGCTTTCAAGGGACATCTATGTTGTAGCGTGTATCAGGACTTCATTTCATTCTATAGAGAATATTTTTCTGTTGTATGGATAGTCCTGTTTTGTTCATCAATCTATTCACTGATGGACACTTGGGTTGTTTCTACCATTTGGCCACTATGAACATTTGTGTACAACTTTTTGTGTGACTGTAAGTTCTCATTTCTCTTGGGTCTATAACTAGGAGTAGAATTGTTGGGTTTATAGTAACTCTATGTTTAACATTTTAAGGAACTACCAAACTATTTTCCAAACTTGCATCTACTCTTAACCCACTCAAATATATCCTCCATCATGCTATCACAACCCAGCCAAAAAATAAATGTACACACAATTTAAAAGCCAATAGTGTCATATGCCCTGTGTGGTAAACTATAAACCCTCAGTGTAGAAAAGTCTTGATAATTGTGGCCCTGCCTAATTCTTCAGTGTTGTCTTCTTGCCATGACTTCTCCTACCACCCAGACCTATCATGCTTCTGCTTAACTCTCCAGCATTATCTGATCCCCTGAATCCACCAATCTTTACTTGCTTCCACGTTTTGCCCACATTACTCCTGCTGCCTAAAATGCTTTCCTCCCTACAGCCCATACACACCCTTGGTCTGAGCCGATTCTTACTCATCTTCCAAAACCCAGTTTAAGGGTAGCCTTCCCTTTGATGCCTTCTGACCATGCTAATTTCCTCTCCCCTGTATCACTTGTTTAAAGTGTGACTCTGCTGACATCATCTGTGTACATAGGTGTCCCTCGCACTTGGCCCTGGGGCTTTTGAGGGGCCAGGGACTCTCTGTGTAACTTTGTCTATCCACAGCACTGACAAGGTCTCGTGCATAGGGCATAACCAATGAATGAAAAGACCACTGAATAGCCAAGTCTTTAAAAATCTCAAAGCATAAATCCACTGTCTCCCATTACCCATCTGTTCCCACATTTAACAAGCTATGAAGTTTTAAGTAGTGCTTAACCCAATTGCCTCCTCTTGCAATTTAATTTCTTCTTGGCTCGGTTCTCTACCATCAGTATCTTCCTTTCAAAAACCTTCAGATGATGTCATCTCTCAGAATTGCATTTTCCATACCATTGATAAACCAAATGGAACCCTCCAAGGTTGGAAAGGTCACCTGTGTCCTCAGTAAAAACAGGAGGCTGAGGGCAGAAGGAGAGTCAGGTAGGATTTAGGCAAGCATTTCCACAATGGAGCCATTCTTCTTGGTGTTTCTCTCTCTCCCACCTCAGCTCCTACAGGTCCTATAATGAGAGTAAAGTCATCTGGGCAGAAGGCTTAGCAGACCTTTGACACTGAAGAAGAACAAGCCCGTATCTCTCTGTGGATATTGACTTCAGATCAGCAACCTCAATGGAAACAGATGGAGAAAGGAAAGACACTTCATAGACCCTGTCTCTTGCTTACAGTCAAAATAGTCTCATCACTGCCACCATATGCTGCCTTTTCCTGGCTAAATCTGATAGATTCTGACTTGCAGTGCAGGAAAAACACTGGCTGTCACTGGCAGCAACATTCACAATGCAAAGGAAATACAGGGGATAGTCCTTTATTTATAAATAGGCTATGTTCAAAGTGTATTTGTAAGTCATTCAGAAGGCACAGAAACAATATGATCTGTTGTGGTGAAGTCCTCACACCACCCCACAAAAACCTCTTTAACCCATTATGTACCTGTGGTATAGCATTTATCGTGCTATATAAATCAACCCAAGCACATGACTGTGTATATAACTTCAAAAGTTGGGACAACATTTTGAATAGGACAGGTGGGGGACTGGAGATGAGGGAACTCTAAGTCACTGGTGATGGTGGGTTAGGGGACCAGCTCCAGATCAGGAGGACAGGTGCAGGGAAGGAAGGAAGCAGAGGTGATTGCCTGGGATTAAGCCCCCAGATAAAGGATCATGACAGGATTCAGAGGTGATGAATAGCCTCCTGGGGTTTTAAAGTCTTGGCTTACTTCCTAACTGAGGGTTTGTGTGGGGTGGAGATAAGGAGATGGGGCAGCTGGTGTCTCCAGGCCTGCAAGGGGGAGGGGAAATGCAAAAAAACAAAACAAAACAAAACAAAAAACAAAAAAACGTGGATATTTGAGGTGGGAACAAGGTATTACCTTTTCCTTTCCCCCTACTACTCTTTTAACTCCCCCAGTCCGGTTGACATAGGACTGATATCAATACTGGCATGAGGATAATAGGGATCCTAGAAAGGGAAAGGAAAACATAGATGGAAAATAATAACCCCAGAATCTGGCAATGAAGAAGACAGGGATGGCTCAACACCACCAATTTGGGGAAGTGTATTTGTAAATTATAAATTGTCACAATAAGAATAATTTTACTTCGTATGATAATATAACACTTGAGAAAAAATCCAAGTGTTCAACGCTTAAACATAAAAATTCAAATAAAGAATAGAGTATAAGACAGGGTTTTAATTAACAATGCCATTCCTTTGATTGTTGGTCACAGAAAAGAGATCATGGAATTTGAGGTATTCATTCAAAGTAAATCTTCTAATAATGGACTTCCAGATTTGGGATGTTACCAGAGCATCCTCACTCAGTAAAATCAATACAATTAAGTTCTTTTAAACTGTTGGATTGTGTATGATGGTTGAAACTAGATTTGAGAAGAGATTATTGATTAGTAGAGAAACAGAAGTAGACAAAATAATCAATAGGTTTTAAATTATTATTTTAAGAAGTGGTTTCACATTTCTGTTTCCACTCCAGGATATAATGAGCTTGAAGAAACATCATTTAAAATGAAAAAAGAGCTGACTGAATTCAAATTCAAGACTCTTTTGACTTAGTGGAGTGCAAAGCTCACAGAACAAAGAGCTGACCTAAAATCTAAGGAGAGACAGGAGCCCGCAGGTAGAGAAGAGACCTGAGCATTCATTTATTGGGATATATGCAACTGGACACTTGTAAGAAGTAATTAACAGAATGATGGAGGCTAAGAGCAGGCTGGCAAAAAAGGGAAGTCCCTAGGGTTCAAAAAAGTAGAGAACTCTGTACTCTCTTGCAGACTCTTTCTCCAGGAACTTCATTAAGTACACAAAGAAAAATCAGAAAGTCTTAAAGTGTTCATATGAAGCAAAACAAAGCCCAAAGTCAGTAGAAAGAAGGGTATAATAAATATCAGAGTGGAAATAAGTGACATAGAGACTAAAAAGCAATAGAAAAATCAATGAAACTAAAAGCTAGTTATTTGTAATGATAAAATTAATAAACATCTAGCCAGACTCATAAAGATAAAAAGATAGAGGGCCCAAATAAATAAAGTCAGAAATGAAAGAGAAGGTTACAACTGACACCACAGAAATACAAAGGATCATGAGAGACTACAACCAACAAATTGAAATATGCCAAGACACTGAAAAATCTAGGGAAAAAAATGGATAAATTCCTAGAAACACAAAACCTTCCAAGACTAAATCACAAAGAAATAGAAAATCTGAATAGACCAATTATAAGTAATGAAACTGAATCCGTCATATAAAAACTCACCAAAAGTCCGGGACCAGATGGCTTCACAAATGGATTCTACCAAACATCTAAAGAAAAATTAGTACCTATCCTTCTCAAATTATTCCAAAAAATTGAAGAGGAAGGAATGCTTCCAAACTCATTTTGTGAGGCCAGCAATACTCTGATTCCAAAACCAGACAAGAACATCATTAAAAAAAAAAAAAAAAGAAAATTACAAGCCAATATCCCTGATGAACATAGATACAAAAATATTCAACAAAATATTAGCAAATTCAATAATACCTTAAAAGGATCATACACCATGGTCAAGTGGGATTTAGTCCAGGGAAGATTCAATATCTGCAAATCAACCAACATGATATACCACATTGAGAAAATGAAGGATAAAAATCATATGATCATCGCAACAGCTGCAAAAAAAAAACTGACAAAATTCAAATCCACTTATGAAAAATAACTCTCAATAAAATGGGTATAAAAGGAACATACCTCAACTTAATAAAGATCATATATGACAAACCCACAGCTAACTTCATACTCAATGGTAAAAAATGGAAAGCTTTTCCTCTAAGACCAGGAACAAGACAAAGAAAACCACTCTTACCACTTCTTTTCAACATCACATTGGAAGTCACAGCCACAGCAATTAGGCAAGAAAAACAAATAAAGGGAAAAAAGAAAAAGAAAGAAGAAAGAAAGAAAGAAAGAAAGAAAGAAAGAAAGAAAGAAAGAAAGAAAGAAGAAAGAAAGAAAGAAAGAAAGAAAGAAAGAAAGAAAGAAAGAAAGAAAGAAAGAAAGAAAGAAAAAGGAAGGAAGGAAGGAAGGAAGGAAGGAAGGAAGGAAGGAAGGAAGAAAGAAAGAAAGGTAGATAGATTAAAGGCATCCAAACTGGAAAGGAAGAAGTAAAATTGTCACTATTTGCAGGTGACAAGATTCTGCATATAGAAATCTCTAAAGACTCCACCAAAAAATTATTAGAACTAATAAATGAATTCAGCAAAATCACAGGTTACAAAATTAACATACATAAATCAGTTGCATTTCTAGACATTAATAAGGAGCTTTGAGAAAGAGAAATTAAGACAACAATCTCATTTACAATGGCATCAGAAAGAATAAAATACTTAGGAATAAATTTAACCCAGGAGGTGAAAAACCTGTACTCTGAAAACTAGCTTGAAAGAAATTAAAGATGACACAAATAGAAATATATTCCATATTCATATATTGGAAGAATAAATGTTGTTAAAATGTCCATACTACCCAAAGAAATCCACTGATTCAATGCAATCTCCATCAAAATACCAATGACATTTCTCATAGAACCAGAACAAATAATCCTAAAATCTGTATGTAACCATGAAAGACCCCTAATAGCCAAAGCAATCTTGAGAAAGAATAACAAAGCCGGAAGTATCACACTTCCTGATTACAAACTACATTACAAACCAGTAGTAATCAAAACAGTATGGTACTGGCACAAAAACAGACACATAGATCAATGGAACAGAAGAGAGAGCCCGGAAATACACCCACACTTATATGGTCAATTAATCTATGACAAAGGAGGCAAGAATATACAATGTGGAAAAGACAGTCTCTTCAATAAATGGTGTTGGGAAAACTGGATATCTACATGCAAAAGAATGAACCTGGACCATTATCTTACACCCTGTACAAAAATAAATTCAAAACAGATTAAAGACTTGCATGTAAACCTGAAACCATGAAACTCCTAGAAGAAAACATAGGCAGTAAACTCTTTGACATTAGTCTTAAGCAACATTTTTTTGGACCAGGCTTCTCAGATAAGGACAACAAAAGCTAAAATAAACAAATGTGATGATATTAAACTAAAAAGGTTTTGCACAGTGCAGAAAACTATCAACAAAATGAAAGTCAACCTACTGAATGGGAGAGGATATTTGCAAATCATACATCCAATAAGAAGTAATATGCAAAATACATAAATAACTCACACAACTTAATATCAATGAACAAAAATTCTGATTAAACAATAGGCAGAGAACCTGACAGATATTTTTCCAAAGAAGACATAATAATAATAAATAAAATAAAGTAAAATAAAATAAAATAAAATAAAAAAGACATACAGATGGCCAACAGGCACATGAAAAGATTTTCAGTAGCACTCATCATCAGGAAAATGCAAATGAAAACCACAATGAGATATTGCCTCACATCTGTCAGACTGGCGATTATCAAAAAAACAATAAAAAAGTGTTGGCGAGGATGAGGAGAAAAGGGAACGCTTGTACTCTGCTGGTAGCAACATAAATGAGTGTACTATGGAAAACAGTATGGAGACTCCTCAAAAAATTAAAAACTGAACTGCCATAGAATCCAGCAATTCTCCTTCTGAAGAAAAATGAAACCACCAATCAAAGAGGTATATACACCCCCATGTTCACAGCAGCATTATTTACAATAGCCAAGATACAGAAGCAACCTAAGTGTGTATCAATAGATGAATGGATAAAGAAAATGTAGCATATAAATAGATAGATATATAGAAAGAATGAAATCTTGCTGTTTTTGACAATACGGATGGACCCAGAGGGTATAATGCTAAGTGAAATGTCAGGCAGAGAAAGAAAGATAAATGCCATGTAATTTCACTTATATGTGGAGTCTAAAAAACAAAACCAATAAACAAACAAAACAGAAATATTCATTGACACAGGAAACAAACTGTTGGCTCCCAGGGTGGAGAGGGGGGCAAAATAAATGAAGGGGATTAAGAGGTATAAACTTCCAGTTATAAAATAAATAAATCACAGGGATGTAGCACACAGCATAGGGAATACAGTCAATAATATTGTAATAACTTGTATGGTGACAGATGGGGATCATTTTGTAATATATGTGCACCTGAGAAATCCAAATCAAAACCTCAATGAGATACCACCTCACACCAGTCAGAATGGCTAAAAGTAACAAGTCAGGAAACAACAGATGTTGGCGAGGATGCGGAGAAAGGGGAACCCTCCTACACTGTTGTTGGGAATGCAAGCTGGTGCAGCCACTCTGGAAAACAGTATGGAGGTTCCTCAAACAGTTGAAAATAGAGCTACCCTACAACCCAGCAATTGCACTACTGGGTATTTACCCCAAAGATACAAATGTAGTGATCAGAAGTGGTATGTCCACCCCAATGTTTATAGCGGCAATGTTCACAACAGCCAAACTATGGAAAGAGTCAAGATGTCCATCAACAGATGAACGGATAAAGAAGATGTGGTATATATGTGTGTGTGTGTGTGTGTGTATATATATATAATGGAATATTATGTAGCCATCAAAAAGACGAAATCTTGCCATTTGCAGTGATGTGGATGGAACTAGAGGGTATTATGCTAAGCGAAGTAAGTCAATCAGAGAAAGACATGTATCATATGACCTCACTGATAGGAGGAATTCTTAATCTCAGGAAACAAACTGAGGGTTGCTGGAGTGGTGGGGGGTGGGAGGGATGGGGTGGCTGGGTGAGAGACATTGGGGAGGGTATGTGCTATGGTGAGTGCTGTGAATTGTGTAAGACTGTTGAATCACAGACCTGTACCTCTGAAACAAATAACACATTATATGTTAAAAAAAAAAAAAAGAAGAAGAAGAAGATAGTAGGAAGGGAAAAATGAAGGGGGGGAAACCGGAGGGGGAGACGAACCATGAGAGACTATGGACTCTGAAAAACAGAGGGTTTTAGAAGGGAGGGGGGTGGGGGGATGGGTTAGCCTGGTGATGGGTATTAAGGAGGGCACGTTCTGCATGGAGCACTGGGTGTTATACGCAAACAATGAATCATGGAACACTACATCAAAAACTAACGATGTACTGTATGGTGACTAAAATAACATAATAAAATAAAATTTAAAATATATATATATATATATATATATGTGCACCTGAAACTAAAAGCATATTGTATGTCAGTTATACTTCCAATTTTTAAAAAGAAAAAGAAAAAGAGAAAGAAAGAAAGAAAGAAAATATCTATACAGTGCAGGCCAGGGGAGAGGACAGCCGCCATGTAGGAGGGGGCAAGAAATTCCTCCTGTCCCAGTCTCTCCTGCCTCCTCTTCTTGAAACACAAAGCTTAGGCAAAGAACATTCTCACCCTCAAGGAACTGGTGAAACTCACTGCAACTATGGGAAGGGAAAAGTAAAAAAGCCTTATTCCTGGAAGTAGATCAGGAGAACACCCCGAGACCTAGTGACACAGTGCCTGTGTAAGACTGAGATTTAGTCAGAACACCAGGGACTTCATCACCCTCCTGCAGGCCGAAGCCAACAAGCCTGAATAACGAGTAACAGAACTGCCGGGAGGGACAGGAGAGAAGTAACAGAAGACCTTCTCTGAGGTGAGTAGGGAAGACCTAAATTGCAGGGCTGAGCAGAGGATGCTCAGGCAAAACAACCTCCACTCTAAACACAAGGTATCACAAGAGAAATTTGAAGGCTGTGGTGCTCTGAGGGTAACCATAGCAACAACAAACCTCAAACCCAGCCCCACTGCTGACTAGATGAACCCCCCCGCCACACACTAAAGACCTAGGAGGAGAAGTGTGCCATCTCCAGGGATAAACACCACCTCAGTCTCTGCTAGCTACACAAGATATCTGGCTTCCAACAGAAATTATGAGGCAGGAAAAAATCCAAGACACAAAGCTATCATCAGAACCAGACCCAGATAGGACATAGATGCTGGAAGCATCTGACAAGGAATTTAAAATAGCTATGATATGTCAAAGGCTCTAGCAGAAAAAGTGAACAACTTGGGCAATCAGGTAATTTCAGCAGGGAGATGGAAGCCGTAAGAATCAAATGGAAATGTAGAAATTTAAAAATACAGTAATAGAGATAAAGAATGCCCTGGATGATGGGCTCACGAGTGACCCTCTCTCTGCTGAGGGAAGAATCAGTTAACTGGAGGTGGATCACTAAAAGTTACCCAAACTGAAACACAAAGAGTAAAAAAGTGAAAACAAAGAAACAGAACATCCAAGAGCTGTGAGGCAATGTCAAGCAGTGTGACATATATATAATTGGAATTCCAGAAGAGAGAAGGAATGGAGTGAAGAAATAGTTGAAGAAATACTGGCTTAGAATTTCCCAAAATGAATGAATGACAGACACCAAACCACAGGTCAAAGAAACTCGGAGAACACCAAGTAGGAGAAATACAAAAACCAAACAAAACAAAACCCAGGAATAATTTAGCTAATAGTTCTGTACCAATGTTATCTACCTCATTTTGATAATTATACCATGGTCATATAAAATGTTGACATCAGGGGAAGCTGGGGAAAGGGTATATACAGGAACTCTGTGCTACTTTTGCAACTCTTCAGTAATTCTAAAATATTTCAAAATAAAAAGGTTTTGAAAATGGCTTTACTGTTAGGTACTACATTGAGAATGTACTAGTAATGCCTAGAACAGAAAACTAAAATAATTTTCTAAAGTACTCTCCACACTTACTTATCTCTCATCTCTAGCATTTGTGTTCTTGAGTTTGGAATTTGTTTATTTAGCTTTTGTTTTGCTTTTACTTATTTATTTAAAAAATTTTGGGAGGGTAACGTCCCTTTTTTTTGAAGTATAATAGACACAAAATGTTATATTAGTTTCAGGTGTACAACATAGTGATTTGACAAGTCTATACATTATGCTGTGCTCACAAGTGTAGCTCCCATCTGTCACCATACGATGCTATTAAAACACCATTGACTATATTCCCTGTGCTGTACCTTTCATCCCCATGACTTATTCATTCCATAACTGGAAGCCTGCACCTCCCACTTCCCTTTACCCATTTCCCCACCTCCCCCGCAACCTCCCCTCTGGCAAGCACCAGTTTGTTTGAATTTGGAGTTTAAATCAGATCTGTGGTGTGTCCAAGGAACCCAAGTAGTATTTACAGTATTAGTTCTATCGAAAATATCCTCTAATCCAAACACCTAATTTATAATGGAAATTTAAGAGCAGAGCAGATTTGTAAGGTGAGTATTGAGCATATCTAGGATTTCATTTTTTTAAGATTTGATTTATTGATTTATTTATTTATCTATCTTTTTGAGAGAGAGAGAGATTGAGAGAACGAGTGGGAGGAGGGGCAGAGGAAGAAGCAGACTCCCCGCAGAGCAGGGAGCCCTTGTAACACTGGGAGCTGAAGGCAGATGCTTAACCCACTGAGCCACCCAGGCAACCCGGCATACCTAGGATTTTCAATACACTTTTATTCCAAAAGGTTTAAGCAATTTCTTTGATACATACTAATTGTGCAGTGTCTACAACTCATCGGGAGTTGAAAGCTGGGTGGGGCGTGGTCCAGGAGCACACTGCACATGGGGGGGGAGGAGAGTCAGAAGGCCAGGCTCCCTCTCGTGCACGCCATGGACCTCAGTGGAGTTAGACTTTAAGGCTCCTGCCACTGGCAGTAAGTCTGTAGGCTGCAACTGTTGCTGGATGCTGTCAGTAGAGATGGGCTGAGTCTAAAGGAAGAGCTATAAAACCGGATGGAGAAAGCACCATACAGTCTGCCACACTGGGCAGAATGAGCAGGAGCTTCAGCTGGAAGCCTGGGAACAGGTTTCACAGAAGAACATCGTACAGAATATAGGATCCTGGGCGGAGAGGTTGGGAGCCAGGGTCTTCCCGGCGAAGGAACACGCACAGGGAAGGAGTGTGAGGGCAGGCACAAGAAGACAGGGATGCAGTGGCAGGACGGGAAGGGCAGGAGGAAGCAGGAGGAAATGAAGTTGGAAAAAAATAAGCGCGGAGTCCTCCAGGATTACCTAGGTAAGGCAATATGTTTTGGAGACAATAATAAAAAGGTAAGGGGCGCTGGGTGGCTCAGTCAATTAAGTGTCTGACTCTTGATTTCAGCTCAGGTCATGATCTCGGGGACTGAGGATCAAGCCCTGTGTCAGGCTCCCTGCTCTGTGGGGAGTCTTCTGGAGAGTCTCTCTCCCTCTCCCTCTGCATCTCCCCCCTGCTCACTCACTCTCCCTCTCTCAAATAAATAAATCTTAAAAAAAAAAAAGTAAACCCTGTCTTTTAAAGAACAGACAAGCATACCAAACAGCTCCTCAACAGCTTTCAACTAGCTGTTTTGAATTCAATAGTCACACCTCTTTCAAACCTCTTTCCATAAAGTTGTAATATTTCTGAGAAGAAATGCATGTCTGAGCAGTTTAAATAAAGCTCTTTGTGCTAAAGGCTCCTAGACGCTGTCAGTTCTGCCCTCAGTTAGGTGAAGGATTTTTCTTCGAAGCTTCTTCTTATGTCTTCGTCTGCTTGTCTCCCCCAGGAGCTCAGGTATTTCCTTCTCTTCCTATTAAAACTTCTTCCCAACCTTATAGAACTCACTAGTGTAGGACCTCCCCCAAGGGTGTCTGCACACCTTGGACATGTTTTTAAAAGATTTCCCCACCACATTCCGGGGCCAGAGGAGCGTGTGTATTGGGTCAGAGACCATCAGAGGTGAGACGCAGCATGTGGGGATCCAAGATTGAAAGCACTAGATTCCTGGCCCTGACACCCACCAGAGGAGTGACCTTGATGTGAGACAGAGATAATGAGCATGTCTACCTGTCTGGTGAAAGAGGGGATTAAATAAACCAGAGTGTGGGCACTGTCAGAAATAGTGCCCAGGGCACAGACATAAGAACACCTGGGACAAACCATGGCAGGCCCATCTCTGACCACGGGACCTCCAAGATGCTGAATTGTTTGAGCACTTGGGAACCACCGCAAGCAAAAGGAGGAGGAGAGCTATTTGGGACCCAAGAGCTGAGTTCACTGACTCCTGGGAAGGATGGACCTTCGAACCCCAGATCCAGATGATTCCTGTTGAGCTGAACTCCTATGCCCAGCCCTCAGGGCCCCCGTGAAGTCCACTCCTAGTGACTCTCAGATCCTGCATGATGACCAGGCTGGTCTCCACGCTAAGCCTATACCCCAATCCTATTCTGGAGTCAGTCGGCTTTCTGGTACCCCTCCCCTTGCTGCCTCATTCCCTCTCCAGTAACCCCTTCTCAACTTTAGAGACCAGCTCAGATCCAGCCTCCTCTGACATCTTCCCTGACCATCTGGCTTACACCCAGCCACCAATTCTGAAGACCCCAGCACAAAGGGTGCCCCCCACTGAACCCTCAGTCTCTCAGAGGTGTGCCTCCCCATCTACATAATCAGGTCCCTCAAGACTGAGACCTAGCTTTAGCCTCCTTTCCCAGCCCCCAAACAGCTGGGGACATCCTGCACAAATAACAGGTGTCCTATCCATGCACATTGGTTACGCATTGGTGCAAGACCTCACTCATGACTCTAAGAGGGGATAAATTAGGGGTCTGGTTAAAAAACTACAGACCCTTTCTGTAAACACCACTTCCTTCCCGAAGGGGCTGAGTGGACCGAAGTCTGAGCAACAGCCCTGGCCATACATTCCCATGAAGGGGCTCCTTGCCTGGGTCTCCCCCTCCCCCCCACTGCACACATCCTTCCACTTGGTGTGAGGCCCCAGTTCAAACCCTCTCTCCATTGAGCCTTCGCTCCCTGCTCCCGCTAAAGCCAAGTTCGTCCATCCTGGACATGCCCCACTTTCACAAGTGCTCTTGTAGCCAGTTCTTAACAGGAAACAAGGCAGGAGAACAGGGACAACCTCAATTTTTGAAAAAAATCCCCTGGGAACAAAATTGCTTTGCACAAGCACAAGGAAAATACACCAGAAGGTCAGATTTGCCAGCTTCTGCAGTTTTGTGACAAAATACCCTGTACACATAGGATGTATGTCAAACACAGGTTCCATTTGTCTCAGCACACCGAAGGTCAACAGAGCTGACCCTCAGCAAAAGCACCGGACTGCACAGCTCACCCCCTCATTTTGCCCCCCTCTTTCTTCACCTTTCCCTCCTGTCCTCTCAGCTTTGCAGGTGGGTTGCTACCTAGTTTGTAGGGCTCCGTGCAAAACGAAAACATAAGGTCTCATTTCAAAATTATTAAGAATTTCAAACTCTTCTACGACTGCAGAGCATTTACTCTAGCATGGGGCTCTTCCACTTGTCCTGGTGGAGGGCTGGAGTCCTGCCCACTGGCCGAATCCCAAGCTGGGCCACCTTCTCTCCCAGCATCACCACAGGGAGCATTCCCTCTTCAAAGTGTAGCCTCAAACCATTTATGCGCACTTAAGCCTTTTATCTCTGATTTCAGAATAAAAAGTGCTTCTCCCTCCTTAAAGGACATTAAGGCATCAACAAACAAAGGTGGAGATCTGAGGTAGGAAGTGGGGCAGAAGGGACAGGGACCCCAATACCCTGTGGGCCTACTCAGAACTTAGAAGTGAGCCAACGAGGTTGCTCCAGCACACAGTAGGTGAGAGACGGTCAGAAGGGCTGTCCTGAGCTCGAATGCCCTCACTGCCCTGAAGATGCTGGCCGAGAACCAAGGCCCAACTCAGGACCTGAAGTCCTTCTTCTTTCCCACCTGCCAACACCTCTCCCCACAACCCGAAACAGGTTAGACCCACCCACTGTGCAGAATCCCCCTCCCACGCCCACCCCAGCTCTCCCCTATTTCTGCACCATGATCCCCAGAAATGGCCAGAATTGCATCCGAACGCCTGCCTTCCCTTTTCTACCCCCAGTCACAAAGTTGCTGACAAAGAAGCCTATCACCGAAATGCGTGCTGAGCAAAGAGCCCGCTTCCTGTCCTCACCGCCCCAAGCCCCTTGCTCTCAATGTACCCAGGACCTGGAAATGGATTTGACTTGTCCAAAACAGCTTTAGCAAAGGGGTCACAGGGTGTCCCTTAGAGGTCACAGTGAGACACAAACAATGGAAATCAAAAACTCTATCTTCACTCCTTGCCTTAGCTTTCTTTCCCAGAAAGCACGGGGTGTTGGTCATTGAGCACAGAAGGTCAGTATTTATGGTAGAAAAGCGACTAAGGTTTTATAATGATTTCCATGCCCCTGGCTTTAAATGCATCTCAGGGTGCCCTCAAAGCCTCACTTTCTCGTGGATCATGGTTTGGCTCCCCCCCGCCCCCAAACCCACTCTGTTAGTATCTGACCCACTCGGGCCACCACTAAGCTGCAGAAGCTGGAGGAGGGCAGCAGAGGTGCAACCCCATGGAGAGAGTAGACACAAACGCCTCGGGCAGATTCATATTCTCAGATGCTTGGATTGTGAAAGGGGAATGGTTTGGAAGGCTAAATTGTTTTATGGAACCATGTCAAATTTATGTCCAAGAGTCTACTGAAAAATAGGAAAACAAAGCTAGAAGTTATGCCACTCAGAGTTAAATACTGAAGGAATAGTTAAACCACAAACATAAAGATTTTCTGTTCGCTTGAGGAGATAAACATTTAGGCATCCTAAGGCACAGGATTTGATCACATTTTTCTACCTTAACTTCTTTTCCCAGATAGTTGTTAAAAAAAAAAAAAAATCATGCTCTTATGTAAGAAGCCAACGGAAAAATCAATGCCAACAAAACACGGAGGAAAGGGAAGAGGGAGCCACATACCGTTCCCTCTGTTTCAGAGACAGAAAATAATTATATCAATATAGGTAACAGATCATCGTCAGTGTGGCGTTCTTCCTCTGCAAGCTTCACACCGCCCCAGGAAGTGGCCACAGTCAGTCCACACCTGATAAAATACCTGAATTCCTCCTTTTATAGAGGAAGATCCCAAAGGGCTGGTGGCATGTCCTGCTCACCCAGCAGAGTGGGTGGCAGACTACTCTTCAGGGACAGTCCACTTGGCAAAGCTAAAAAGAAAAGAAGTTGAAGCCGTGCTTTGCGTTTTGCAGAGGGTTGGGGTGGGTAGGGACTGGGGGGACATTAAGTCAAGTCTGTAAGGACAGATGAGGAAACCGAGTCTCAATGGAGCTTAAGGGTCTTGGTCAAAGTCACACAGCTCCCCGTGCTCATGTCATCGTGCCACCTGCCTCACAGTCAGCTTTAAGCTTTGCATAACTATTGTCATCTGGAAGCATTCCATGTGCTTTTATTATTATTTCTTGAAACAAAGAATCCCCATACTCGTTCTGGGTTCTGCAGATCTGTTGTCATCTTAGGTAAGTAGCTGACTAGACTTTCACTGAATCTGGAAGACACGTGTGGACGGATCTGCCTTCCAACAGAGGCTGTGTGCCACACACAGAAGCAACACTGGGTAGCTAGGAGAACAGCATCTCTGACAGAAAGTCAGCCATATCTCAGAGCAAAGAAACTCAGGCATCAAAGGCCTGTGTCACTGCTGAGCGAGAACAGGCCTTGTGTATTAAGATACTGTATGCAGAAAAGTAGACAGAGGTTTCAAATATGAATGCAGATGAAAAGTCACAAGGGCAAACATTTCAAATTGCAGGCACTGATGTGTAATCAAGTTCTTTTGAAACTGCTTTGTGTGGGGGCAGCTCCTGTAGCATATCCAGGGTGAGTGGCAACCAGGATTCGTTTTTTAAGGATGTTTAATGGCTTTCCCTGGGGGTCAGCTAGTAAGGTACTATATGCAGAAAGGTTTCATAAACTCCAAAGCACGATAAAATGTGATGCCACAACATCATGATATTTCGAACTCTTACTAACCATGTTGCTTATACTTGCTAGCTGCCAAATGTGCCAGGCATCTTTAATACCTCATATAAATGAGGAACAACAACAACAAAAAAATCCTGACAACCAAAAGCTTGATCTTGTAAAAGATTTCTTTACCTGGCTAGAGGTATATGAAAAATAATTCTCTACCAAAATTGCACAGATGTATGGTTCACATATAAAGTGGAAAAAAATCATAAGATGGGGAAGTGTCCAAAGAGAAGAGGCATAAATAGCAGCAACGGGCTTTTTGATATGACTAAGGAGAGTCCGTCTTGCCTGTAGGCTGATGAGAGGGCGGTTATATAACCGAAGTTGGGAGCAGGGTGACAAGGATGCAGCCACACGTCTGGGAAGTTGAAGTAGATTCTCTCCAGAAACAGGCGGAAGAGCTGGCTGACCTTGAAAGTTAATTCCTCTCCCAAATTATTAGTTGATTTTTGCCCCAGTAACAAGGGAAAGCTGGTAAGAAGATATTAATGAATCTTCCAAGAAATGAGACAAGGCTGCTTTCTTCTAAAATTAGACACAAACACAGACTAATAGTAGGCTGCTCTGTGCCCATGAAAAAAGCTGAGCCGTTCATCTCACTAGTGTTCATACGCTCTGGTGGTCTGTACAATATAACCTAGTGGTTAAGGATGTGGACTCTGGAATCAGACTTCCCAGGTTCAAATCCTGGCTCTGTCACTTGCTAACTGAGCAACCTTAGGTCATGTACTTAATTAACCTAAACCTCGGTTTCCTCATCCCCCTAATAGGGTCATTAAGGAGAAAAAGAGAATCAGTAAGTATAAAGTTCCTCTCGAAGAGTGTCCGGCAAATGGTAAGTGCTGTAGACCACATGTTTACAATCACTCTCCTGTTCATGGGCCTGATAACAAGGCCCGATCTCTAGGAGAAGGCCCCAGGGAAGAGATCCATTAAAACTGCCTATCATCCTCGATTTGAGTTTCAATGTTTTTTGTTTATGTTTTGCTTTATTTTATTTCTTTTTTTAATGAAAGCAAGAACTTCTGCCTTCCTCTGCCAGGGAGCAATGAACCCTGTCCCCTCAGTAAGTGTGATTTTCATGAGAAAGTAAGTAGAATGGATATTTCTGAGAAATAAAAATCCATGCTATATACCCTTGCTGTCGCTCACATGACACTTTCTACCAGCCATGCCCAAAGCCAGCTGCCAGCCTGTTGCAACTGTGACCTGCCTGGGTGCCTGGACCCAGCTGCCCTTCCTTCCGCCTTCCACCCCAATTCACAAACTTGCCAACCTTCTATGAAATCCGAGGCCGAGTACTGGCGCTGATTTGGGCTGCCCTCCACAGGGCTGTTCAGGGTCTCCAAGGCCGACTCGACAGCTTCTACCAACTCATCCCGCTTGTCCTTCCTCACGGGTTTCTCTTCGGGGTGGCGAGTCAGGCCGGTCTCCAGCTGGTACACCTTCTGCAGCGTGAAACTATCGAAAGGCACAGCGGCGTACTCCGTGGCCACCTTGACGCCAGCGTGCACCTCTGCCTTGTCCACCTGGGAGCGCAGGAAGGCCAGCAGGTCTGCCTGGGTTTTCTCCGGGGGCCCCTGCTCCAGCCCCAGGCCCGCAGCGTCGCTGGGGTGATACTGCGCGGCCTTGAGCCGCTCGCTCCTCTCCTGCAGCTCCTGCTTGAGCTGCGCTATCTGCCTCTTGAGGCTGCCTATGTAGTCGCGGTGCTGCTCCTCCCACTCCTGCAGCGCCGCCTGGAAGCCCTCCTTCCCCGTAGGGCCGCTGGCCCTGGGCAGCCCCAGCTGCTCCTCGTCACCTTTCGGAGTGCAGGCCAACATGTAGAGGACAGAGATGGCGCAGCAGAGGAACACGAGCAAAACCACCACCCGGGAGACCCACGCAAGCAGCCCCCGGCGGAGCATCCTCACTCAGCAGTCAGCCATGCGTCCACACCCGGCCACATTCCAGAAGGCCAGGGCCCCACGGCAGGGCTTCCCTGGACTAGACCGCAAGGAGCACGTGTCTGGGGCCCCCCAGGCTGCTTTCATCCATTTCTTTCTACAATGGCTCTGGTCCCTTGAAGTCGACCACCACGTGGAGCAGTTTTCCTACTTGGAAAGGATGATCTAGGCAGGAGCAACCAGTTCGGTGAAACTTCCAAGCATTCACATTCATTCTCATCATAGCCTCCAGATGTGCAGCAGACCACAAGCAAGGACCTGGGAAGAGATCAAACGGCAATACCACTTAATCGAGACGATAATACCCTTACGTTGACCGTGGCAACCAATATTCAATAGGCGTCCCATGAGGCTTACAGAAAATGCTTATGACAGGGGATTAAATACCATTACATGTTTCTAAATCAGAATACCAATACGCATGTGCACAGCTGTGCTCAGAAAATAAAAAGGATGCAGGAAAAAGATTCAAAGGAAATATGGCAAAATGTGAATTTTAATGGTGATTTTCCTGCTTCTCTACACTTTTCTCTATCTTATAAATTTTTCCACAAGGGCACATATTATGGTTAGATGGTATAGATGGTTAGAAGGGAAAAAGCAAAACTTTAATGAAACTGAAGCTGTGGGAAGGGACTTCTCCAGCCAGGGCCTGCCCAGCAGTGGTAGATGTGGAAGGTGAGGCCTACCTGCACTCACCTGTGTGCACTCACTCAGGGCAGGGCTGAGAGCTGACTCAGACTGGTCTTCAAATTTCTTTTTTTTTTTTTAAGATTTTATTTATTTATTTGAGAGAGAGAGAGCACATGAGAGGGGGGAGGGTCAGAGGGCAAAGCAGATTCCCCGCTGAGCAGGGAGCCCAATGCGGGACTCGATCCACGGACTCCAGGATCATGACCTGAGCCGAAGGCAGTCGCTTAACCAGCTGAGCCATCCAGGCGCCCCAGGTCTTCAAATTTCTGATGAGAAGTGGGGGAAGCCTCTGGAGCTTCAAATATGTAAATAGTAAATGTGGATGATAACATAATAAGACAGAGTCCTGGGACAGTTGCTGCAGCTAGCTCTCCAACTCTGCTTGCAGACCGGGGATGATGAGTTTACCACAGAAAGGGATGGGGCTGGGAGAACAGAGATCAGAAATACTTGTCTTGTCAGGACTCAAAGCCCAGGCACGTCTCTGCTCCAGCCTCTAGAAGGAGTTTTGTGTCCTGACTGATCATCAGGAATACCCGGACAGATCTCAGAGCCTTTCATTCAAATCCGTGCTCGGCACCTCAACTCCAAACCCCTTGTAACACCAGAGAAGCCAACCTAAACTGCCTCCTTCACTTGCCCCACGCTCCCGTCCTTCCTCCTCCACCCATTACGGACACCTCAGAGAACACTCCTTCAGTATTCTCCCTCCCCCCTCAATCCCCTTTCCTTGTCTCCCCCCTACCCTTCTGAGCCAGAAAACAGAAAGAAATAACGATAAATGGAAAATAAAGCAAATAAAATTTCTTGCTTAGGGAGATTTTTTATAAAATCTTCCTAGCTGCATCTTTGTTTATATAACTTCTCTTAAAAGCAAGCTCCCTGAGGATACTATGTCCTGACCATTTTATAAAAATCTGACATTTTAAATAATTCCCACAATAACTAAATTATTCTTTACAGAGTCTTCATCCAACCCAGAAAATCCAGATTCTGGGTCAATGATCATCTCATTTACTGGTGGTCTGTCCCATTTACTGACTGGAAGAGGACTCCTGTCAATTAGCAACTTCAGGACCTCTAGGAGAAGAAAGAGGTGCTCCTTCTAGCATTCTCTCTATGCTGAAAATATAATCAACCATAATGGGCTCATTGACTTTATCTGATATGCACCTGCTATGTCTAATGCACACAGAGAAAGATCCTCTTCTATTACCCTGGTGATGTGGCTCTTACATCATATAAACTATATTACCAAAATAGTTTATTTCTCAATTTTCCTTAAAAATTCAATTCCAATATTCCCCTTGGCCCAAGGAGTCTCTCTGCTATAATTTAGAACAATACACAGTTATTAGCACTAAGTTTAAAGTGCATGTTTAGCTCTGGAAGCCTGTTCTGTCTGATGAAAATCTTGGGATTTGTATAATTACTATAATTCTGTGATTAAAAACATCTCAGCTTTGGTATTCAGGCACCTTGCTGTTTTTAATGAAATCTCTCAGATGAACTCATTATATCCAAGTATTAAATTACCAGTGAAAACATGTTATCACGTTATTCTACCATTTTAAAGACTTTTACTTTAAATGGGTTGTCATTAAAGGCAAAATAAGCAAATCAAAAAACAAAAATGGAACATTCAACATTACTTATTGTGCCACAGAAACAAAGGGCGCAATCTAATTGTTATATTTGGAATAATTGTTATATTTGCATAATAAATTGAAATCATGTTGTTTAATGAAGCAATATATTAAAGCTATGGATGGCTAAAGAAATTTAGAACTGTACAGTAATGATTTTGTTCTGTTCCATAAGTCTCTTCAACATCTAGCCCAGCTTTTGCAATTCACTAGTATAAATTTCAAAGTTACTTGATATTCCATTCTTCGGGATGTAAAAGGAGAAAAAAAAACAGATCTTAGGAAGAAATGACTCTTTACAAGAAATAAGAAAAAGCCATAAAAATTATAGCCAAAGAAGCAGTGATGGATTTCTCCTTTTAAAAGTCAGCAGCAGATAATATGCATCAGAAACAAAGTTCTACATTCTTTAACAGACAGAATGTTTTCTAACTATTCTAGCAATCTAATCTGTAAGCAAAACCATAACTGGCTAAACTGTGGAGGCTAGGAGTATGTCCTTCCTAAAGTCAGGCGGCCTATCTTTTGGCTTCTTGCTTCTACGGAGACTTTAGGGTTTTCATTTGGCAGCATAGAACATCATTCTTAAAGCACATGTCCACAATAGCCAAACTATGGAAAGAGTTAAGATGTCCATCGACAGATGAATGGATAAAGAAAATGTGGTATATATATACAATGGAATGTTATGCAGCCATCAAAAAAGCCCCGAAATCTTGCCATTTGCAATGACGTGGATGGAACTAGACGGTATTATGCTAAGCGAAATAAGTCAATCAGAGAAAGACATGTATCATATGATCTCACTGATACGAGGAATTCTTAATCTCAGGAAACAAACTGAGGGTTGCTAGAGTTGTGAGGGTGGGAGGGATGGGGTGGCTGGGTGATGGACCCTGGGGAGGGTATGTGCTATGGCGAGTGCTGTGAATTGTATAAGACTGTTGAATGACAGACCTGTACCTCTGAAACAAATAATACATTATATGTTAAAAATGAACATAGTAGGAAGGGAAAAATGAAGGGGGGGAAATCGGAGGGGGAGACGAACCGTGAGAGACTATGGACTCTGAGAAACAAACTGAGGGTTCTAGAGGGGTGGGGGTGGGGGGATGGGTTAACCCAGTGATGGGTATTAAAGAGGGCATGTACTGCACTGGATGGAGCATGGAGCACTGGATGGAGCATGGAGCACTGGATGTTATACACAAACAATGAATCATGGAACACTATATCAAAAACTAATGATGTAATGTATGGTGATTAACATAACATAATAAAATAAAATTAAAAAAAAAAAAGAGCACATGTTACTTCACCAGTCAGGAAAGAACACCTCAATGAGATGTAACCAGACCAAACATCGAGCGAAACCTATAGGGAAACCAGACCAAACGCAGGGCTAAAAGACACCGTGCAATCTCTCCCTATATCCACAGAAGTGCTGGGAGAAGTAAGAGTTAACATTTACCATGTGTTTACAGACTTACAGATGGAAAGCACCATGTAATTACCAAAGACTACTACAAGCTGGAGGTGACAGTGAAAATACAGCTTTATGTGGTCACAGCAGCATAGTGCTACTATTTTAAAAAACTTAGAAAAGGCACCCAGATTTTAGACTAGTTCAGTCTTTGGGGGTGGTTGGGAACAGAGAAGGAGTGGAGAGCAAGCTGGAGCCCTGTCAATAACCAATTTTAGAACCTTTGGGAGAAGAGAGATGCATATTCCTATTTTTTAATAGAAAAAAATCCTTGTGTTCATCAGATTTCTTGCCACTTACAATTCAATTTTTAAAAATTTTTTTAAAGATTTTTATTCTCTTAAGTAATCTCTATACCCAATATGGGGCTTGAACTCACACCCCAACATCAAGAGTCACATGCTCTACCAACTGAGCCAACCAGGCGCTCCTCTTGCCACTTATATTTCTAAATGTCCATCCTTACTAATTGCTTTCCTCAATACTTTCCTGTCCTTGGCCAACTCCCAAGGATGGCTCTGTGACACATCTTGTCCCAAACACTGGGTTTATTGATTAGAATGGAGGGACTATCCAAAGCACAATGGTTCTGCTACCATTCTTGCAATCTCTGGGCAACAAAAACCACAGGGTATAGGCTTCTTCATAGTCTACTATCAAGGCAAGACAATGTTGAAGAGCAATGCTTTCTAGCATCCACCCAGGTCTGAGCCCACATAAAGCAAGGTTATCCTCCAAACTCTCAGAATGGAAAAGCATTCTCAGTGCAGACTGGTGTTCCATCATCCGTGGGCCAGGATAACCCTAAGAACATTTTCCCTAGGGTCTCTAGGTAGGGGATTGTTTAAGGAATCTACAGCACTTTCTGAACACGTAAGGTAGAGAATCTGAAAGACACAGTGGGCCTCTGCCAAGGGGTCCAGCAATGGATGGGTTTCTCAGACTCTAGGTGCAAGTTGTCTGACAGCTCTGACATCCTGCTGGGAGCGGGAAGCATCCAGAACATCACCCAGCTCTCCAAATGACCGAGCAGTGACCCAACAGTGAGTCAGAATCACAGTCTACTCCATCTAGGATACTGTTACCACGCTTAAAACAAATAGTTATTAAGCACCCACGATGTTGAATGTACTCCTGTAAGAAATTACAGGAGAAGATGAACCAAGCACAAATTCCAGTATCCGCACATTTATAAGCTTTATAGTTCAAATGACTATAATATAAGCCTCCTATAGGCAAACACCATTAAAACAGATATAAAGTGTTAATGCTTACCAAACGTACGTGGAAGACAGGGGTGTTGAGACGTATAAATAAATACATTTTAAAATGACAAAAGTTTAAAATAAATGGTAGAAATCAACAACAGTTGTTAAGATAAGATAGACAAGTGGCTCTGGGCATCATTTCATCTTTGAGTGGATGCTCTTAGAGGGTAAAACCAAGCCAAGCCTAAGTCTGGTTCAGAGTCCAACATTTTACCCCAAATGGGGACAGTGGAGGTTAGAAATTCTATGACGAGGACAGAAGTACCTATCCTAAGAAGTGGAAGGATGGGCGTGGGCACTTCACTCTACAGATCCCAGGGAACATTTGGGTCATGAGAGCTGTGTGCTATGACGAGAGCCTGCCAAGATGTGTCTATTAACGGCCACAAGATGCTCATAAGTCACCAAGGATTCCAGGACACCCACGGATGCAATGCTGTCAGGGTCAGCAGCAGGCAGAAAGGACAGTGGCTTCACAGTGAGACCAGGTCAGGCAGTTCCACACACTACGATGACAGGCCTTGTGAGCGACAGAGGAAACCATTCAAGGGGCGGCAGTAAATTCTACAAGACATCTCCACCCGTGTGCAGGCACAGCCAAGAGGGCTGACGGGGGAAGAAAACAGGCAGGGTCTCCTGGGCCAGGGAGGGGGAGGCCAAAGCCCCGGCGGCCGTGCGAGTCTACTCCACTCTGGCCCGTAGAGTCAGCTCTTTGATGCCAAGGCCACAAGCTAACCTTCAGTCAAAGGATTAGCTGTACTAACAGAACATAAATGGAGGTTCTATCTCTTGGATAAATACAGCATCCTGGACGTGTGTGGAAAAGGCATCATGCAAGAATTCTTATTCAAAGAGCTTCCAAATGCTCTCAAAAATGTATATGTAATGTAAATGCATGTAACACTGTAAACTTCACTCAAACACGTGGCTTCCTTTAGAATTCCGTCCATCCACCTTGGACTGACTCTCCCATGCAAGGAGCTTCCAATCTGACCCTCAGCATTGTCTCCTGTGGGCTTTCATCCCGCCGTGTGTTTGCCTCCCACACTGTCCTGGGGGTTTGAGATGAGTGGCCGATCACATAGGGCAGAAGTGGAGTGCATTTCTTCAAAATTCAACAGAAAACAGATAAAAAGCCATCATGAGAGCTGAAAAACCCTGAAGCTCACAGTGCCTACTCCCAGTGCATTCTGTTTATGGATTTTCCCAAGGTTTTTCCATCTGCCTTCTCTTAAAGGAAATGAGTATATACAGCCAACTCCTGCAACTGCTTTGTTGAGTCCACAATCATCTGCCTCTTGTGCACAGTTCGTTTAGGGTTGAGGCACTTGCAAAGAAGTGAAAACGGCCCGAAAATGAGCATAAGAGCTCATAATCTCCCTAAACCACATCCACCTGGAAGCGTTAGAGCTGGGGTTCCCAGGTGTCACAGCGCTTTCTGGAACGCAGGTTTCTTTTTCCCCGTGAGTCTTTAGTCAGCATCTTCTCTAGTGCCAAATGCTTTATCCTCGGGTATGTTCCTGACAGAGAATGAAGAGCTGAAGCAAGGAGGGAAGCGGAGCAGTATCACCGCCTAAAAATGAAGAGGTGCTGCGGCCGAGTCCCAGATCCCATGGGCTTCCAAGCGAAGTCGACAGTCAAACACCCAGAGTGGAGTCGAACGGGCCATGAGGAGTCTGAAGTATTCCTCCCTGACCTCATCCAGCCCTGATACCAGCCCCCTGGCCTGGGCCCAAGGCTCTGCCCTCACACAGAGAGGGGGCTACGCGGGCTGTGGCCTCATCACGTCAGCAGTTTTGCTGCTTTCCTCCCCCGACCTTGGGCCTCACGGTCAGCCGTCTCCAAACTTATCAAACATGATAGCACATTCCAGGTGATAAGTAACTTTTGACATATAGATGATAGAGAAGTATGTAAATTTACTCACTTATAAGTTACATACACGTTTTACAGCATTGTTGTATTATGTATTCACAAAACAGCACTCTTAAAATAATGCAGGAGAACATTTTTTGTTTGTTTGTTTTCTCACTCTGATGAACCTTCCTGGGCACCCCCAGGGACCTTTGCTTCAGGGGGTTACTGACCTCCTGACTGTGCTTCGTTTCCATGGCCCCCAGTCAACAGCGAATTCCACAGCCCAGGGCGCCTGCCTTGCTGTCCCCTTCCCAGAGTGACCCGCCTGCCTCTGGACCACACTGACTCAGTCCCAGGGTGTCCAACACCTGCCGCCAGGCCACGTCCCCACACCGCTGCCAGGAACGCACTCCCCTCCCTTCCTAGAGGACTCAGACTCAGCTGGTCTGTTCTGTGAGGTCCTCCCTATAACCTGGCTCTGGGAGCATATTCTCCAGGGACCAGCACAGAGCAGCCCAAAGGAACAGGGCTGACTACCTGTGGGTTGAATACTTCTTAGATGAGAGGTACCCTTCCATCCCCCCAACTCCACACTGGTCTCCTGAAAGAATCATTCCGATTCCCTTTTCCCTACCTCAAAGCAGGAAAAAAGAAATGTGGTAGAAGAAATTGGGGTCTGCTTGTCAGAAAGTAAAGATACAGAGATTAATCACAACCACACAAGCCAAAAAGTCAGGAAACAGGTCTAAACTGTTTCTGCTATTCTCTCTTGTTTTAATTTTGGTTTTTAATTTGCTGGTGAAACTTCAAAGGGAAGAACTGATAGAGGGGGGCTTCCTTAATATGCAGAGATTTACTGTTCCCCCCCACCCTCGCCCTACCTCGCTACCTCCAACCTTGTTTCAAGAAGCGTCCTAGGGGATCAGCCAGCACAGGGGGCAGTCATGGAGCCTACAGAGGGAAAAGAGAGAAGCGTCCTGGCACAAGAAGGCATCACTCAAGGGACTTAGAGTAAGTCTAATAAGGAAACTTTTCCCAGCAGGAAAGTGTCTCCAGCACATATGAAGGGCTGAGTCTGCTGCCAAAACACTGCAGACAGACCTGCCTAGTCTCCGTCTCCCCCTCAGTCCTGCGGGGCTCTCTGCAGCTGGTGGAGCCGCCCAGCCCCACCAAATGAGAACCCCGTGAAACCAGGCTTCCAGAACTCATTGCTCGTAATTACAACCACTTACTGAGCATTTACTTCGGGCCAGACATCACACTAAGCACTTTATAAACATTATCTCATTTAATCCTCAAAACAATCTTATGAGCTAAGTCTTATTATCCCCCATTAAACACAAGGAAACCGAGGCTTAGAGCAGTGAAGTCATTTGCCCAAGGTGCACAGGGGCAAGCAGCCAAGCCTGGTTTCAAACCCAGCTTCGTCTGATGCTAACACCCTGCTCTTACCCACTGGGCTATCCTGTTCAGCACCCTCAATGATCCTGGACTGCTTGCTGAGACCCGTTCCTCATTCTGCAACCATCATGTCCGATTTGTCTTGCTTCTGAACTCAAAATGAATCTTCCTATTTATGAGCTTGTCCAGCCCCTCAGATGTGCAGTAAACAGTAAACACTGTTTCTGTGCAATTTTTTACCTCCCCATTTAGCTGGGGTTTGCATTTCCACAACGCTTACAAGCTCTGCAAACTCACACTATCCCTAGAAATAATGCCAGTCCCAGCCATAGCCAGTGGGAGCGTTGCCTTGGCCCCGCGGCTGGGGCCGGGAAAGAAGACGTCAGCAACACGACAGCCAGTGCTTCTGAGCAGACGCCAAGAGCTTATACCCACCTATCGGGTTGAAGACAGCTCCACCAAAAAGCACCCTAGTTAAGTCGAATTTTTAATCAACTGAGAGATGTTCTTCTTTGAAAGGAGCAAAAGAGAACATCTCTCTGATGGTTAAGATGCTGGCTGGAATCACTACGGAACTCTTTCCTGCCAAACACTGATTTCTCACTTCTTTCCTCCAAAGCATGGCAAAAGAAGATGCCCAGGCAATGGCCATTCACCGTGTGTCAACGAATACCCTCATGTGTAGGCCAAAGTCAGCCCCGGCATCCGTGCAGATTCAGGCAAAGGCACCCCTCCCCCCACCAGAGACCACATTCCCAAGGTCACACAGCACAGCTTCCAGGGAAATGCACACTGTTAACTAACAAGGAGGGGACTAATTAAGAGTGAGCAATGCTCACAGCCAAGTACCTTCTAGCTCAGTCATAAGCACAGAGCCCTGAGCAGATGCCAGAGTTGCTGAGTGGTAGCTATCAGCTCCGAGGTGAGGTCAGAGGCGTGAATCACGGCACACGATGCCACGGAGGCTGAGGAGGCTCCAGGATGAGATGAGCCACACGTTAGTTAGAATGAGGGCAGCACGGAGAGGGAAAGTGGACTTCTCTCCTTTCTGATAACATGATCCATGCCCCCTATTAGCAGACAGGAGAAGGAAGAAGAGGATGAGAAATAAGGTTTAATGGGGCACCTGCGTGGCGCAGTCGGTTAAGCACCCGACCCTTGGTTTTGGCTCAGGTCATGATCTCAGAATCGTGGGATCAAGCCCCGTGTGGAGTTCCACGCTGAGGGTGGAGCCTGCTTAAGATTCTCTCTCCCCCTCCCCCTTTTGCCCCTCCCCTCACTCACAAATAAATAAAATCTTTTAAAAAATGTTTAACAAATGCCTCTACCATGTACTGCCCAATGGCTTTAAAACATTTATAGACACAGAGCTCCCAGGTAAGATAAAAGTGTTCACCTGGGTCGTCTGTTCAGGCAGCCCTGGGAGGGGAGGGGGCGCCACTGAGGACCGCCGGAGAATCACTAGGCCTCATGCATTACTTGCTGTCTTACCTAAACGAATGTGAGTCATTGATCCCTGTTCTCTGAGATGAGGAAACTGGGATCTGGGGAGGCCAGTGACCTTTCCACGCAGCTAGCGGGCCTCCACATCCCCCAAAACCACCACAGTCACCTACTTCCATCAGCCTGATGCTGCCAGGCATAGACAGAGCTATGCAATGTGTGGAATTAGAGAAAACCAGCAACGGGAGGCAATGCCCACAAACAGGGCCACAGAGAAAGAGCCAGAAGCTGAGAATACACACGGTGGGGAAAGCCCTAGAAACAGGACAAAACAGGCCTCCAAAGAGGAGCAGTCCATAGATACCAGTCTCTCGAAGTGCAAAATGGCACTCTGATCTGAAGGTCAGAGTTGGGGGACCTCTGTCCCCCTTCTCCATCTTGGGCTTCCCTAAGGTGGGACTCCCTGCTTGAGTGTGCAAAAAGCGATGACCGAGGAGCCTGTTCTCTCTGGCATATGTAGTCTTCTCATGACTAGAGTGTGCTGCCCTCTCCCAGGTCTGTCTTTCTTCCCCCTCCTCCCCGGGCCTGGGCATCAGTCAGCAAGATGCTGTGCAATGCTGTCAGGGTCAGCAGCGGCCTCCCGTCTCATGAAAGAAGGGCGTGAGCACTGCCGCTCTCCGCCCCCATCAGACGCTGGAAGGAACCATCACTGGAAACATCCTGCATCAAAGCGGTGCTGACAGCCACTCTCAAGAGTTATTTGACATGTTCTGCTGGCATGTTTGGGGTAAGAAGGGTTAAGAAGATAACTGCTACTTTCAGTCAAGATGAAATAAACAGCCTACCACCTTTCAGTTCTCCTCGTTCCTCCCCACCTACAGGGAAGACAGCAGCACACAAATGAGGGGCTTTCTTTTAGTAAGTGGTTATTATACAACAGGACTAGAGAAAGCACGTATTGTGCAGAATTATTTTAGAAACCCCACGAAGCTAGATCAGCAAAGCCTTCTCTCTTTATGCCATCTATCTCGATCTGGAAATAGAACCAGTAATAGAGAAAAAATTAACAGGAAGATGTCCAATATTACATAAATGTAAGACGTATTATTATTTTTCACAAAAATAAAACCTCGCACTGACTGCAAGGAGATTCTGTTCCGGCCCACTGCGCCCATGAGCACCTCTTCCAGGTTTCCCTACCCCTTCTTCAGCGCCCACTCCTAATACCCCTCCCAAGCCTATCTTGTAGTCAACTGTCCCTGCTAGAGGGTTAACTGATTATTAAGGTACTGGCTATAAGTATTTCCAGACATTGCTCCTATCAAGAAATTTATCCACCAGAGACACTGTCCTATTTCTACATAAGCTAAATAGCACAGAGTACTTACTTAATCCAAGTTTGTCATACAGTTTAATACTATGTAACATTCACGAACATGTTCTCTGTGTCACTCTTAACATAGTCCAGCCTCTTTCTGTAAACTTTTGCCTTTCTATGATCCCACTCTATCTGCATCTTCCTCCAGCTTCTCTGATGTCTCCTATGATGCAGGTTCTATTAATATCATACCCATTTTGCAGATAAGGACATGTAGGCAGAGGTCAGACATTTGCCTGAGTCATCTGGCAATGAAACAACAGAACTGGGCTTTTCATCCAGGCAAGCATGTCTCCATCGTCTGTGCTCTTGATCACTATGCTACAAGGCTTCTCTATAGCTTGCTACATGCTCAACAGAGGAGTGTTCATAGTAACGGGGAAGAGCAGAAAGAAGGCTGATGTGGGAATGCACGATGCACAGTGCTGGACGGTAAGGAGGCAGGAGAGGAGCTCGGAAAGGGTTTATAGCAAAGAGCCAGGTGTAGAAGAGAGCTCTCACCGGAACCCGACCACGCTGACATCCTGATCTCGCACTTCTGGCTTCTGGAACTGTGAGGAATCAGTGTTTGTTAGTTACACCACTAGTCGATGGTACTTTAAAATAGCAGCCTGTACAGACTACAACCAGCCCTTATATCATGACAGGGGATTTAAACTTTATTCTACAGGTGATGATCAGCCATTTAAGTTTTTAGATAAGAGAGGCACATGATCAGAACTGAATCCTAGCAAATGGGCAGGGCTGAGCCTGGCTGGAGACGGAAAGACCACCGTTAGAGAGAGGCCAGTTAAGAAGCCACCCACCACCTCGGTATTCCAACGAAGGCACGTGGAAGCAGCAGCACGAAATATGGGGGGAGGGTGGATTCAAGAAGGTTTTCTTGGGTACCACCTCCAAGATGTGGATGCCAATCAGACAAGAGGAAGAAAGAAAGTGTCCGCCAAGAACAAGGCCTAGGATTTAGCTTGTGTGACTCATACGATGGGGCTACCACTGAAAAAGCCAACACACAAGAGATTTAGCAGAAAGACAAGCTTGGTTTTGGACGTGTGGACGTGGCACAACCCATGGAATGTCAGGTAGAGGGGGAGGCCTCTGTTAGGAGGCCCCCACCCGCATTCTTCGAATTATCTGCACGGGCAAGGGCCTGCTCTGCCAATTCCTGCACCTCGATAAGACTTCACATTTCTATTTGTTTTGACTCTCGAAGCACCACCTCGTGTCCCCTTCTATCCTATCAGTACAGCTCAGTGGCTGAGAGGACAGGTTCTAGGGTGCAGACTATTCAGTCCTACAGTTGCTTGGCTTCCCTCAGCCTTAGTTTCCCAAGCACAGGAGCACAGAGAGGGCCTCGGGTCCTTCTGAGAGGAAACAAGATCGTGCATGTGAAGCACCGGGCACAAAGCTCACATGCGAGCCAAAGTGAGGCCCAAGCCCCCACATACAAGCCTGACACTGATGCCATTTCATGGCTCAGAAAAGTCAACCAAGGAGGAACAGCTGAAGTTTATACACATTTACGGGCTCCACACTCCCGGTCTCTTGCCTCTGAACGACACTCCCAAAAGTTCAAATCAAAGTAATTCTCTCACATCCCTATCGTCCCCGTAAAGCCCAGTTTAAAAAAAAAAAAAAAGAAAGAAAGGAAAGGAAAAGAAAAAGAAATCTGTAATGAATCTGAAAAGTTCTCCGCAAACTGCCATTTACACCAAGTGGTACAGAGGGAGTTTTAAACGGCAATCGCATTGAAAGGCTTAGCTCAGTCTCCGGGCAGAGTGGAAGCGCACAGGGGCGGTTTTCTTGAGCTTCTTCAACGTCCTTTGGGCCTCAGGATGATATAGTTCAGAGCTATGGACATGAGCGCAAGCTGCAAGCAAACTTTACTGACCAGAGAACTGACTGCCCGGACCCTGGGCACAACTCAGCTGTCAGACCTGCTGAGTCACTATTAAAGGGTCTGTTTGGGAGAAATCTCAGAACTTCCTAGGATACTTTTGAAATGCAGTTTTCCGGTAGCTCCAAATGATATGAGACAATACACTAGTGTTCTGATTTCACCTGCTGGTACTAGAGATATTCCTGGGGTTCAAAAGAAAACTTCAAACAACAATGAAAGCTGCTTCCCAAAATAAGGCTTCACAACGTCTCTGGTGAGAAGAGTCCCCGGGTTCCCTCTTCTGACTGTACATCATTATCCTGATACATAACAGCCCTCAGTTCAAAGCTGCCCAAGATGGGCAACAGGCATAAAATACCTCTTTCCTGAAAGATAAATTGGAATATTATCCTTTTGATGACTTACGTGAATCTGCAACAGTTGCTACAATTTCTACAACTGCACTACATAATGTCAAAGGAGCAAAACATACACAGTTTTGTCCCAGGCTACAGTGACCTACAATGCATTAGGTGCCTAGGGGAGATGAGCCGCAGCTCTGAACACACCACACGCTCAGTCCACACCCACCCTGCTTTACCAGAAAGGGATATGGGACTCTCGTAAGAAGCAAACACTCCATTATATCATGAACACAGAAAATAATTTTTCTGAAATTCTGCACTGATGTGCCAATTATTATGAATTTTATCCACTCATTCATCAAGTATGTATAGAATGTTTACTGTGTGAAAAGGACCATGTCAACTATGGTAGGGGCTAAAGAGGAGAGTCAATTGTCCTCACAAGGGTAATGGTCCCCTGGGAGGGACAGGTATAAAAATAACTGAGATACTAGGGGACTGCGATCAATCATTAGTAATAGAAACAAAATGCTGCTGTAGTTCAGAGCAGAGAACGACTGCTCTGGTTGGAAGGGCCAGAGAACTTTCAGATGAACTTTTCAAGGTATTATTTATTGGGTAGAAATGGGGACACTGGGGAGAGTTTTGGTCTGATTGTGTTTCTTAGTGTTCAACCCTTTTTCATATGCCCTGGGGCAAGGTGAAAAGAAATGCAATGGGCATTGTGTATTCATCCTTGTTTATTTATTTATTTTTTTTATATAGCTCCTTCTATCTAGAAAGCAGAGTTGGAATTTTTTTCTTGGCACCAAGCTAATGGGTCTCGAGATTGATATAAGTGCAATTATTCTGTGGAATAGTGAGTCTAAGGAGGGTTCAGCTTTTAATGAACATTGCTTTATCTCTATTAAAAGCCTATAATGAGGTAAGATTTTTAAGGACTTTCCTCAGCTACCATGGACTAGCACTGTTGCTTGCTGATGCCTGGCAGATATTTATTTCCATCTGCTGGCTCCATGATACAACACAACGAAGGGTACCTTTGTCATATGTTCTACAGCCTCAGCTTAAGAATCAGACAGAAAGGGGCACCTCGGTGGCTCAGTCGGTTAAGCATCTGCCTCCAGCTCAGGTCACAATCCTAGAGTTCTGGGATCGAGCCCCGGCTCAGTGGGGAGTCTGCTTCTCCCTCTCCCTCTGCTGCTCCCCCTGCTTGTGTGCTCTCGCTGTCTCATCAAATAAATAAATAAAATCTTAAAAAAAAAAAAAAAAGGAATCAGACAAAAGAAGCAGAAGAGAAAACACGGACACGGTCTCCACCGCAGACACGTGTAAAGTGGCACGCCAGCTCTGAGAAGTGATAAGAAGTGACCACGGAAATCCACCAATAGTGTAGAACACAGACTGACCACATCATCAGACTCAATTCAGAAAAGCAAGCATGTCCCTCAGCATGGAACTTTTGTGTTCTTTGTCCAATTTATTTGCCAGGGCAGAAGTCTTCTTCCAGGGCACACAATCCTCATTGCAAAGGTGATGAAAAATAATGTCAATTTTCTTTAAACAAATGTGAAACTGCTTTGCAGAGTACAAACAGAAATACTCACAATGGGTGGTATCCTTACTGCTTTTATCTTCATTATGACTGGCGCTAAGAACCTGCAGACATTTCAAAGGAATATTGCTTGAGAAAACCAAATTAGGAGGTGATAATCGGAAAAATAAATCCTTGGTTACATAGGAATTGCAATTCAATCAAGTCTGTTTTCAGATCATTGGCACCTGCCTCTCTCCCCCAGCTCCTTGCTCCCCCTGCCCTTCCCCCTCAGCAGAGTCCCCTGCACCCAGTGCTCGTCTCTTACCCAGCACCAGGTGTGTTCTGAGGGGCCTTCCCTGCAGAGCCCTGCCTGGACAACCCCACTCAGGCTTCCCTCTCCTCTGAGAGAGGAGGGGCAGATGGTAGAGACTGCTCAGTGTGTGGTACAGCTCTAAAAGATGAGCTGAGGCCACCAAAGCCTTGCTCAGAAAGCCGTAGTAAAAGACTCAGAGGAAAGCTGCCACCAGCCTAGAGCACGGCAGCCAGCCCTGACAGCGTAGCTGAGTCACAGGAACACCTCGAGCCACAGGTCGACAACCTAAGAAATTTGTCAGTACCAACTGGGTGGGAACAGAGGCATCTCCTCTCTGCTGTCAGCTGAGGGATTCCTGGCAGGGCCCACTAAAGCCACCTGAGGTCGAATCCCACCTCCCACGCACGGGTCCCCTGAAATCCCGGGGCCCCAGTGGAAGGACATGGGACTGAGAAGGTTTCCATCCCAGACGCTTGCATGCCCTTCATAGAAGGGTAGGACAGCCATTTTGCAATGGCCCTTAACTTAAAATTACAGATAAATTTATGATTTACAGATAAAAATTACAGATAAAATGAAAAATGCTTACTTGACTGATAATGATATTACTTAAACTATTAGGAGTCCTAATCTACGATACAATCAGAAATGAAAGTAAACCATTTGCTGAAAATATCATGTAATTTAATAAGAAAATGTTGTGTACTTCACAAACTTCAATCTAAATACTACTTTTCTGGGGTGCCTGGGTGGCTCAGTCGTTAAGTATCTGCCTTCGGCTCAGGTCATGATCCCGGGGTCCTGGGATCGAGCCCCGCATCGGGCTCCCCGCTCAGCGGGAAGCCTGCTTCTCCCTCTCCCACTCCCCCTGCTTGTGTTCCCTCTCTCACTGTCTCTCTCTGTCAAATAAATACTTAAAAATAAATAAATACATACTACTTTTCTGGAATATATCTCGAGTAAAGTAAAATATAACCAGATTAAAAAATACTTGGCTTACTCTTTTCAATACTAAAATTACCAAAGCTCTGGTCATTCTGGGTCTAGACAAAATGTTAACAAAGTCTTCAGACAACAAGTAGCTTAACAAACATTTACTGAACACTCATTAAGTGCCAAGTCTAGTTTAAGGTATTAGACATCTAGTTCTATCTATCAATATAGATAGATCGGTATCTACCTATATATCTATAGATACATAGACAGAAGATCAAAGTATGGATGTATCTATGTACAGATGAGTAAGATGAGCTCCTGGCCTCAAGGAGTTTAAGGTATAGTGAAGGAGACAGACACATGAACAGATAAATCAATGAACTAATTGCTGTATAGAGAAGCAAAAGGTAAGGAGAGATCAACATAGAGCAGGAGCATTCAATCCAACCTAGAGGGTTCCAAAAAGGCTTTCTGCGAGAGATGACACTTGAGGTAGGCCTTGAAAGAAGAGTGTAGCAAGGCAGACAAAGAATGAAAGAGCATTCCGGGCAGAAATAACCAAATGGCAGAGCTTGGAGGCATGAGGCAACATGGTGCATATAGACCATGCAGGTGGATCAGGGTGGCTGGAATGTGGGGTGAAGCTGTAGGGTCAGGCTATGGAGACCTGGGACATTGAATTTAGGGAGGAGATTATGAATTTGGCCTGAGTCATGTGAAGTTGCAGTGCTCTGAAATATCCAGGTAGAGATGGAGAATAACATATGAGAGAGGAAGTCTAGCCTGGAGATACAGATTGGGGTCATTGGGAAAAAATGGTCATCAAACCCTGAGAGTGGATGAGACAACTTAGGGAAAGTACAGAGCAAGAAGCACATCTGGTTCTGAGTCTGTAGAAACTCTGACTCTGAATGGCCTCCAACTCCATCCTGTTGTGAACGGGAGAGAGAGGCCCTGCGTGGGTCAGCCTGAGCACGACCAGAGGTACCCATGACTGAGGAGATAAGTCTGCTATCCTGGGTCCAATATCAGGAAGCCCATTTTCGCCACATATCCAAACTATGTTCTTCAAATTAACCTTATAACCAAGCTGATACTTTGGTCTCCCTCTGCCTGAATTCGATTTCTCAACTTGTTCAGAACTGAGAAAGAAAAAAAAAAGAAAGAAAGAAAGCAATCCCCTGATGATCAGAAGCTGCCTGACACACCTAGCAAGGCCATGTATTCTCCTACTAGACATAAACCATCTCAAAGAATACCAGCCTCAGACAAGGTTACTCTGAGACCATAATGAAAGAAACAAAGTAAGTCTACTTCATCATTTTGTCCAATCACAAAAACAAAGTCAATGTGTCACCCACAAAATATCTAACATCCCTTTCGCAGCCAAAATGATTGATGGCTACTTCTTTACCAGTTATGTTATCTTTATTCTAGTCTCCCAATAGATAATATTTATTGAGATACCTAATCAGAGAATTACTCCTGCTCTCTGACAACATCTATTCTGGAGTAAATCTTCCCTTCTTCAGACTCTCTTGCAAATCATCCAACTAAAACCCAAATCCACAGAATAGGTTCTCTCTACCATCCTTTTACTGAGACCCCAAGATTCTCCATAGCGTGTGTTCTCAATTGCTGCAACAAGTAATAAACCCAGCGTGTCCAAATACTGCGTTCCTGATGGTCCTTGGCTGGAGGATATTGACAAAACTCAAATGAGGAAGATAAATACATTGATACCTTAAGACCCCACAAACACCAAGGTCATAAGAGTAGTTACCTTGTATGAGTGGGGAGCGGTATAGAGCCTTTGGAAGCTCTATAAGGAAGTAAGTGTTAATGTTGTTAAAATGTTATTTCTTAAACTCGGAGAGTATATGGGGTTATTATACTCTTAATAAAATCTTTCAGTTTGAGAATTTTAACAATATTCTTTTAAGAAGGATACAATATCAACAATGTCAGATGCTGCTGAGAAATCAGGTAAACTGAGAACTGAAAAAAACACCACTGAACTGAACCACATGCAGATCACTGGTAACTCAGTGGAAAACTCGTCTAGTGGACTGATGGGTACAAATGACACAGGACAGTGGATTAAAGAGTAGGAAGGAAATAGAGACAATTAATACAGGAACTTTTTCAAGAAGTTTGGTTGCACAGAAGAATAAGAAGGCAAGCGATAGCTGGAAAGGTGTGTGACAGGGAGAAGCCCACGATATCCGCGTGAGCAATGAGGCCTCTGGGTCTCAGCTCAAGACAGGTAGCAAGTGGGTGGGAGCTGAATCCTGAAGAGGACCCTGTTTCCCTCTGCTTTGTTTCACTTTAGGATTTGGGCTCTGATTAACACTTAATTGACCATCACCACAAGCCCCCTTCCCCATTACAGAGTGTAAGTATGAAGAACAGGAGTGAATGAAAAGATGGTAAGCGGAAATGGTGCTGATGCACTGAACCCCTTTTCCTTCATTAACATAGATAACTAATAGACTTTGCATGGATTTGTTCAGTCTCTACACTTATAAATCATAATGGCAATGCATCAAATTTACTGTAATTCAGATACAAAATTCCTTCCAAAAAATTGTGGAACCACTAGCGAAGCAGAAAAAGGCAACTGTCCACGAAGTTTGCAGGACTTTACATCTCACCTCGAAGACAGTCTGAGAAGGGGATGGGGGAAAATAAGAGTCACACAAAATGAGTGAGAGGAGCAGTTCTGTCCAACACAAACACTGCACTGCAATCGGGCACCTGCGAAGCTACTGCGTCCGATGTGGCTAGACCGAGCCTGCCGTGCTCTTCTCTGCCACTCCCCATAGCAACGTGCTGCACGCAACCCGTTCACGCCTGAACTTGAGCTCTGCTCTGGGTTCGGTGACCTGGTAGAGCCGCCACTTCCTACTAAATGAAATGAAAAACCTGACACTGATTCCACAGAGCCGGAAACTGGGGACAGACAAAGTTGTTTTCTAAATCCTCCTGACATGCTACTAAGAGATCAGATATCTATCATCCTTATTTTAGCGATGAAAAAACTTAAATCCCCAAAGCACAAGCTTTCTAGATGAATGTAAAATAATTACTTAATCAGCCTGTCAGAATGTTCACTCCTATCGGCACATAATTAAGAAAGGAAATGGATGTCACATGGAATAGATAATAATTTCTCCAGGCTGATCAGACATACACCGGACTAGTGAAGAAACTCCAGAAAGCACTGCTCCGCCCGACGCAGATACACAGCTTTGAGTGGATCACTCCATTTATTTAAGATCTCTTATCTGGGAAAATTCTAGGGTTGGACTAGATAATTTCTGACGTCCCGTGTGGTTCTCAGTCAAAAGTTATGATTCAGTGGCATCTCCACATTCCCTTCCTAGCACAGCGCACCAACTAAATAACCCTGGCAAACCACGGACCTTCTCTAAATTTCTCAAGTGTGAAATGCTGGTAAAACCTTACTCACCTCCCGGCAGTTGGTGGGAACACCTCACCTCTTCAGAGTGTAGCCAAGGTGAAATTTTATGTCAACTATGACTTCTTTGGAAGAAGAGAACTTTATTTTCTACAACTGAATTTAACTTTGCTTTCATGCCCCAAGTCTGCATGGAGCAGCCTGCCCATCCTATCCTGTTCAGGTGTGCTCAGTGCAATCCAGTGATTCTTCTCAGTCAGATTCGAGGGTTTCTGCGTCAGGCACTGTCTAGTACAGAGCTCAATCCCTTTCCAGCAGACAGTGCCCCAAGGTTTCTCTCACCTGAGCTTCCCCCTGGATGCACAGGCTCCTGGAAGGGAGAGGAAGAGCCTATCCCTTCAGAACTCCTCTACTTCTTGCCTGCTGTCTGAGTTCTTCTTTTCTATTCTCAAGAAAACAGTCCTCATGCCACATCCTGCATCAACACCATGGTCGGCTGCAAATTCTATGCTTAGGTGGTCAGTGCTGGCTCATAGGGAAGCACAGATCCTTTCCTGTTACCGTGCTATTTCCCTCCTTCCCTCTCTCAACCAAGCCTTGCTTCTGGAAATCAAAAATGCTTGCTTTCAGACTGTCTCACTCTGGATCTTAAAACAAACTCTGTTTGATCCCAGAAGCCCAGCCTTCTCCAGAAATAATAAAGATCCTGGTTGCAACTGATGGAAAGCTGCAGGGCAACGAGGAACAATTAGGGGTTACTGGGAATAAGAACAGGTTAGTTTGGTATTTTCAAAAACACTGTCCGTGCTACCAAAGCCTTTTGGGTATGTCCTCTCTTTTCTATTCCCTTAAACAGCTCGCTACTTCAGGTTCTCATCACCACAAAAGGGCTGCCCCCACTCCACATCCTGCTGCACAGCTGCCAGGAGAGTTTTCCTAAACTCACAGCTTCAATCATGACTAAAAAAAGTAACTGCCTGGAAATTCTTCAGACTGACCTTCTCAGTGCCTCTCATGTGGACTTCTCCCCACTTGCCTGTCTTCCCACCAGGGCCCCATGGTAAGAATGCCCCGATGACAGCTGGAACCTCAAGAGGTGGTGAGCTCCCCATCTCCAAGGCTGCATGTGTCGAGGCCAGTTAACCCCTTGGCAGAGGTGGCGTAGAGAGTTGGGGGTCAGCTCACACGCCTAGACTCGAAGAACCTCAGCCTGGACGGTGGGGGCACACATCCCCCCTTTCTCTCTACTGCCACGGAAGCAGCAAACAAGCTATCAGCTGGACTCGGTAGTTTCCTAGGGCCACACCTTTGCTCATGCTGTAATTTTATCTAAAAGGGTGTCTTTTCTTTTTCATTCTCTACTTTTAATATACCCTTTTCCAAACCCTACTCCTTCTTTGAGACTGACCTCAAATGTCAGATTCTTCATGAAGCTCTGCTTTACTGCTATATATTCTATCCTGCTTAGTCTTCAAGCACTTTGATTTCATCTTTCTCCTGCCTCATACCATGTCTCAGAACATATATTTTTATGTGCTTCACATCTTTCTAACAGATGGTAAGCCCTTTGAGAGCAAGGATTGGATCCTGCACATTTTGTACATCACCAGCATAGAGAGTATAGGATAACATTCAGTTCCCATTTGTTGAGCAACTACAATATATTCAGAATGCTCCTTGCTGTGGTAGTATAGGAGAAATTTTTAAAGATCTCTTCAAGGAATATGCAATCTAATTGGGGAGGAAAATTTAGATATATGAAAAACAAAGCTTAAATGGTACTTCTTAAAAAGAACAAAGATGACTATTTACCCCAAAGATACAAATGTAGGGATCCAAAGGGGTATGTGCACCCCAATGTTTATAGCAGCAATGTCCACAATAGCCAAACTGTGGAAAGAGCCAAGATGTCCATCGACAGATGAACGGATAAAGAAGATGTGGTATAATATTCCACACAATGGAATATTATGCAGTCATCAAAAGGAACGAGATCTTGCCATTTGCAACGACGTGGATGGAACTGGAGGGTATTATGCTGAGTGAAATAAGTCAATCAGAGAAAGACATGTATCATATGATCTCACTGATATGAGGAATTCTTAATCTCAGGAAACAAACAGGGTTGCTGGAGTGGTGGGGGCTGGGAGGGATGGGGTGGCTGGGTGATAGACATTGGGGAGGGTATGTGCTATGGTGAGTGCTGTGAATTGTGCAGGACTGTTGAATCACAGATCTGTACCTCTGAAACAAATAATACATTATATGTTAAAAAAAAAAAAAAGAAGAAGATAACAGGAGGGGAAGAATGAAGGGGGGGAATCGGAGGAGGAGACAAACCATGAGAGACAATGGACTCTGAGAAACAAACTGAGGGTTCTAG
>NW_027397079.1:40150253-40214078 GCF_003265705.2 Callorhinus ursinus | reverse complement strand
AGCCTGGTGATGGGTATTAAAGAGGGCACGTTCTGCATGGAGCACTGGGTGTTATGCACAAACAATGAATCATGGAACACTACATCAAAAACAAATGATATAACGTATGGTGATTAACATAACATTAAAAAAAAAAAAGAACAAAGATGTTCTCAAAACCATCAGGGGAAGAGAGAGAAAATCTTCAGTATTCCCCAAAATACAGCCTCCAATATTTTCTGGCAAGTCTCCCCTTGCCCTCCCCTTAGACCAAACCCACGGTTCTGAGGTACTCACATCCAGCATTTGGTCCTCTTTCCTTCCAAAAGTCTAAATCTGGAATACGTATAATAATGAAAACATATCCTTTTCAGTGATGTGTGAAAAACAGAATAAATTTGGTTGAAAAAAATCACACCGGATATTAGCAAGCTCGTGGTTGTATATAATATTCAGCTGCATAAGAGTAGTTATATACTAAAGAAGCAAATTCCAGAGGAACCCAATGCTGATCCCTCACATTGCCATAGATTGTGGTGTGTTAGTGGAAAACACACCGATCAAGACCCTGCAGAAGCCATTAAGCCAGGGGCCAAAGACTAAATGAAATCTACCAAGAACTATTTCTTGGCAGAACTAAAGGCAGAAGGAATAGAATATTGAATCACAAATGGAAAAGCCCCAAGTGACCTAAACTCACTCACACATATCTACAATGCAGAGAAAATGACAGTTTAAAGGGGTATAAAAAAATGCCCGGAAGAAATCTATAATAATAGGCAGTTTATTAGAACTAATCTTGCAGTTGGAATAATTTTTCCTCTTCAAGTCGGGAGTTTGTAATCCAAAGATCTGTGGTGATTATAACAATAGATTTTGTGTATATCCATTGCACTTCACAATATTTCCCCAGAAAAGAAACTTCAAGTCCCAGAAAGCTGCCAAAATATAGTGGTGGCTGACATGGCCAAAAGATGTTTTCAGGTTAAAGTAAGTGAGCAGAGTTACCAGTGAGGACCAGAGGACTGTTTAGAAAGAAGGACAGCAAATGTATCAAGCCATCTGTGGTAAGAAAGGGAAAGTGTAAAGAGATTGGTTTCTAATATAGTTAACATTTTTAAACCTATTTCCAAGTCATCAGCCCTGTGCCTGTTATTTACAAGTAGACTACATCATACAATCAATAATAAAGGAAATAGTCTCTCCTATGTTTAATTTTATGAATTATTAGTGAAGCTTTCCAGTTCTCTAAGAGCCTACAAAAAATTTTTTTAAGGTTATTCTTTTTTTTTTTTTAAAGATTTTATTTATTTATTTGACAGAGAGAGACACAGCGAGAGAGGGAACACAAGCAGGGGGAGAGGGAGAGGGAGAAGTAGGCTCCCCGCCGAGCAGGGACCCCGATGCAGGGCTCGATCCCAGGACACTGGGATCATGACCTGAGCCGAAGGCAGACGCTTAACGACTGAGCCACCCAGGGCCCCTTAAGGTTATTCTCCTAGCACCTCAAAGAAGGCTGCATCATCCAAGCTGCTCCTTAAACTATTTCCAGAACCAATGTTCTGAGATAACTTAATATTATAATTCCTGTTCCAATGAAAGCAAAATGGGATAAAGGTAGATTACTTCTTAAAGCAGACCTCCTTGTAATGGAAAATTCATCAACTAAATTCTCCTGATTAAAACGTTTAGAAAGAATATATACTCATTCTCAAAATCACTAGTTCAGTTAAATGTCCATTAATAACAACAAAAATATTTTAAACATTTCTAGTCATTTAAACAATAAACCCACATTAACAAGTACAAAATAAGATTTTGTATCTTATGAATGAGGTAAACATAATGTTCCAATTCAATTTCTGGAAATTTAAAAACTAAACAGGATTCCAATTGTAGTATGGCAAGTTGAACTCATGTAACTAATCTAATGTAATACACCATCTTAGTAGGCTATAGAAGGAAAATCACATGATCATATCAATTGATGCGAAAAAGCATTTGACAAAATTCAACACACATTCATGATAAAAACTCTCAGGAAACCAACCAACAAACAAACACAAAAAACCTCTCAGGAAACTAAAAATACAGGGAACTTCGGGGCACCTGGTTGGCTCAGTCGGTTAAGCGTCTACCTTCAGCTCAGGTCATGATCCTAGCGTCCTGGGATCCAGCCCACATCTGGCTCCCTGCTCGGCAGGGACTCTGGTTCTCCTTCCCCCTGTTCCTGCACGCTCGCTCTCTCCCTCTCTCTCCCTCTCAAATAAATAATAAATTCTTAAAAAAAAAAAAACAATACAGGGAACTTCCTCAACTTGAGTATCCACAAAAAACCTACAACTAACATCATACTGAATGATGAAACACTGAACTGGGAATAAAGCAAGGAGGTCCATTTTCACAACTTGTATTATATCTAGTAATGGAAGTTCTAGCTAGTGTAATAGTCAAGAAAATGAAATGAAAGGCATATAGATTGGAAATGAAGAAACAAAACTGCCCATATTTGCAGATGACATGATTATCTATATGGAAAATACAAAACCAAGTTGTATCCACATACTATCAATGAACATGTGGACACTGAAATTAAAAATACAACAGCATTTACAATCATGCAAAAAGCTGAAACACTTGGATGTAATCTAACAAAACATGACCTGCATGCTGAAAACTACAAAAGGCTAATAAAAGAATTCAGATATCTAAATACAGCAGATCCTTGAATAACACAAGTTTGAACTATGCAGGTCCATATACATGAGCATTTTTTCCAATAATTATAGTACAGTACTGTAAATGTATTTTCTCTTCCTTGTGATTTTCTTAATGACATTTTCTTTTCTCTAACTTCCTTTATTGTAAGAAATCAGGATATATACATATAAGATTTGTGTGAATAGACTGTTTATGTTATAAAGACTTCCAGTGAACAGTAGGTTATTAATAAAGTTTGGGGGGAGCCAAAAGTCATACTCAAATTTTTGACTGTGCAGGGGATCAGTGCCCCTAACCCCTGCATCGTTCAAGGGTCAACTGTAAATGGATTCATAGGTTGGATTCATATGTTTTATATTCATGGATTGGAATACTCAACATAGGAAAAATATAAACTCTCCTCCGATTGATATATAGATTTAATGCAATGCCTACAAAAATGCCAATGAAATTGTTTTATGCATATAGTCTAGATTATTCTAAAATTTATATGAGAAGACAAAGGAACTAGAGTAGCTAAAATAATTTGAAAAAGAATAAAATGGGAGGAATCAGTCTACCCATTTCAAGAATTATTATATAGCTAGATTAATCAAGACTGTGTGTTACTGGCAGAGGCACAGACACACAGACTAATGAAACAGAATAGTGAACCTGAAATAGATCCAACTGATATGCCTAAATGACTTCATAAAAGTGCAAAAGTAATTCAATGAAAAATAAATAGCTTTTCAACAAATGATGCTGCAGCAATTGAACATCAATAGCCCCCTCCCCTTCCAAAAAGAATCTCAACCTAAGTCTGATAACTTATACAAAAAAAATTAACTCAAAATGGGTCACAGATTTAAATGTAAGATATTAAACTAGAAAGCTTTTAGAAAAATATAGAGGAGAAAATCTTTGGGATCTAAAAACTAGACAGGGTTCTTTGACTTGACATTGAAAACATAAGAGGAAAAATTGATAAACTGGACTTCATCAAAATTAAAACCTTTTTGCTCTACAAAAGACACTGATAAGCTACATACTGGGGGAAATATTTACAAACAACATATTCAACAAAGAACTAGTATCTAGAATATATAAAGAACTCTCAAAACTCAACAGTAAAAAAACACAATCTAATTAGAAAATGCGACAGACATTCTCCCCTGGTGGGAAATCACCCAAGAAGCCATGGCATTGATCTAGGCAAAAGATTACTGTGGTCTGAATGAGGATGAGAGTAATGGACATGGGCAGAAGTGAATGAACTTGAGCTTTCGGTTGGATGTAGGATTGAAAGACTGGGCAATTTAGATGGGAAAGTGAGAAGAAGGTGTTAGGGTAACATGAGCCATGGGGTGGTTTCATTTCCTGAGCTGAAGGAGACTGGGAAGAGATATGGGCTAAGGGGAAAACCAATGAGTTGTGCTGTAGGCAGGGCAAGTTAGAGGTTAACTGTGAGAAGATCGGTGGAAATGGCGACGTTTATATGATACTCTCTGCATACACTTGGGTAGGGGTTATAAAGTAGTAAAGTAGGTCTCTACCCCGTCCCCTTGCTCCCATGATGCCCCTGCACTGACTCACCATCTCTTCTATGGACCCACCAACCTTGCGCATTCAGCCTTGTACACATTTATCTTCTCTGCCTGGAATGCTCTTCCTGAGACCTCCACCCCTCCTGACTCGCATCTGTCAGGTCTCAGCTGAGACATTTCTCTTTAAAGACCCTGTGCTGGGAATACACCAGAAAGTAGTACTTGACCCCCAGGTAGTCTCTCAGACATCTGTTTCATTTTCTTCCAAGAAGAAACTCTCTGAAACAATCTCATTATTAATTTTCTTCTTTACTCTCTGCCTTCCCCTGCAAGAAAGTTAAATCCATTAGAATAGGGATATTCAGTGTCTTATTCTCTGTTGTAATCTTAGTGCTTAAAACAGGGCCTGGCATTCAGAAGGCATTGAATAAGTACTTCTTGACTGGAAGGGAAGAGAGAAAATTTACACCAAGCCTTCCATAAATCATGAAAATCAGGAGGACTATTAAGTAGACAAACGTCCTCTTACAAAATGTCAAGGGATGTAATGGAACCAAGACTGTCCTGAGAAATATATGTTTTCCAGACTAAAGGAGGTGGTAGTCCTGCACTAGCCATACCTGAACCATGCATAGTGATATGTAACAGCAGTATTTTTCCTTAAGAAAAATGTTGAAATGACTGATATTGGAAATGTTAGCCATTGTGACTGTGATTGCCCCCGACCCATTCTATGATGTGATTCCCTTCCCACATCCCCTGCTGAGGGCATAGTCTTGGGCTGTTGAACACAGATGACCAGCGAGATTGTCTTAGAGGGCAGGAGAAGAAAAGAAGAGGCATCTAGGACATAGTCTAGAAAGAAAGTGTGTCAAGAGGAGTTGTAAGTAGCTGAGTGCATCAGCCTCCTCCCTCTTGAATGAAGAAATGGTGAATTTGTCAACTGGTTAGTGGAAGTGACACAGAGACAGACACAGAAGGAGTAGCAGAGCCACAAAACAACAGATTAAAGATCACAAATCCCTGATGCTAAACGGGTAATAAGACAGCATCTCTACAATTGTCATAGATCCTGAGAAATAGACATTTTTGGTTCCCATGAGATTTGTGTCTCCTTCATGTGTTTCTTTAAACTATTCTGGCCTGGAGGCATCTGGGTGGCTCAGGTGGTTAAGTGTCAGACTCTTGATCTCAGCTCAGCTCTTGATCTCAGGGTCGTGAGTTCAAGCCCCATAATGGGGCTTAAAAATTTAAATAAATAAATTAAAAATTAAAAAAAAACCACTATCCCAGCCTCACATGATATTTGGGAGTTTGTTCTTGTTACCAAAATAGTCTAACAACCTAAATATGCAACCAAAAATTCATGTCCTATCCAGTTAATTATGGTCCTTCCATCTGTTGGGTTACTGTATAGATGCTTAAAATGGTTGTTGGAAAGGCTGGGTGGCAAGAAGGATAAAAGCATTTATGCTATTATATCACATGGGTCAAGATGATAAGGTAAGGTCTTCTACCGCTCTCCCCTTGCTTCCGGGGTTCCCCCACACTGGCTCACTGTGCAAGTACAAAAATGACGAAACTTGAGTTCAAAGCTTCTGGCCATAGTAAATCCTTATAAATATCCATTAGTGAATAAATGTTTTGCACTGTGCTTACAACTAAGGAGAGACCATTACATATAAGTAAGAGACAGAATGGGAAAAAACATCAAAATGAACATTTTCAAACTTTATAACATGGTGGGCCAGCTTTTTTGTGACTGATCTCCCTCCACTAACCTCTCCTGCCTCAAGTCTCAGCCCTCACTTCCTGGATTCTGTGCTGCAGCCATACTGATTTATGTCGCAGACTTCTCAATGTGTCACATTTTACCCTCACCTGGAGAGCTCTGTTCATCCTGTTTCCTTTGCCTGGGAAATCTTTCCTCACCTCCTACCACCTCTGCCAGAATAATCCCTATGCATTCTTCATCAGCTTCCATGCCAATTCCAGGAAGTTTTGTGGGACCCCCCCTCACACTGTGCTGCAATTGCCTGTTCACTCAACTCTCCCACCCCCACCCTGTCCCCAGACTGCAGGCCACTAAAGAAAGAACTCAGTCTCATTCATTGTTGCCCCCACTGTAAGTCATGCCATGCATCAGTACATTGGCAAGGCCACACATATTTTCTCTGGGTATAGAGTAATAAAGAATTTTTGCTGTTGTTAATTTGGCTCATATAGATTTTCAATGTTTATTTTAATAAAAATATATTTTTGTAATAGAAAATAAATATAACTCTTCAATGTTTTCGTATTCCTATTCCTTAAAATGAATGTCTGGACTGGATGGAAGCATGGAGGGCCACTTTTAAATGAAGTCCCTTTAGGATCCTGTCAAATAATGCTTTTGGCAGTTCTCACTTGAATCTCATAGCATTTGACAGAAAAGGTCTTCGGTTATCAGCAAATACTGGAATAGAGACAAAACGTGCTTATACAAAAGAAGAGGAAACTGGCATGGGCAGATTTTATTATGAAAAACATTTCCTATCCAAAGAGATTGTCTAGTTTTTGATGGAAGGAAAAGGAGTATTTAAATGACAAGGAAGTGTTTTCTGAATGTTCCCTTCTGTGAGCCACTTGGTTTTGACAAGAATTTTATTCCAAGTACCCAAGAAAGAAGAGAGAAAGCACAAGAATACATGCATGTGAACACGTGTGCATGCACACACACACACACACACACAGCGTTCCTGTTCACTGATGCCTATTAGATAAGTCCAAAGGAAAACCATTTAAATTCCCTATAAAGAAAACTGTCAATAAAATGAGAGCTGTGTCACTTAAGCCAAACCAAGAAGAGAAGTATGTTCATTTCACTGAAGATTAAAACTGTATTCGTGGCAAAGGGATCACTGAATATTTTCAACAGCAGGCTCAATGGCATGGTCCATCTGACAGTATCCCCGGGCCCAGATCTCCCAGCCTATTTCCCCCTTTCCTCCACAAGCTTCCTGCCCTCCCTCTCTTCAACCTCCTCAGGCTCTGAATGACACCTTGTGAAATCCTAATGGAGTGACAGAGACAAGGGATGATGATTAATCTCTGTGTGGGGGGGTGTAACACACTCCTGTTTCCTGGTATGAACACAAACAGGCAGCCACTTGTGCCTAGCTGCGGCTTCACCACTCGGTCATTTTCATTTATTTCCCTAACCCAAACCTCTCAGTTCCTTTGATTTTTAAGAATAGTTGTTATTCAACAAAACAAAACAAAAGAAGAAAAACATAATTTCTAAATTGTTTTAGTTGCCTAAATGGCTCCAAAACTGTTGGGTTAATTTTATACAAGTAATGATTCCCTAGATTCCAATTCTGTTTCCTGATAAATCTAATTTCATTTTCATACTTCCAACAGTGAAAGATCAGAAAGGTAAGAGCTACTCCAAGAATATCCCCCACAGGTGGGATAGCTCAGCAATAAGTAAACAGCATGGTCTAGGCTAAGCTACTGGCAATAAAGCCAATTTCAACTGCATGATGCCCAAATCCAAGAAATTCAGAAGCAGTCACCTGAATATGCAAAATGTAACCCAGGTTATGACCGAATTGTAATTTTAAAAATATTAGGCTCATGGGGTTTCTAGAACCAGAAGTGTATTACACAGCAAATCATCATTTTCTCTGGATACCTTTATCAAATGCAAAGTCTGATCTTGACAGTTTGGAGAAATAATCTCACCACCTTCCTCCATCACTATGTAGCACTTAAAGCTCAGTGTATTTTTGCAAACTGTTTACAAACCAAAATGCAGGCCTGGGTGGGAAGCATTAATACAGCAGGTCGGAGGCTGCTGTCCTTGGAAAGACCAATTTGCAAGGTTGGCCCTTGGCTGGTGTCTGAGAATTCAGCTTACAAAAAGTTCCCTACATTGACATGAAGAGTTCCCTAACTGATAAGGTTGTTCTGCTGTGCCTAAGCTGTTTGTACAAACCATGTGATTGATGGTGAAAACCTGCTTTCTTTCTGAGAGCCTGGAATTTTAGTAGGTGTTGTTAGGGAGAGAATGCCTACATGACCCCAACAAAAACCATAAACTCTGAATCTCAACTGGGCTTCTCTGCACAGAAAAAGTGCAAACGGATGGCTGCATTTTGCAATATTAGGAAGGGTGCGTGCACTCCATGTGACCCTTCATGGAGAGAGCACAGGATTCCTCCAGACTCCACTGATGTCTTTCTCCCTTACATCTGGCTGTGTCACTGGAATTCATTTTAGGCATAATGGGGCTATCTGCTGATCCTCTGAGTCCTTCCAGTGAATCTCCAAATGTGTGGATGGTCTTGGGTACCCCAAAACAAGGCTTAAAACAAAATATTAGCTTTTACTGTGTAAATATTTTGTGTTTGTTAATTTTTCTAATGGAAAAAGTAGACTTCCATCATTAAATGAAGCCTACATTATAACCTGATGCTGCTAACATAAAGGTTTTCTACTATGGAGACGTGACTATAACTTTTTATAGGTTGTTTGCGGCTAGTTTATGGAAAAAGAATATTTTGATGACCACAAGGACATAGCTGTCAAACTACAGATTTAGACAGAATCTGAATAATAAATCTGCTCCTTGCCAGAAGCAACAAAAGAATGCAAGGCAGACAGCTGAGATACGTGTTCCCACCAAGGAAATTAAGATTTTATTCTCTAATTCAATCGTAAGAAAAATATAATGTAATAGGATTCATCTCCACTAGTTTTTAAAAAATAGATTCATCTCCACTAGTTTAAAAGATATTGGGAACAAATTATCACTGAGTAGCTTTTACTACTGAAATACTGAACCTAAACATAAAAACTCAGATGTTTTAAATAGTAAGAATACAAAATTTAAAATTTTTTCTCCAGTAGTGAAGAAAAAAAAAAACTATAGCTCTGAAAGAAGAAAACTGGTTTTTTTCCTACTTTTTGAAATACATAAAACTACACCAAAGCTGACCCCCAAACAAACATGCACCTGCTTGAATAAGATTCTTTTTTTAACCACTCTGATGTTACAGATCCTAGATGAAACTAGCTTATCCAAATATTTCATCACATTTCTAGTGAAATATGGAATATGGCCCTGTAGCTATGCTGGGAGAATACCAGGGGTAGACTGATAAAAGTCAAAAGCAGCTAAAAGGTCAAACATTTCTGGCATAGAATTTTGACTGACTATAGGGTAGGTCTGATCTATCCTGTTGGAACACTATGGACACACAACCACGTCCTCCAAATGGAGGCTGTATATCTAAGAAATAAGAAAAGCCCACTGAGAAGACAGCAAAGAAATAGATTATAACTTGTAGAAGGGACTTCAGGCCTCTTTCCTTTCAAAAAGAGAAGCTTTCAAAGACAAGCAGGGGGAACCATGGGAGAAACCAGCTCATTCTTCCAGGTGCTTCCTATTTTCAATAGCTCGGTTCCTAGGATGAGAATGGAGCCACACCTGTACAGGGATTCTGGTGGGGGGGTGGGTAGGAATGAAGCACAGCAAGGCCACTCCCATAACAGCCCTGAAGCTAAAAATACATTGTTTTCCAATGAAATAGTTAAGGTCATATTTCTGGACTTGACTGACCAAAGGCCAAGTATCCCCTGCTCAGGGAGACCTGTTCACAGTAGTTAAATGGCCACCCTATTTGATATATCCTCTGCTTTAGCAGGATGTAAGATATCCTCTTTGTTGATCAGAGAGAAAATGAATGAAATCTCAAAAAAAATTTCTATAGAAAAATTAATATTTAATTGAAGATTTACATTCACAGATAAGACTTTTTTAGAAAATGAGATTGTGAGAATTGTCTCCCAGACTTAACCTGGAAAACCAGTTCTCTGCCTACGACATTTTTTTCCTTTGGTAACAACTCATGCTGAGAAAGTATCAAATGCCATCATTGATTGTGCCAATTGAGTCAGTGGGCGGCAAGTGTGCTGACTGCAAAGGCTTTGCCTTGTTACTCCCCTCCAACGCCTAGTACAGGGCTTCCAACATAATAGACATTCAATAAATGTTTCCAGATGAATGAAACGAGTCTATTAAATAGGTAACGTAGTAAAACAATATAAAGAAAATATTTTTGAAGAAGTAAATGAGTCAAATTATCAGACTAAACTACAATAATACACTTTTCTTCCCCAAAGTCTCCAGGCAGCCAAGAGTGGAAGATTCTGAGATGAGTTGGTTAGGAATAAATACGGCAACCCCATTTTTCTATAATAACATAACAAAACACAAAAAAGTGAATAAGCAAGACACATAGTATATAAATTGGAAGTATAGTTATGGAGGTGATAGTTTGAAATTTAAATATCCCAGAAAAATTCAGGACATATAGTTGCCATAGTATCGGATCAAATCACTATGGTACTTTTCTCTTCACTTAATACAACGGAAAAAAAATTTACAAGGAAACCAGGAAAGGCTCAATATGTTTTAAATATTTAATTCAATTACACAAATATATGTATGTGGATAAACTCAGTAGAGTATAATACTTACTTTTTAGTATTTTACCCAATTTCTGTATTCAGTGATATTAATATATTAAATATATTTCTTTAAATATATTAAAGATATTTCTTTAAGTGTATTTTGATAAACGAGTTAAACATAGCTTTAACATATGCCTGGGGGTTGTGTTTCAATGACAGCGTTTTCTTTTTTCCCTTCGCAAAAATGGAAACGAAATGCTCACATGTCTATCTTATTCCTGCTACAACAATTTTTGTGGAAGCTACTGACCATACACAAATTTTTAGATGTTATCCTTTCTAACAACAGACCTCTAACAATAGACCTTGACCTCTGATGAATGTTCAAAAATTTGTGAACATGAACCTCAACAGAACTGTGAGAACAACTAATGCCACATCACTCTCCACTCAAATAAGGAGAGTATCATCAAGAATTAAGAGATGGTCATAAAGCCAACTAGAATTTTCTGTTATAACCAAATGTGCCACTAAATCATTTAGAAATAAGCCCTGGGAATATCCTCTGGTAGTGCCCAGCAACATAAATTCTCCCAGGTCGGTACTTTCATGAACATTGTTCCTTCATCCTACCCAATCATTCTTGGGAACATCTGGAATGGAGGATAAGTACTCTTGATACAGAGTTACTGGAAAGGAATGTAATAAATAAAAACTAGCCTGTATGAAACCCCTAGTTCCCTATGCTTCCCAAACCCCAATCAGTTGAAGTCTTCTACTGGTCCCTAAAGAAGTTTGGGGTTAGACAAAGGTTCACGGGGTGTGGTTATGGGAATCAACTGTGGGCCATCCAGAAACTATGGGTCAGGGTGACATTTGTCTAAGCCTGGCTTCCCGCTCAAACTTTATCCTTTTAGCCAAGGGGAACCAGAAGTATCAGCTCCATTTCTCTACATTGATGCTCCCTTTTCTCTGCCTGTCACTGTCTTCTTCCTATTGCGTGAAATCACTTTTTCCTTGCAGGACAGAGCTCCCCTCTTCATATTCTCCCTTCTCAGTATGTTCTCTAAGCATCTCTCACCATGGAGTCCTTATGGACCATATACATTCCTGAACAGTTGTCTGACAATGCACAGCAACATAAATTATTCCAGAATATAAGTGAAATTCTTTTGTTAGCTTGTATTGTATTATAGTGACCTTAAAGAATAGGTTAGAAATTGGCCTTTCAGGACATGAACAGAAACTCACCCATGTTAACAGCAGCATCATTCACAATAGCCAAAACAGAGAAGCAACTCAAATGCCTAGCGACAGAGGAATGGATAAACAAAACGTAGTCTATACATACAATGGAATATTATTCAGTCTTAAAAAGGAAGGAAATTCTGACATATGCTATAGCACAGATGAACTCTGAAGACATGCCAAGTGAAATAAGCCAGACATAAAAAGACAAATATCCTGTATGCTTCCACTTAAATAAGTCACTTAGAGTCAAATTCAAAGAGACTGAAAGGAAGATGATGGTTGCCAGGGGCTGGAAGGAGGCAAGAATAGGGGTTACTGTTTGATGGGTTTTGCAAGATAAAGAGAGTTCTGTGTATAGATGTTGGGATTCCATGACAATGTGAATACATTAATGATGAATTTAAGTGAACAACTGTATACTTTAAAATGGTTATGATGGTAAATTTTAGGTTATGTGTACTGATTTTTTAACTTGTAATTAAAAGTTTTTTAATCAAAAAGTTTTCAAAAACAGTTTAAATGATAGTTTGTTATATATATTTTACCAAAAGTTTTTAAAAAAAGTTATTACTATACTATACCAAAGCCATACAATTGTATACTTTAAATAGTTGCTTTGTACGGTATGTTCACTTATATCTCAAGAAAGCTGTTTTTAAAAAAAGAAAAAAATGGCCCTTCAAGGTGACAAATTCCCAATTTCATTCAACCTACAGTGAGTGAGGGCCCCTCAGAGACAATGCTGTACTTAACAAATTGATCCCAACGGGCTGACGCAGATAATTACACACGACCAGAATCAGGCTACTGAAAGGGACTGGCCAAAGTTTCCACATTTCTCTCTGCTTGATCTGCCACCTACTCCTTGTTTATCACGCAATTACTTATACAGTTAAATTGCTAAATAGTTAATAGCTAAATTGCTAAAGAAATACCTTCTAAGTTGTCTTGGTCTCCATCCAAGCTCAGAAGAAAACTAAAAAACAAACCTATCTGTTCCTTGCAAAGAACTTTGAATGGACCAAGCGGAGGTCCTGCCACTGTAACTGAGGTCCCTGGATCAGTGCAACACGATGGCCCAGGGCACGGGCTCTTGTGGCATCACAAAGCCAATGAACCAGCAAGATGCTCTTCCCAGAGGGAACTGACAGTAGCTGAATCACCAGAAGCCTCTTCCCTAGAAATACCTGACAGTGATTTTCTAAAAACATTTTCTGAGAACTCACTAGTGCCTCAAAGTAGACTCTCCTGGCATTTTTATACCCAAGAATATTACAGATACAAAAAGATACCCTGAGTCTAACTGGCTAAAAAAAAAAAAAAAAAAAGATGTTAGCCAATGAGGTGAAGGTTGCATGATGCCAAAGGATAAATAATAAAAATAAAAAGCACTGTTTTGCTGAAAGTCTGCTCATCACTTGCTGGGGTTTTTGAGGTTTAACATAACTTGTACCCAAATGAGGGGCAGAAGTAAGATCTCTTACTCCTTATTTATGGTCTAAGCTTGGTAATTTGGAATCAGAAATACAGTTAGGTATTTAGTAGAATACAGTACAATATGCTCTAGGGACTCTGACTTATATCAAGAATAATAACTATGAAAAAAAGAGTAATAATTTTAAAATTCCTGGGGGAAAGAGAGATGGATCCCTGATACGTACAATAAATTTTAACTAGTAAGACTGAGAAATGGAGAAAAGAGCAAGACTTACATAATAAAGAGGAGGTAGGACAAGACAGCAGCTGCCTGACCCCGAGGGACTGGGATGTGTTCCCAGAGCGATCATGGTGTTGGAGAGGGAAGACAGGTGAGCAGCTACCACATTCCAAGCACTATATTAAGAAATTCATATGTCTGATGGAAGACATCGCTCACGCTAACTCTGTGAGGCTGAAAGTCCGAAAGTGTCCAAAGCTGGAAGTAGACCATCATAGGACTATTAAATGTTTCAAATAAATAATCATCTGGAGTATATTTCCAGCAAACCGTAATCAACACTAATCATTTCAAATTAGAAGAGCCAACTTGCCCATTTCATTCGGACTGGATTTCTCCTCTAGGAAGGCAAATTTGAATTCCAATGATTCTGGCACATTTTTTTCTAATGCTTAATAAATATGAAAGAATAAATCAGATACCACATGTGTGAATAATAAATCTACGTTTTCACAAATTCCAACATCGAATATCAAATCTACCATGAACTCATGATTCATGACAAGCTAAAAAATATGTTAACTTTCCAATATATTCCAAAAATTTGTTGCTGTTTTTCTCAAATATTGATTTTTAACAATAGTTTGTGAAATACATTAAAATTCATACGTGCAAATATATTTTATGTACATTTATTTTACTTTTATCAAAATAATACATGCACATAATTTAAAAATCAAATGGTACCGTAAGGCTGGCAAGTAAAAACAGCAGTCCTTTGCTCTCACCATCCTTTTACTCTTGCGTCCCAGTGACCAAATGCGATCACTTTCAGCTCTTCTGGCTGTTTCTTTCAGTATTTACCTTCATGTTTTAGCTAATATTCTTCAGCTGCTATTTCTTACTCATTTGTAATGCCTATTGGCTTCCTGCTGTAGACTATGAACATTGAGCTCTCTCACCTCCTCTGTCCCCTCCCCCAAATCCTCTCAATTTAACTATATCACAATTTTTGATAACAAAAATACTCAGTATTTGCATTACAATAGTCTATCTCTTTAAATATTGTTAATAACTGAGCCCAATAGTATACTACAATTATATTTCATTTCTTCTACAACCTTCTTTTTCCCAGTGTTAACAATTACCTCAATCTTTCAATTGTTTGTTTGTTTTAAATTATATCGAACTCTAGGACAGAACTAGAAAACTCATTTCATCACAGATAAACACATTACGTGATCTTTCTTACACGTTGTCCTCCTGTCCAATCCAGAAGGGTGTCCTCCAGGTCTAACTAGTGACATCCAGGTGTCACCCTGGAATTTCTCTTTGCCTCCCATCAGGGAACTTCCTTCACTTCCCCTAGTTCCTGCAAAACTTTTGGCTCCTTTTCTCATCTCTGTAGAGCACCGCCCCCGAGAACTATCCAAGAAAACACACGAGAGACCAATGTTTGAGACTCTGTGTATCTGTCTGAAAACAGTCTTATTCTACCCTTGCATTTGGTTGACAATTTGGCCAGGTACAAGATTCCAGATTGGAGATTATTTTCCTTCCAATTTTTATTATTCTAGGTTCCACTATTGCAGTTGAGAAGTCAGATACTAGCCTGCTTCCTGAGCCTCTGTATGGGATCTACTTTTTTCTCTGTGAAAACTGTTAGAAAAACAATTTTTTTTTTAATTCACAGACTTTATCAGACGTGTCTTGGAATTGGTCTTTTTTCACTCATTGTGCTGGGCACCTAACGTACCCTTTCCACATGGAAATTTATGTCCTTAGACTTTGGTAAAATATTCCATAATATCTTTCTATAGATTTTCCCCCCTGCATTTTCTCTATTTTTTTCTAAAACTCTTATTAGTCAGATTTTGGACATCCTAAAAGAAGCCTCTTATTTCCTCCTCTTTTCTCTCAGGTTTTCCATCTCAGTCTTTTCATTCTATTTTCTGGGCAGTGTCATCAACATTCCAACTTTTCACTGAATTTTAATTTCTACTATCATATTTTAATCTCCAAGCCCTCTTTCATGAACCTTCTCTAATCTCTCGGAGAATATCAGTTATAATTATTTCAGGGTTTTTTTTCCCCCTCTCTGCTTTTCTCTCTGTTCCCTCTGAGCCTCTTTTCCTGATAGTTTATTTGTTTTGGTTCCATTTGTTCATGTTATAGATGGTCCTCGTATATCTGGCAACCCTTGAGTGTCCACCGTGAGACCTCAAAAGCTGAACTTATGTGACATGATTGAGGGGGGAACCCAGTCATTTTACAGGAGTCCTCCAAAAGTCTTTCTCTTCAATTGGTCAGGTTCCCAGCAAAGAACCCTCTCATCCTGTAATCCAGGACTGGAGACCTGGGAGCCTGGTTGTCTGTTCTGAGTGTCCAGAGAGGAGACAGCACGTTCTAGATGGAGAAGTTCACAGAATATCCCTGTTTTCTCTAAGAAGTCTTACCCGTACTCTCATCTGTATCTGCTATTTCCAAGCCCAAAGCTTCTCTGGTCCAAGTTCCCTAGAAAATATAACCACTTAGGGTATATTTCCCAGGTGGCTAGGATCGAAGGGGGTCTAACTACTCCTTATTTGGGCTTTCCACCCAACACCAGTTTTTGGCCTCACCCTTCATACTGTCTTCTGGCATAGCTTGTGGTTCCAAGTGCAGTTCCAAGTTTCTGGTCCTGACCACAAATCAACCTCTTCAGGCTGGCTTCCAGCTCTGTGGACACTTCGCTTTCAGTTTTCTCTCCTCTGCTAATTCAATTCCCATTTCTCCATTGCTTTCCACCTTCCAAAAATTTGTTGGTATCCTTCACCCACCAAGCCTCATTGCCCATTTTATTTGTCCATATGGATTTATACCTTTTTTATTTGTTACCTATCATTTTGGGTAGTCTCAGGAAGCAGAGATAAACAACTGTGTTCAAACTGCCATGTGTAGATACAAGTGCAAAAATCATTTCACCACACACAAAAAAATTCACATTAGAAGTCTTGTTTAAAAGACCAGCATTTGGTCATACCTTGGCAAAAGTATTAGTTCAATTTTTGAGTATATAAATCATAACTTATAGAAGACATGGAGAAAATTCAGATGGGATAAAGAGCAGTAATTAGAGGCCTTGGAAACTGACTTAAAAGAAAGAGCTAAACAAACATATTTGAATATACTGTGAAAAGAAGGCTGGCGAGGGGTTCAGTAATCAAGTAGATGAAGGATTATTATAGACACAAGATGGTTGGCCCAATTTCTCTGTTTCCATTTGAAACAGAATAAGAAAATGGACTTAAGACATAGCATAAGGAAAACTCACTGGCAGTGAGGTATATTAAATATTACCAGGAGAGGGTGTGGAATTTTCTTTTCTGGAACTATATTAAAAGTGAGAACAGTTCACTTCTTAGAGGTAAAAATCCTGCACTAGATGACATCTTAAATTCCTTCCAGCTGTATGCTTCTTTTCTTTCCAATAGACCTGTATGCAGAAAATAATCACTGCTATGCCAAGCTTCATTTTTTTCCTAATAGAAACATTCTCCTGGGAATAAGAAAGATTATTTCTAAAGCAAGTTCAATTCAACTTCAAGATTTGCACTTGCAAGTTCCAATAGTTTTTTAGTGAAATTACAGATTGACTTTCTATACATTATGACTACATCCAAAATGTGAGTAGCACTTCAATATTGAGACAAACATTAGTATTACTGAAGTTTTAGATTTTGTTTTGCAGTAAGCTGCACTTTTAAAAAGTATTAGTTTTATCTTATAAAAAGACTTATAGCTAGACAGAATGCTTATCAGATCAGAAGGTAAAGTACTTTCCCTTTCCTATTCACCTTTGAGAATGCACTGACCAAACACAGGATGGTGGCTAGTAAAGGGCCACCAGGAGGAACAGAGACAGAGGAGGATGTACTTAGGATGGCTGAAAGACACATCGTGAGAACATGGTGGAAGCTCAACCACATGAGGCCCTGCCTCCATTGTGTGCTTCATTTTTATGTTGTTGTTGTTGTTAAAGAAATATGGGTTGGTGTCTATTTGTTTTTAGGACAGAAATTTGAACCTGACCTCACACCATATACAAGAATCAATTCCAGGTAGGCTGAAGATCTAAATACGTGAGACAAAACAAACCATTTAGGAGAAAAGAGCAAGAGAATACTTTCCTGATCACTGATTAGGAAAAGATTTCTTAAATAAGACAGAAAAAACACCAACCACAAATACTGAGCAATTGGACTACAATAAAATTTTAAAATCTGTTTATTAAAAGATACCCTAAAATAAGTAAAAAGGCAAGTCACACAGTGGTAGAGGATGTTTGTAACACATATAAGTGAGAGATAATTTGAATCCAAAAGACACTTAAAAAAAAAGATTTTATTTAATTGAGAGAGAATGGAGGGGATGGGCTGAGGGAGAAAGAGAATCCTCAAGCAGAGGTACCCGGGTGACCTGAATCCAAAACACACTTTTAAAAAAAATCCTAATAAATCAAAAAGAAAAACCCAAAAGCAAAGAAGAAATCCCAAGGGCCAAGTGACATGTAAAAATGAGTTTGACTTCATTAGTCATTAGCAAAATGTAAATAAAAGCTGTAATAAGATGCCACTCTATACTCACCAGAATAACAATTTTTTAAACCTGACAATATGTTACATAAATTGGTGTGACTCCTTTAGAAAACTGTTTTGACAGTATCTAATAAAGTTGGAAGATACACATGCTCTACGACCATCAGTTCCACTCCTCAACATATACTGAGAAGAAATATGAGTACATATTCATCAGGATACCTGTATAAGAATGTTTCTAGCAGCATTCTTTATAATAGTGTAAAACTGGAAACAACTCAAATGTTCATGAATAGTAGAGTGGCCAAATAATCATATATTCATATGATTATTCATATGAATTATTCATTCATATATTCATTCCATATTTGCAGCAATGAAAATGAATGTACTACACTACATGTAATCATGGGACTGAATCTCACAAAAATGAAGTTAAGCAAAAGAAGCCAGACACAAAGGAATAACTCCATTTAAATATAATTCTGTATTATGATTCCAAAGTTTTAAAAAGTCATTAGGAATCCATACTTAGGAGATGAAACTATCTCTAAATCCAAAGAAGTAATAACCTTACAAAGCTGGATAATGGTCACACTGGGTGAGTGGGGGCACTGGGATTGGGAAGGGATGCAGGAGACCTTCTGCAGGACAGGCAGTATCCTGTTTCTTGATCTAGACAGTGGTTCCATAGATATTTGCTTTATTTTTTTTAAGATTTTATTTATTTATTTGACAGAGAGAGACACAGCCAGAGAGGAAACACAAGCAGGGGGAGTGGGAGAGGGAGGAGCAGGCTGCCCACTGAGCAGGGAGCCCGATGCGGGGCTCGATCCCAGGACCCCGGGATCATGACCTGAGCTGAAGGCAGCTGCTTAGCGACTGAGCCACCCAGGCACCCCTAGATATTTGCTTTAAATAATTCTTTCAGGGATACCTTGGTGGCTCAGTTGATTAAGCATCTGCCTTCAGCTCAGGTCATGATTCCAGATTCCTGGGATCGAGCCCCACATCAGGTTCCTTGCTCCATGGGGAGCCTACTTCTCCCTCTCCCTCTGCTTGCCACTCCCCGTTTATGCATGCTCTCTCTCTCTCTGACAAATAAATAAATCTTTAAAAAATAAACAATTCTTTCATCTGTATGTTTATGCTGTTATGTACTTCCTTTTACTAGGTTTTATTTCAAAATTTTCATAGTTCAGGAAAATAAACAGAGAATACATAAAGCAGATACTCTGGCTCGTTATCCCACACAGATGAAGTAACTAATACAATTTGGTGTATACCCTTCCAGATGTGCCTGCATGCTTTTTTTATAACTTAAAAAAACTACTACTACTTAAAAAAAAAAAAAAGCTACTGAGAAGGAATCCAAAATGAAATAATGCAATGCCAAATTCACTGCAGAAGTGTTACACTGAGATGTCAATGTACCTCCTTCTCATCTGAGTGAATCCAAATTTCAGTAAGTCTCCTTGAACTCATTAGCAATCATAGCAAGGTCACAAGATACAAAGTTAATATACAAAAGTCAATCACTTTCCTATATACAAGCAACAAACAAGTGGAATTTGATATTAAAAACACAATACCACTTACATTAGCACTCCAACACATGAAATAATTAGGTATAACTCTAACAAAATATGTAAAAGATCTATGTGAGAAAACTTACAAAACTCTGATAAATGAAATCGAAAAATTAAATAAATGGAAACATATGTCATATTCATGGACAGGAACACTCAATATTGTCAAGATGTCAATTCTTGCCAACTTGATCTCTAGATTTAACGCAATTCCAATAAAATTCCCAGCAAATTATTTTGTGGATATTGACAAACTGATTCTAAAGTTTATAGAGAGATGCAAAAGACCCAAAATAGCCAAAATGAGATTGAAGGAAAAAAACTAAGTTGGAAGGCTGACATTACCTGACTTCAAGACTTAGTATAAAAATCTTTAAAAAAAGGTGGGGGGGGATGCGCCTGGGTGGCTCAGTCGTTAAGCGTAGCATCTGCCTTCGGCTCAGGTCATGATCCCAGGGTCCTGGGATCGAGCCCCACATCCCCCACATCGGGCTCCCTGCTCCGCAGGAAGCCTGCTTCTCCCCCTTCCATTCCTCCAGTAGTCCAATTGCTCAAGAGTTCCTGCTCTTGCTATCTCTCTATCAAATAAATGAATAAAATCTTTAAAAAAAAATAAAAAAGCTACAGTAATCAGGACAGGGTGGTACTGATGAGAGAATAAACAACTACAATAGGCTCACATAAATATAGTCAGCTGATCTTTAACAAAGGTGCAAAGGCAACGCAATGAAGTAAACAGTCTTTTCAAGCAACGGGGCCAGAACAAAGGGTCACCCCCCATTCAAAAGATGAAGCTAGACACACCCTTCCCAAAAATTAACTCAAAAGGGATCGCAGACCTACATGTAAAATGCAGAACTATAAAACTCCTAAAAACTTGATGGCCCTGGGTTTGGCTATGACTTTATTTTTTTTTAATTTTATTATGTTATGTTAATCACCATACATTACATCATTAGTTTTTGAGGTAGTGTTCCATGATTCATTGTTTACGTATAACACCCAGTGCTCCATGCACTACGTGCCCTCCTTAATACCCATCACCGGACTAACCCATCCCCCCACCCCCCTCCCCTCTAGAGCCCTCAGATTGTTTCTCGGAGTCCATAGTCTCTCATGGTTTGTCTCCCCTCTGATTTCCTGCCCCCTTCGTTTTTTCCCTTCTTTGGCTATGCCTTTTTAGATACAACACCAAGGGTACAACCCATAAAAGAAATAATTGATGAGCTAGATTTCATTAAAGTTAAAAACTTCTGCTCTGCTAAAGACAACGTCAAGAAACTGAGAAGACAAGCCATAGACTGGGAAAAAATAATTGCAAAAGACACATCTGGAAAAAAGACTGTATCCAAATACAAAGAACTTTTAAAACTCTACAAGAAAACAAAAAACCCGATTAAAAAATGGGCCAAAGACTTTAATAGACACCTTGCCAGAAAAGATACACAGATGGCAAATAAGCATATAAAAAGATGTGCTTCATCATACGTCATCAGAGAAATGCAAAGTAAAACAAGATACTGCTACCCATGTAGAAGAATGGCCATAATCGCAAACACTGACAACACCAAATGCTGGTGAGGAACAGGAACTCCCCTTCAGTGCTGGAGGGAAGGCAAAATGGTACAGCCGCTTTGGAAGACAGTTTGACGGTTTCTTACAAAACTAAACATACTCTTGCCTTAGTCACTGTGCTTCTTGGTATTAACCAAAAGAGTTGAAAACTTATGTCCACATAAAAACCTGCACATGGATAGATAGAAATGTTTTACTTATAACTGCCAAAGCTGGGAAGTAGTCAAGATGTTCTTCAGTAGGGGAACAGATAAACAAACAACCACACGATGGAATATTATTCAGCACTGAAAAAAATGTGGTATCAAGTCAAAGATATGGAGGAAACTTAAATACATATTACAAAGTGAAAGGAGCCAATTCGAAAATGCTACAGATTATAGTATGATCCCAACTATATGACCTTCTAGTAAAAGAAAAAACTATAGAGGTAATTAAAAGATCACTAAGTGGAGGGGTGGATGCTGAGGGATAAACAGGTTGAGCACAGAGAATTTATGGGCAGTGAAAATACTCTGTATGGAAAAAAATACTCTGTATGATACTATAAAGATGCATACAAATCATTACACATTTGTCAAAACCCATAGAATGTAGAATGCTAAGAGTGAACCCTAATGCAAACTATGGACTTTGGATGGTAATAAGGCATCAATGTGGTTTTATCAGTTGTAGCAAATGTACCACTCTGATGGGGATGTTGATAATGGGAAAGACTATGCCTGTATGGGGATGGAGGGTCTATGGGAAATCCCTGTACCTTTAAAAAGAAGTTTTTAAAATGTAATTATTCTTCTCAGAATATACTGCGAAATATTTCATCCATAAAATAAGTACAGGATGTTATGGAAAAAAACAATCACAGAATAAGAATACACACACAACAAATTAAAAAAAAATCAATATAAGGCTGGAAGATAAAGCAGAGAAAACCTTCCAGAATACAGAAAAATTAAAAAGTATAGGCATGTGAAAAATAATTTCTGGTTTGTCCACTTGTCTGTCATCTAAAAGGAGTCCTAGAAAAAGTGAACAGAGCAAGTGGGAGAAAATTAGTAAGGAAAAATGGAAATATAATGGGATTTTTGAAAAGCACACATCTGAATACAAGATGGGGAAATTTCAGAACTCCAAAGAGACTATCCTAAAGGCTTCCTGCAAAGGAAGGACAATTAGATTGACATAACACTTATCACAGCAACGCTGGATACAAAAATGGAGCAATGTCTCAAAACTCAGAGGGAAAATACATTTATCAATTTGTCAAACAAGTGGCATCAATTTTGGTAACTGCAGAGTCAGTGCGCATGACAGAAGCAGCTGGGGAGAAGCAAGAAGAAGAGCTAAAGGGAAGGGTGGGTGTGCTAAGATCTTCCCCAAGTGATTCCACCTAAAGGTGATGAAGCAAGATACAAAAGTGTAACTATATTACTTAAATGGAGGAAATAAAAACTGTGATCCAACTCTGTTGGCTAAAGGTGGAGGGGGGGATGGAAAAGGGTGGCAGGAAACCAGTAGCTGCTGTCCAAAATTGCTAAGTGAGGGGATGACCGTCTAAGCACAGAACTTACATCTATGACGATAATGACCAGAAGAGGCAGTTACAGGAGCTAGAAGTGGTCCCCTCTGGCAAGAAGGAATGAGAGTGGGGAGGAGTGAGGAAAGGAAATGACTGCTTTTTACTCTAAGGCATTCATACTAACTTGACTTTCTAACCATGGGCATGAGTTACTTTGATAAAAGATTTAAAATGAAACTTTATTATAAAACATACTTATGACTTGGTTATTCAGCTGCTGTGGCAGGGAGGGTTGTGTGTGACTGGGGGATGGATGGTGGGGCCACCAGCCAACACAGCACTCGGGGACAGACCGTGCCACGGGATAGAAGGAAGGGTCTGGTGGAGGACCTGCAGAGTTTGAGGTGCCTGCGGCAGGAAGAAATGACTCAACCGGACTTGGGCGTGCAGTCAAAAGCTTACGGGAGAGGTCTGGGCTGGGGGCGACAGTTTGACAGCCATCTGTCTGCAGGTTAGTTAAAGCCACGATTGTGAGTGGGAAGAATATGTGGTAGGAGTCAGGGGTAGGCCAAGGATGAAACCCCAGAGAACGTTTATGTCCAAAGGAGGGGAGCCTGCCAAAGAGAACTGGGAGTGTTTGCTGGTATGGAAGCTAAAGGGGGTGGAGTCTGAAGACCAAGTGACAAACTATCAGATGCAAGAGAGACGTCCACCTTCCAGAGCCTGGTTCCCAAACTTCTCGAGATTTCATATGCTGCCCATACATACACGATGACCTAAGTATTTGAAGTCTATCCACTAGACTAAAGCATAATTCCCACATATCTAAAGGAACTAAAGGAACTAAGGAACTAAAATCTTGTTCAGCACCTATGTTTCAACTGGAAACATCTGTGAGCTTTCAGAAGCATCTCTGCGGTCAAGATGCTCCAGCACACCCGACTATGCACTTCAGACTTCACTCGGCACATTACAGGTGGCTGGGTTTCAGGGGCATTTGGATCTTCCTTTACCTCATATTTGCTTACAAAATGAACACTTATGGGCTCTGCCTAAAAATATATGTCCATTTTGTGGGAAACAGTCAACATGATGTGTAGACTAATTCAACTAATGGAAACGCACCAACGCTATTCCTCCCCTTGGTGATTTAGCAGTGGGGGGGAGTCGCAGAAACTGAAGAAGTAAAATGCTCGTCTTCATTTTGCCTCTGAAGTCCCATTTAAAAACAGCCATCTGGAATGGGTATTCTGTGGTGTATTTTTCCCTCAAAGATAAGAACAACAAAAACACTGAAAGTTGTGATAAAAAGCATGAGCAACATCCTGCATTAACAAACTACATGAAAAGGAATATCTTATTAGTGAATGAAACCCTGATTTAACATGTGTTCCTTTCAACCTAGAAGGGGTGGGGGGGAGAGGGCAACGATCAGCATTCACAAAATCTGATGATCTGCCTTTGGCATCAATTCAGAGTCAAGATTCAGTGTCACTGCACCACAGCGAGGGAGAATGCTCCCCGATAGTGTTGTCCTCTAGTCCATTTAATGAGCTGGCACAATCGGAACTCTGCGTTATTGAGACTGTTCTGTATGCAAGCTCCTATCTGCTGCAAGCAGGCACAAACCAATAGATTTTCTTTTTTTCCAGGATAATTTCTTTAGTGCCAACACACAGAGCTACAATAGTCCTATTAATGCACCATCTATCTTGAGGCAAATCTAACCTCAAAGAGACTTAGCAATTTTCAGGTCAACGCAGAGATTAAAGTAAAACACTATGAAGTTTCCAGATGTAAACAAAATTTGAACCACGTGCATTTAAAGTAAATCAGATACAAAGTTAGTGACACCTGCGGGCAGGTGCGCTGTAAACAAACCTTATACTACCACAGATGAAAACCATCATCTGCCCAGCAAACCAAGTCTTAAAACTGCCTTGAACATCCTTCAGAAAAGAAAAGCAAAATTAAATCCTGGAAAAGTATTCTAATATGCTCTAGTCCAGTGAAAGGGAACAGGCAAAACGGTTGAGGCGCTTGGATTGCCCTTGTAACTTCTACAAATCTTGTTGCTCTACTTTTAAAAATATATCAGGAAGGGCACCTGGGTGGCTCAGTTGGTTGGGCGACTGCCTTTAGCTCAGGTCATGATCCTGGAGTCCCAGGATCGAGTCCCACATCAGGCTCCCTGCTCAGCAGGGAGTCTGCTTCTCCCTCTGACCCTCTTCCCTCTCGTGCTCTCTATCTCTCATTCTCTCTCTCTCAAATAAATAATCTTTAAAAAAAATTTTTTTAAATAATAAAAATAAAAAAAAAAATATCAGGAAGCCATCAAGCTGCCTCTGTCTTACTAATCAGAATCCCTGCCTCCTTGGTCTCTCACTGTAAAACTGCAGGAGCCCCTCACCGCCATCCCACTTCCATTCCTGTCTCTCTTCAGACTATTCGAGAGCCGCCAGAGTGTACCTTTCAAAACTGAAGGCAGACCGTGCTCTTGCCCTGCTCACAACTCTCCATCTTCCTGCACACTCAGAATAAATCCCAGAGTCTTCACATGGCTCCCAGCCATGATCTGGCACCTAGCTCATCCCGCACCTCACGGCTCACCACTCTCCCCTTCTTACCTACTTTAGCCACATTGACTTCCTTGCTGTTCTGGGAACACAGCAAACATGTGAGATTTCTGTTCTCTTTTTCTAGAACATTCTTCTGCAAGATATCCACAGGGCTTCCTCCCTCATTTCATTCAAGTTTTGCTCAAAGGTCATACCCTCAGTGAGACTTTTCTTGACCGTCCCACCCTAAACAGCATTCCCTGTCATCTCTATTCCCTTTCCTTGCTTTATTTTTCTCCCTGCCAATTCTCAGTGTCTGTCATTTTATTACATAGCTCTGTTATTTGCCAGTTTCCTACTCTGGAATACAAACCCCATGAGGGAAGGACTACAATTGTTCACCACTATATCCCTAGTATGTAGAATAGTATCTCACACATACTAGGTTCTCAATAAATTTGTGTTGAATAAAGGAATGAATAAAAAAAATACAGTCCCAACTCTAATAATAAATGTCTTTCTGATCTTAGGCAAATCACTGGTCTCATCTCTGGGAAAAGGAAATTATATTCCATGGTTGCTAACGTCTCCTCACATTCTAAAACTCTTAGCTTATCACCACCACAAATGGAAAGCTATCATTTGATGAGTTACATCATCTTTGCTATAAATGATATTAATAACTCAGGTGTATAACTATTAAAACATACATATATATGTATGTACTGAACTATACAGCCCACTCCTATGAGGTAGGAACCCTGTTCTCAGGCTGCCTACTTGGCTCTTTTCCCTTTCCACCACTCTCTCAGAAACTTGGGGGGGGCGTTGTTTTTTGTTTTTAAAGATTTTGTTTATTTATTTGAGAGTGAACAAGCATGAGCTGGGGGAGGGGCAGAGGGAGAGGGAGAAGCAGGCTTCCCACTGAGCAAGGAATCCCAATGCAGGGCTCAATCCCAGGACCCGGGGACCACGACCTGAGCTAAAGACAGACGCTTAACCAACTGAGCCACCCAGGCACCCCAGAAATTTGTTTTTTAATTAGGGATCCAAAGTCCCTGTAGCTAAGCAAGTTACACCATCAGGATTTCCAGGTGGTTTCTGAACACTCTTGAAAAAAAGAAATGTTAATGCAGAAAAAGGAATACATACGATTTAGAAAGTTAATTAACATCAATCAAAATTATATATTTTACATCATGTGGCTTTTACATAGATTTTATTTAATGTGCAACACTTGCCTTTAGCTTCCAAAAATGAAAACTATTTTTAGCAAATTCACTACTTAGTTATCGATTCAATTCTCAAATTATCAGTGTCATGGTTATCCAAGACAAGAAAAATTCTTTCCATACTAACATTTCATTTAGAGGTTGAAATGGAATAATGAACAAATTTTAAATCTAATTATCTAAAAATTGTTTCATCAAAGGATGAGGACATTACATACATGTCATCAACATTCTTGTCAAGATATTTTGAAAAGAACTTTTTTCCATGAAACAATTTACATAAAGGAATTTTCTCACTAGTCACCAAACTGGAACATTTTGTACATGATTTGAAATTTTCCAGAAGAAATCAGTTTCCAGATATTTGATATTCCTTGAACTATATGCATGGGTAAATAGCTCTGTTTCAATGCAACTGTGCCTTCCACATCAAAAAAACTTAATTTTTATTCCTCAAGGAACTTCAGAATGAAATTAAATATTTCAATCCTGTTTTTTAATAATAAAGATAGTAGGAAAAAGGAAAATCACAAACTAACCTCCTTCATGAGCACAGATACAAAAACCCCCACTCAGAATTTTAGCAAACTGGATCCAGCAATATATAAAATATCAAGTTTTATCCCAGGTGCTAAGTTGGTTTAACATGCTGAAATCGGGAACTTAATTTCTCACTTTAACAGTCTAAACAGAAAAATCATATAATCATCTCAATAAATGCAGAACATATATTTAATAATATTCAATATTCATAATTTCAAACCCTGAGAAAAGGAGGAAGAGAAAGGGACTTCTTTCCCTTTACTAGATTATCTACTACTCCCACCAAAAAAAATGCTATGGGAAACATCATACTAAATGCAGAGAATTTCCCTTTGAAATTAGAAGACAAGGATGCTCACCTTCAGCCCTTCTATTCAACAGAAAACTGGAGACCTAGCCAGCATGGCAGGCATAAATAAATAAATGGAATAAGGATTGGAAAGGAAAAAACAAAGATGTCATTATTCACAAATGGTATGATTATGTCTGTAGACTATCCAGCAGTGTTTGTAGACTATCCAAAGGTATTTACAGACAAGCTGTTAGAATAGGAGGGTTCTCTGATGCAGAAAATCAATTAGTTATGTAGAAAAAACCAAGTACATTTCTATATAACAGCTCAAAAAGGTAATATTTGCAAGAGTATAAAAAATATGAGGTGCCTAGCAATAAATCTAACAAAAAACATGTAAGACTTCTAAGGATCTGAGGAAAAAATTATTAAGACTTTATTAAGACATTTAAATAGACTTAGAGAAAGACTCAGTAGTGTAAAGATATCTGTTGTCTCCAAATTAACTCATAGATTCAATGCAATCTCAAATGAAATCCCAAAACTTTATCTGGGGGCTGTGAAACTTGACTAACTCATTTCTAAAACTTTACATGGAAACGTAAAGGGCTCAGACAAGTCAAGACTCTCTCGGAAAATAAGAATGCTCTGTCAGATATCAGAACATTTTTTTTTTTTTAAAGTGAACTGCATGATTCTGTTATTTTTTTTTAAAGATTTTATTTATTTGAGAGAGAGAGAGAGAGAGAATGAGAGAGAGAACACGAGAGGGGGGAGGGTCAGAGGGAGAAGCAGACTCCCTGGTGAGCAGGGAGCCCGATGTGGGGCTCGATCCTGGGACTCCAGGATCATGACCTGAGCGGAAGGCAGTCGCTTAACCAACTGAGCCACCCAGGCGCCCCAGATATCAGAACATTTTAAAAAAATTAAACCAGTGGGACATAGGCACAGAATAGACCAACAGAACATACTAGAGTGCTCAGAAACTGACTCAATCCAATTTCACACTCAGAAGGATGTGTGACACCTCATAGAGGTAGAAATAATAGTCTTTTCAATAAATGAAGCTGGGATGACTGTATATCCATACAGAAGAAATTAATTTTGATCTTTCTCTCACACCACACATATAAAGTAATTTCAGGTGAATTTCAGACTCAACTATGAAAGGCTAGTAAGTTTAATACAGAAAATGACTTAATATAGAAAATATATTAAACTGATTTATTAAATTTAATATAGAAAATACATTAATTATAGAATTCAATATAGAAAATATCCTCATTCCTTGATTTCAAACTACATTACAAAGCTACAGTAATCAGAACAGTATGGTATTGGCATAACAAACAGACACAGAGATCAATGGAACAGAATAGAGAGCTCAGAAATAAACCTACACACATATGGTCAATTAATTTATGAAAAAAAAAAAAGCCAAGAACACACAGTGGGGAAAGGACAGCCTCTTCAACAAATGGTATTGGGGAAACTGGACAGCCATATGTGAAAGAATGAAACTGGATCCCTACTTTACATCACACATAAACATTAACTCAAAATGGATTAAAAACTTGAATGTAAGACCTAAAACCATAGAACCCCTAGAAGAAAACATAGGTGGTAAGCTCCCAGACACAGTTCTTGGAAATGATTTTTTAAATCTGACACTAAAAGCAAAAACAATAAAAGCAAAAATAAATTAAGTGGGACTATATCATACTACAAAGCATAGCAAAGAAAACCATAAACAAAATGAAAAGGCAGCCTACTGAATGGGAGAAAATACTTGCAAATCATATACCTGATATGGAGCTAATATCCAAATTATAGAGAGGATCTTACAACTCAATAGCAAAAAATAAAAAAATAAAACACCCAAACAATCCAATTTTACAAAGGTCAAAAGACCTAAATAGACATTTTCCAAAAGGAAGACACAGAGAGTTAACAAGCACATGAAAAAATGCTCAGCATCATTAACCATCAGGGAAGTGCAAATCAAAACCACAATGAGATATCACCTTACACCTGTCAGAATGGCTAAAAAAAGAAAGAACGAAAGAAAGAAAAAGTGTTAGTGAGTATGTAGAGAAAAGGGAACCCTTGTGTACTGTTGGTGGGAATGTAAATTGGGGCAGCCAATATGGAAAACAGTACAGAGGTTCCTCAAAGTATTAAAAATAGAACTACCACATGATCCAGCAATTCTATTTGTGGCTATTTACCCGAAAAAAAAAAAAAAAACCTACTAACTCAAAAAGGTATATGGACCCCCGTGTTCACTATAGCAATGTTCGTAATAGCCAAGAGATGGAAACAACCTAAGTATTCATCAACAGGTGAATGGATGAAGACATTCTGATATATAAACATAAAACAAAAAAACAAAAACCAAGCTCACAGTGACTGAGAACAGATTGGTAGCTGCCAGAGGTAGGGGGGAGGAAGGGAGAGTAATGGATGAAAGGTGTCGAAAGGCAAAAAGGAAAAAGAAAGAAAATATCTTCATGACCTTGGGATAGGGAAGGGGACCTTAAACAAGGTACAAAAAGCACAAGCCATAAAGGAAATGATTCATAAATTTGACTATCCTAAAATTTTAATTTTCTATTTATCAAGAAACACCACAGGAGAGTTAGACAAGCCACAAAGTGAGAGAAGACATTAGCTATATGTATAAGTACAGAAGACTAGATCCAGAATGTATAAGAAACTCAGCAAACAATTCAAAGGTGGTAGACAACACAACACAAAAATGGTCCACTTCATAAAAGAGGAAATCCATATGGCCATAAATATATGAAAAAGTGATCAACCTAATAGTAAACAGAGAAAAGCCAAGTAAAACCACAAAGAGAGAAGAATACACACACTTGTTTAGAAAAAAAAAAAAGGTATGACAATATTAAAGGTTGACAAGGACATATGAAAATTCTGGAATGCAGTGGCGGTAAAGAGAAGCATACCCCATGAGCCAGCACGTCCCCTTCGTAGGCTGAAGGAGAAAGTCAGGCTAGCACGCGCTGGGATGCAGGCATAAGAATGTTCACACCTGCGTCTTCGTAGCCCCCAAACTGTTAACAACCTTAAGTGGATAAACACGACATCCTATCACCATTCGATGTAATACTATATGGCAGCAGAATTTAACAAACCATAGTGAGACACAACAAAATAAATACACGTTAGAAACCTAAAGTGGAACAAAGAAGCAAGACACAAAAGAAGAAGTACAGTCTGACTCCATTTACATAGGATTCGAAACCAAGCAAAACCAAATGATATTATGTAGAGAGGAAAGATTGTTTTTTAAAGCAAGAAAAGTATAAGAACGAGAGGAGTGGTTACCTGTGGGAACAGGAAGAGATGTGATCCGGAAGCGACCACGGAGGCTTCAAGTAGGCTGGCAATCCACAGGTGTCACTTTTCTAATGATTCATTAACCCTATACAGTTGGGGCCTATGGACTTTTTTTGCACATCTGTTGTATTGTATAATAAAAATGACTGAAAATAAATATATAAATTTCAGAGCCATAAACAAGTGCTTGCTTATGATAAGACTGGAGAATGAGAAGAATCAGACGGAAGATAACAGTGGAAGAGGATACTCGATTAGTCCCTCTTCTTAGCCCCACTGGGCTCCCCCCACTGTATCACAGAGCCCGTGAGGGAATCCGGGCCAAGTGCTGCTGAAGTTCACACCACCCCACTGTGCCGGGGTCCAACGGTCAGGGTACATGTGCAAGCCTCCTCTTCCTCTACAACGGCCAACAGAAGAGTCGGGGAGGGGGCAGGGAGCACAAAAGAGGATTCAACCCCATTTGCCTTGTTAGTAGAAACTATCACAAGGTCATGAGCAAAAAGGGCACACTGTGGAGCTACTTCTGCCTTCAGTGAGCCAACGGGGTGAGGAAGGCCCATGCAGGCACCAGACGACTGCAGGGAGAAGAGAAACCAGCAGGGGCCAAGGGGGCAGGCAAGTGAAGGAGGGCCTGAGCCCAGTGGGGTGGGGAGGGGCTGCTGCTCCAGCACGAGGCCCCCTAACCTCCACACTTCTCGCTCCTGCTCCCTATAGAGTATCTTCACCCTCCCTTCATCACCCTCCAAGGCCTCTGCCCCCCGGAGCCCCTCTTGCCCCTCTTGCTGGAGCTCGCCGCAGGCCTGTGCTGAGGTCTCGCAGGAGAAACCAGAGCTGTCAGGGAGGAGCGTGGCTGTGACCACTCCCTGAGCACTGCGGTCCTCCCACAACCCAATCCGAAGCTGGGACCCCGGTGGAGCTCGGCCTCTAACATGGTTTACTCAATCTTGCAACTTTGAAAAGGCCATTCATGGTCATCTGAAGTATGTTCTCTAATTAGGTTGCCTTGCTCATTTCATACAAATTATTTAGGCTCGCGCGCGTGCGCGCACACACACAATATTTTGAATTGCCCTTTTCCACAGAATAGTAATGACCAAGAAGCACAAGAAACAAAATCATTTGCAGCATATGGAGGCAACTGGCAAGTCATAGAAGGCCTGGAGTCATCTCTGCTCTGGCTCTCCGAAAGCCCAGCCTCGCCATGCGCCATCCCAGGTGTCCAGACCAGTCATCACCAGGCTCTCCCTTAAATCCACCTGCTCTCTGCCATTCCCACAGCCACTGCCCTACTTCAGACCCTCATCTGTGGCCTCTACTGTGACCCAGCCTGGCAGCCTCCTGTGCCCTCCCTACCCTTCCACTCGTTCCTTTAATCCAAGCTTCAGGGTCCCTGGACCGAGCCTCCTAACCACACAAGTCGGTCCAGACCCCTCTATACCTCACACATATTCACTGACTCCCAGTGGCTCCTAGAGACTTGAGCCATCCTGCCCAACACTCAAAGGTCTCCAACCTACCTTCTCAGCCTCGTCCCCGGCCACACTGCTCCCCACACCCAGGACTCCTACCACACTGTCCTCCCCACCCTCCCACCCGGGCTGCACACCACAGCCACTTCTGAAGCCTGGAGGTGTGTCTCCGCAGCTCTACTCACGCTATACCTGCTCCTTCCAATGATTCTGCTTCTGCTGACAACTTCCCGTCCTGATGTGACCCTTCTGTGTTCGGCACACCGACAAGCCTACACTTAAACTTCACCTGAAGCATTTATTTCACTTAGCACTTCTACTGCCAAACTCTTAATTTTCCTCCCCAAGCTTGAGCTTCCCCATCTCAGTATATGGAGCTACCATCCACCTGGTTGCTCAGACCAAAACGCTAGGAATCCTGTGTGATGCTTGCTTTCCCTCCTGGTCTTACGCAATCCCTCCACAGCCTTGTCCAGCACCATCTCCAGAATGTGGCCCAGCTGAGCCCCGGGGTCAGGCACAGCCTCCTGAGGACCGCCTTTCTTTTGTGCCCTGCTCTTCTAACCCGTTTGCCACAAAAGAAGCCAAGCATATCATTCCCTTTGTTAAAGGACTCCACTGATACTCCATTGATTTTAAGATAAAATTCCTTACCTTTTCAAAAGCCTGAAGTACCGTGTTGGCTGCATAATAAGATTACAATTCCCTTGGGAACAAAATAAGACAAAACAACAGCAACAAAAGAGACGCCAATTTGATTTGGCTGGAGTGAGATCCAGGTAAGTTTTTAAGTTCCCGCAGACATTTCGAACATGAACCCTGGGGCTAAGAACCACATAACTAGGTCACTGACCCTAACTCCTTCCAATCTCATCTCCCTCCCACAGACCCCTTACCCACTGTGCTTTGTTTTTTTGTTCCTCAAAGATATTGAACCCATTCTTTCCTGGGGGCCTTTGCAAGAGGTGTCTCCACTGCCCTGTGTGTTCCTGCACCCTATCTAGCCCACCCCGTCTATCTCACGCCTTCATCACCTATCCGAATTCATCTTAAATATCAATTTCTTAAAGAAGCCTTCTCGGATCACCCAATCAAAAGAAACCACTGGTCTTTACGTAGCATATCTTATTTTAATTCTCTGCTTGGCACTCATATTCTCCAACACCTCTCTTGTTTATTGTCTGTTCTCCCCACTAGAACATAAACTCCATGGAAGTAAAATCCTTATCTGTGTTGTTCATCACAGATTCCCAAGCTCCTAGAACAGTGCCTGGCACACAGCAGACATTCAGTAAATATGTGTGGAATAAATGAGTGATAACCAAGGGAACATAACCAGGTCACCTCCATCCATCATGCTGAGCTGTGCTTTGCACACAGAAGGACCTCAGTGAATCCATTCCATTTCAGGAACTAAAAATAACCATTACATTACAAATTTGGCTCAACTTGAAAGGTTATGGTCATCCTTACTATAAATATCCTCTCCCTATCCTATACATAGAGGATAAAATTAAAGTTGCTCTAAAGACTAAAATCCAACTTTCAGAACAGTTCTAAAATTCATAAACATCATACAACAAGATGACCGGTCTATCTGACTCTCAGAATGACTAAATTTAAAATAAAGCATCCTTTCACCCTCCTCTGACGTAAACTGTAATAGCTAATGTCTAGGTAATGTAGCACGATGGCTTACTTGCCAGACTATGACTACTACATTCTTTGACATCATGTCAAATTTTTAAATTCAATCTTTTAACCTCTGTTTATGACATTCATTCATATAGACTGGTTGTTAGAGATATCTTTTAAACTCAAGGTTCTCTAATAATCAGTTTCAGTGAAAATAAACAGGAAGTCCAAAAGATACTCAAATATTTTCTCTAGCTCTAGCTCCACTTTTTGGATACTAAAAGCAGAGGCACCTCTATTCATACATTAAAGAAATACAAGGCTGATCTAGTCTTTCTTTAAGTGCCCATTTCTAGTTATAGGGAGAAAATAATCATTATCAAAAAAATAATCATTCTGCTTTTGAATGAGCTGAATGATGGTCTCCAAAAAGATGCATCCACATCCTAATCCCTTGGACCTGCGAACACTGCTTTATATGCCCAAAGAGTGAATACTACCTTCTGTGGCAAAAGATGTGAAGTTAATGATCTCCCAAGGAAGAGCTTATCCTGGATTTTCTGGGTGGGCCCTAAATGCAATCCCATGTATCCTTCAAGAGAGAGGCAGAGTAAATGCTGACACAGAAAAGGAGAAGGCAATGTGATCAAGGAGGCAGAGACTGGAGTGATGTGGGCAAAAGCCAATGAATGCCTGGAACTACAAGAAGCTACAAGAGACAAGAAATGGGTTCTGCCTGGAGCCTTCTCTAGGATTCTCCTTCAGAGGGAGCACAGCCCTGCTGACACCTTGATTTTAAACTTCTGGCCTCCAGAACCGTGAGAGAATAAATTTCTACAGTTTTTTAAGTCTTCTTGTCTGTGGTCATTTGTTACAACAGCCACAGGAAACTAATATATGCTTTACTGATAATATGTGCTAGACATCATGAGAGCATGGCACGAGAAATTTGACCTTTATCAAAAACAAGTTTTTGTTTCGAGGTAAATACATTTCTTTAACATTCACATTTTAAATAAATATAATTGAAATATACTCAATTTCCCTTTTGCAAGACAGATCTACACCACAGTTCTCCATTCTCATCAGGATTTAAAGCTACTCAACCCGATGTTTCTGTGAGGCAGTTTCCCATCTGAAAAGGGAAGATGAAAACTCTTACAGGGATTCTTGTAGGGATAATGCACAGAAAAGGATGCTAATGGACCACCCTCCAAAGATCTATAGTCTTAGAGCCAAAATAGCCCTTTGAAGGCAACCTTCCTTCTAAGAAAGGGAAGGCTGGCAAGGGTGAGGCCCTTGGCATGAGAGCCAGTCAGACCTCAGACATCTCCATTCTCGCTCAGAGTCCCTTGCATGGCAATGCGCTGCCCAGAGAAGGGCAAGAATGATATTTTCAATTCACCCATACTCTGTTCTCCTTCGAGGAACAGGGGTGAGTCCTCTCTGATGACATGCAAACATTTGGTCCCCTTTAAGGTTAATGTGAAATATGGGGTTAGACTACAGATTGTTGCAACTGAAAAGTCTCTAGCCTCAGCATGATGTAGGAAAAAAATTACAAACAAAAACCCAAAGTATACTGTGATGATAAGGAGCCAGTCCTTCCTTGCTCAGAACCAGGTTTCTTCCACCAGCACAAAAGGGAAGCCTTAGGGAACTGTAAATAAACATCAATTCTTCCAGCATCAATAAGCCAAGACAAGGAGTGAAAGGATCTGCCTGTAATCCATCCCAGGCAATATCAAACAATCTAAAAGACCATGCCTTAATGAGCATGGGTCAGTACTGCCATCTTCCCATTAAAAAGACAGTGTGACAGAGAAAGTGGGTGATAAAATTCATCATCAATCAGGATAAAAACTTTTAACAACCGGAATAGGAGGCAACTTCCTTAATCTTGGTATTTATAAAATCCCTACCCCAGGCATCATACTTTCTAGTGAAATGTTAGAACTTTTCCCTTTGGAATCAGGAATAAGATAAGGATGCCCATGACCACTCCCTTCAACACTGTACTCAAGATCCAAGCCTATACGGTAGGACCAAAAAAAAAAAAAAAAAGAATTATAAGGATGGCAAAGAAGAAATAAAATGGTCATTATTTACTGATATGTGATTATATCTGTAAAAAGGCCTGAAGAAAACACAGCTAAAATATTAAAATAAAGAGGAAAGTTTAACAAGGTTGCTAGATACAAAATTCAATATGGAAAAATCAACTGTATTTCAATATACCAACACAAATAGTTAGAAAGTGAAATATTAAAAAAGATACCATTGACTATATTATCTAAAATACAAAAGTATCTAGAAATGGATTTAACAAAAGATGTGCAAAACCAGTAACAAGGAAAATTACACAATAAGACTGAGTTTTCTAAAATAACTCAGGTATATAGATAGGTTTTAGTCTCAACAAATGAAAGAAAAATAAACTGAATATAATTATCACCTTATCTTCTCATCCAAACAGTGCTTTTCGGTGTTTTTTGGGGGGGGGTTGTTTTTTTGGTTTTTTTTGAGAGAGGAGAACATGCATGTGAGCAGGATTGCGGGCAGGGAGGACAGAGGGAGAGAGAGAATCTTAAGCAGGCTCTGTGGGGCTCGACCTCACGACTCTGAGATCATGACCTGAGCCAAAATCAAGAGTATGACGCTTAACTGACTGAGCCACCCAGGCACCCACAAAAAATGCCTTTTGAAATCTAGTGCTATCTTGATATGTCATATAAGAATTCTGAACAGAGAGGTGCAATGTAGGTTCTGGTGGTAGACTGGAATTCTTGTCATTATCCCATGTCTTAACCAAACACTGATGAGACATTTGAATTTCCATACTAAGTACTATAATAACTGTGAAAAACAAAGACATTAAGTCCTTTAATGTTATAATGAGTGTATAGAAAAGTTGTTAGAATATAAAATCTAAAGTGGCATTTTATGGATATTTATAAAACTTCAACACATCTGAGATTTTACTCAGCCAATCCATTTAGAATAAATTGTCCAAACCAATGGATATATACCAGGGTCAATTCATCCTTGCATGGGAATTATTTAGAATTTCTGCCTTCTTTTTTAGTCATTCCCCTGTTAGAGCTCATTAAATACAGATGGAATGGACAGCTTCCCTTAATGTGAAATTTCTAAAGTACACGTCGCAAAATTTTCCATTAGCCTGAAAACATCAAAAGTCCAAGCATCAATGGTTAATTCCTTTGAGCTAAGACACTATGTCACCTGGAATCCATTCTCAAAAGGAAAACACTTCTGAGAGGAGGTAACATAAAGAAGCCACTATCCAATTTTAACACCAAACTTAACTTACCTGACTCACTAGCAAGATTTGGGGGAATCAGTTCTGACAACATAGAGAAGGAAGGCACAGTACTTTGAGGGAGACAGATACAGAGTACATAGTGCTACCATTAGCCAGATGGGGTGGCACAGTGAGGTATCCTGGAAAGTACAAAGCTAATGACATTGTAGTGCTACAGGAAAAGTGAGAAGACACTAGAAAAAGCAAATTCATCTGAAAATTTAGCTGAGGACACAGTTCTGCTATCAAGACTTATTGAAGAAACTATTGATGGTGGCACTTTATCATACCCTGACTTGCACTGCTGATGGCCTGTTCTCCATAGCACCCTAGTGGGATATGGTAAACCCATAAAAGCGGGGGTTATGTTTAATTCTCTTACAGACCCCAGGGCACAATAAAGCACTATGAACCCAGTAGGCACTCAGTAATATCACTTGGTGAATTAAAAATTCATTTAAAGACAAGTAACTGTGTTCTGGGGGATATAATCATTTTTAAAGTAGAGCTAGCATTTGTTTTTTTTATTTTAAGTGGCTTGCTGACAATACCAGGTGTTGGCAAAGATGTGAAGCAACTGGAACTGGCATACATTGCTGGTGGGAGTCTAAATTGACACAACCAACTTGGAAAACTGTTGATTAGCGTATTCTAAAGATAAACATAGGTCTACTCTACAGCCCAATAATTCAAGAACAGATATCCACCAGAAAACACATACAAGGATATTTATTCATAGAGAAGATTTGTTCATAATAGCCAAAAATTAGAAAACACAAATTGTCCATCAACAGCAGAATCGATAAATTGTGGTATACAATAGAATATTATACAACAACAAAGAACAAACCACTGCTTATACGCAGCAACATATAATCAATCTCCCAGACACAACATCTTATAATGCCATTTATGTGAAGTTCAAAACCAGGCAAAACTAATCCAAGATGTTGGATTAGATTAGAGGTCAGACTAGTGGTTATTTTGGGGGGAGAGAGTATTAACTGTGAAAGAGCGGTAGATAGGGAGACTTTTGGGGGGCTAGATGTGTCTAAATCTTGATCTGGGTAGTGATTACATGGATATATTCATATGTAAGACTTCACTGAGCTCTACACGTAAGATTTGTGTACTTTGTATAATGCGTTTATATAAATTATACCTTATTAAAAAGGTAAACAAAAAAAAGTTGGCTCTTTACCAATGTTGAATATTTGTTTTAATCATTTTAATTAAGGGAAGCCAATTTTCTCTAAGCGTATCATTGCTGTTGGCTATAATTTGAATGTTTGAACACTTGAAAAGATACCGGCCAATAAGGACTAGCACTTATCTCCCCTACACAGATAAATAAGCTGTTCTAACTGTCTCAACAGTCTGTTCCTCATTAACATCTAAAAGGAGCCCTAATCAAAATCCAGACGTAAACAGAGAGCAGGAGGTAATGAGGACAGGCAGAGAAATAAGTAGTACTTCCAACTTCATGGCAGGGTTTAAGGCAGTATCTCACACTATCCGTGGGGGTTCCAATAATTTAGTAAGACCTGTACTGAGATGTCTCTGAATCTTGACGCTCTACATTTGATATGCATAAGACCCTCATCTGCTAAACCCTCTGTCTTATATGAGCCAGGCCCTAGTGAAAGATCTGTTATTCGGGGAGTCATGGAAGTCTAGCGTGAGAAGCACTTGAGAATTATTACTGACGTAAGTCTAGTGTCTGTCTACATGGCACAAGTACAAAAGGCTACTGAGAGCAGTCAGAAATCATAACCAGGGGAAGTCACTGTCAGCTGCCATCTCTCTTCACAGACTCCTGTGGCTAATATGACATTTGCACTACTACAAGGACTGAACACTTAGGCATGTTCTCATTTTGTAGAAGTAGTTGGGTTTCTCACCAAACTGTGCTTCTGACTGTTGATTAACCCCTCTCTTTCCCAGATAGAAAATATTTCTAATGTTCCAGTAAATTTTAATACTGACCCTGTGAGTAAAATTCAATATATATGCAAAAAATAATAATAAACATATTTTAAGTTAATGATTAAAACAGAAGATGGTTTTTTTTTAAGTACCTCCAGATGAAAATTACCACTATTTGAAAAAATCCTATTGAAAAGCCACAGAGAAAGGCATTACCTTCAGCTTTCACAGCCAAAGCCCATGGAAAATGGCTTCAACTATTTTAGCCACTGACTTTTTAGAGAGCTTTAAAGCAAACCTACAGTCCATCAGCAAAATAGGAACAGAAACCTTTGCTCTTTTTGTTACCAGACAATGGAGGTCTGAAAAGCTAATTTACGAGATACCTGAATATCTTGGATGAAAATATTGTAAGTTTTCTGTGGGACCTGGATAAATTGGATTCATTTCAAAATATTTAGATTAAAACTGCCTGCCTCATTTTCACCAACAAACAAGTCATTACATTATTTTTTCCCTTTAGTCGACTTCCCTCATGAATGGGAACACAGTTATCATATGTCACACTGTAATTTTGTATTTTAAATGGCTAGTTAAAATCATCTACCATCAAGTGTTTTCTTCAAACTGAAATAGTAAAATCTGCCTGTCAACTGGAAAAACAGCAGCAACAACAAAAATATAAATACTTCCCTTTCAAATAATCATATTTTCACATGCTTTTTTAATTTTAGAGCTCCATCTCCCCACCGTCATTGAATTGTAGAGCTGCTTCCCGGAAGACCTAAATGTTTACCTATCTATAAAATTTTATCTTCCGTGATGAAAGAGATAAAAACTTTAAAATTCATGCCATCACTTTTCTCCTTTCTTGTCATTCTTCATAGATATGATGCAGTAAAAGAAGAATAGCATTTTAGGCTTACCACTGATTCTAAGAGAAAAATCACAGTAATTTTTAGAACAAGTTAACACAGGAAGTCAAGAAAGAAAAAGAAAAAAAAAAAGGCAAAAAGATTCAAAAGTCCCTTCTGGGAGATAGCCTTACTGATGATTAAGGCCCAAACATCAAAAGGACAAAGGCTTCTTTGGCCAGGAAAACAATCACTTATGTGTACATATTACTCACAAAGAACAAGTTTTAATTCAGCAAATACAATAAATTATCTTAACAGGTCATATTAATTGTATTTATCCAACTACAAATAAATAATTTTACCCTTTGGGCGGATAATCTCAAGTTGCCAAAGTTGCAAGGCATATTTCCTAAGCAAAGGAAGGAAACTGGGGGGCAAATGCTAAAAATGACATTTCATAAGGACTCTTAATGTTTACACAACCTAATGTTTTATTATCTGAGGTCACTTATGACAATTCCACACTAGAGCTTTTCATGGACATGCATAAATGACAAATGACACTATGTTTCATTCTATCCAGGTTAAGATAAGCAACTTGAAATGAGATAAAGTTGAGTACTTTCTCTAGAAAACTGCCATGGTCCTAAAAATCATATTTAGAAAGCAAGAAGACAATTCAAGGGATTTAAAGTCAAAATTGTATGTGTTACAGCTTGTGGAAATGATACTAAATGAGAAATACATAGAGGACAGAGGATGAAATGAACAAAAAGCAGGTTTGCACCTCCCACCAGCAGACCATTGAACAGGATGCACTCTTATGGTGGCAGTGTTCTGAGGTTTTACCTTGATTTCAAGACATGAAAAAGATGAAGTCAGCTTAGCCCATCCTCTTTTCACCTAGGCGGACCCAGTAAATTAGCCCTTACCCACTCCTTCATTCAAACATTGACTGCCTGAGCAACTAGTACATTGAACAAGTACAACTATAGAATGGGATCACAACAAAACTCCCTCTGCCCCTTTAAAAATCCATCAGTGGGAGGTGGCCTTCCCTTGCTCCAGATGAAAATCTGGGCAAGTGCCAGATCCTCTCTGTTCACTCTTAGGTCACTGAGAGTCACTTCAAGTCATAAAACAATCTTAATTCAGAGATGAGACTTCCCAATCTCTCTCTCTCTCTTTTTTAAGAAGTGGGGAGGAGCAAAGGGCAAGGAAGAGGGAGAATCTTAAGGAGGCTCCAAGGCCAGCGTGCAGCCTGAGGCGGGGCTCGATCTCACAGCCCTGAGGTCATGACCTGAGCTGAAATCAAGAGTCAGGTGCTCAACCAACTGAGCCATCCAGGTGCCCCGTTCCCAATCCCTTTTAATAATCAATACTCCACGGTTGAACGCCTGCCCTCAGCTCAGGTCATGATCCCAGGTCCCTCTGGGATCTGCCGGCCCGCTCCCCGTGCTTATGCTCTCTCTCTGTCAAAATAAATAAAATCTTTTAAAAAATAATAGTAATAATGCTCCAAATCTGATTTAGATTCTATCCCCATTTCCAGGGTTAGGCTGGTTTCAGACCTGTAGTCCTGGGGAGGGGGGTGGATCAGGCTTTCCTCTTTACAGCTGCTGATCCCCTCAGGTGCTCGGATACCAGGAAGGAAGAACAAAAAGGAGTACGAAAGTTAGTACTAAATGGTTCCAGTAGAAGTTGGCATCCATTCCTGAGCCTGGCAGATATCTAAAGCTCATTCTTCCTGTATGGGCTGCTTATTGGGTCCTCGGGAGATTCTCATTGCCGGAAACCTCTCTCCCTTGACCTGGGCAAACCTGTCTCAGTGCCATCAATCTCCGAAACCCCATAGGATCTGGCATCTCCTTCCAGCCCCTTGCTCCCAGAGGCCCTCTGCACGGCCCAATTTACCCGACAGAATCCAAGAAGACACGCTGTTCTCTCATGTGTGGCTTACCTCTGGTGCACAAATAATAATCATTTAAACCCTCTTGCTCAACAAATGAAGGCAGAGTGCAGGGCAAAGCCCAAAGCTGCCAGCCAGCCCTCCTCAGGCCACCTGAGGTTCAGGGCCCCACCGTGGTGCCCTCCAGCTGCCCAGCCCAGGGCGGGTAAGACAGCCAGCTATGTCCAAAATCCTCTCTCCTCTCCTTAGTTTGACCCGTTTGGAGTTGTGGGGCTGCTTTTCAAAAACTGCCTTCTCTGTCAACTCGTATGTCTCTTGAATTTGGATCCCTAGTGGAAAAGGCAATTTTAAAGTTCCATCACAACTCGCCTCTATAACTGGAGTGGCCAAAGACGCTCAACTGATTGAGAAATAAACACAGTGGTTTTATTTTTTCCAGCAACTGCCACCACCAGCTGTGCACTGTGTACCCTTTCTCCCCCTGGGAAGTGAGTGACTTTTATTCTCAGTCCATCCCAAAACATTTGATCACTTAGGCATGTTAAATTAGTGCAGCATATACAGCACCACCTATGAAGTATTCTTGTCTAAAAAATCATTCATCTGAATCTAATCAAGTTTCTGAATCTACCAACTGGCTTATAGATAACACCAGGGATAGAGAAACAAGTTACTTGTCACCACTAGGAAGGAGTAAGTCAGGAGGGTGAAACTTCCTATGGGACAAATGAACCTGCTTCTCCAACAAATTAATGTCGTGGGGAGGGGGAGTGAGATAGGGGAACATAATAAAAGAGACTCACAAAACACCAAATGCCCAAATGCAAAATACAGGCCTTGTTTATACACAAATTTGAAAAACAACTCTGAAACAACTGGGGAAATTTGAATGTGGACTGGATGCTGTATGATAGTAAGGAATTAATATTAATTCTGTTAGAAACCAATACTGGCATAACAGTTTTGCAGAGGGGAAAAACGTCTTTATCTGTTAGCCATACACCCAAAAGTATTTGCACGTAAAACGACACAATGGCTAGGATTTGCTTTAAAACAGTCTGACAAAAAAATGTTTTTAATAAAATAAAAGGGAAGGATGAGTGAAATAAGACTAGCAAAATGTTGATACTCCGTTGAGGTTTGGTGAACTCGTGAGAGTTCATTACATTCTACTTTTGCATATATTTGAAGATTTTTCATAATAAAAATATTTAAGTCCATGCAACATTTCAATCTCATCCATTCTGGGACCCCCTCCTCCCTGCAGAGCCCGCCAAGCTGCTGGTTCCAACGGCTCTGAAAGAAAAAGCTGGATAGGCAGAGAAAGGAAGGGGGTGCTGTCTGCTCCCCATACCCCTCCCTCTAGCCTGCCCTCACTGCCCTAAGGACAGAGCAGATAAAAGCTTGGGGGAGGCTCCTCCTCTGTCGTTCGTTGTTGTTCTCTCTGCTGGTAGCCTACTCCTTGAATGACTGACCCCAGTCGCAGCTGATACAGATGGACAGGCAGAGACCCAAACAAGCCTTGCTGGCAGGCATCTCCGTCCTGAGCAGGAACTCTGGGGGTTGGTGGTCTGTTGTTAGACCTAATCACATCTTCCAGCTGACCCCCAGCTGGCAGCATCATGCCACCTTGTATTGACAGGAGAGCCTTTTCACCCCACCTGGGGACCCAAGCCAGTCTTCCCTGTGTGAGCCAGGGCCAATATCGGCCAGCTCAGGAGTGAGATCCTGTTTGCATATTTCTCAGGAACCATGAATGTGAGGAAATGGTCTTGTTTCCTCTGCAACTGGTTATACCACCATACCCTCTCTCACCAATGCTCTTCTCTGTGCTGTCAGCCCTGGGCAGGTCCAGCAGGCATCCAATAAGGAACACACAAACAATCTCTGCTTCTTGTGGACCTCAAGAACTATGTAAGCAATCCTCCGGCCCCCCGTCCTTCACCTCGGCTCAGAAGCATGGCAACCTTCAAACCCCATTGGCCTCTCTGATCTCCTTTGGGAAAGAGAGAAGGAGCATCTTTTATTCATAAGGACTGTATGCAGAAGCCCACCTCCTTCTTGATTCCTCTCCTCTTAGTGGCCACAGGTAAAAGTTGGCCAAACTAAGGCCCCTTCTCACACCAGGAAATAGAATAGAGACTGTGTGTGGTACTGGAGAACTTAGACTTCTGTTCTCTATAGGATACTGGCTCTACTGCGGGGGCTGGGGTGAGTAGCACAAAAAGATCTCAATGAGCACCTCCCACCACCCTGCTGCATCTGCTAGGTATCAGGTCACCATGCCAGGCAATGAAAATGCAAGGCAAGTGAGACATACTGGCACTGGCTTTGCATTCACAAGGAATGAAGCTGGGTACAGACTCTGCCACTTCCCAGCTGTCTGATTTGAGCAAGAAAATGAAGCCGATGCTGACGCGAACACTTGGAGTCTGTAACTAGAAAGTGAGAGAGATGTCTCAAGATGACACCCAAATTCTAAAGCATTCTCAGCCAACGACTGAACAAAACTACTGGCATCCTAGGAGCCCAGCCTCTGCCACAGCTAACTCCAAAGTAAAATAAAGAGCTAGCTGGCATGCACCATAACTAGATCTGTAGGTGCAGTTGCACTGAATGGAGCGGTGGAAAAAATTACACCACAGCCCTCCTCTGCTTTCAGTCAGCCTCAGGCCAGAGCAGGTTCCAGATCAGCCACAGCCTATCCATGTCAGGTGTGGGTGTGGGGCACGGGCCCCCCCTGTGGCAGAAGGCACATGCAGGCTGCAGGTGCCGCCCTAAGATTCTAGTCCCCTAGCTCGCCACTCTGCCCCTGACATTCAGAATAAGAACTTAATCATCATTTCTAAAGTTAAGTCTCTCAAAAGCCCCGTCCTACTTTGTGAGCCAGCTGAACATGCTGCCAGCTGAGAGGACATTAGAATAACCCATCACACTGGACATTTGTCATGCTTTGGGACTTCATGTACACCCTCCCTATGCTTGGGAATCCACCTCTCCTATGACCCTGCTGCCCCAGTCAGGAGACATGGATTTTCTTAGCCTCTCTTGCATTCAGGGTGAACCATCAACAGCTGCATTGTAAGTGAAAAATATAACTTTTATTTAGGTCACTATATTTGGGGGTAGCTTTGCCTGCACTCTAAGACACAAGCAAAATTAAGAGATTCCATTCTCCAGGAAGCAGACCCTACCATCTCTGTATTATGTATGGATTCACATTTGTTGTCTGTGTGTGTGTGTGAGTGTGTGTGTGAGTGATGCTCAGTGTGTGTGTGATGCTCAGTGTGTGTGTGAGTGTGTGTGTGTGATGCTGACTCAAAACTGACAGACATCTCTTGCCCTGCCAGCCGTGTTTCCCAAACAGCTTCAGCCCTGACTGTCTCCATTTTCTCATCTCTGGGCCCCTCCGTCCGACTCCCACCTCCACCTTTCCACTCAGACTATTCTTTCATGTCGCTCACCCTCCACCTCTCACTTCTGGCAACCACCAATCTATATCTGTTTTCTGCATCTATGAATTCAATTTTCCACTTGTTTGGGTTTTTCTTAGATTTCACGCATAAGAGATATCATACAGTATTTGTCTTTCTCTGTCTGACCTATTTCACTCAGCCTAACATCCTCAAGGTCTATCTATGTTGCAAATGGCAAGGTCTCCTTCTTTTTTATGGCTGAATAATATTCCACTGAGAAAGAGTGAGAGAGAGAAAGAAAAAGAGTGCGTTTCATATTTTCTTTATCCATCCACCCATCAGTGGAAACAAGTGAAGGGGCTCAGAAGGTACAAACTTCCAGTTATAAAATAACTAAGTCATGGAGATGTCATGGATGGCATGGACAGCATGTGGACTACAGTTAACAAATCTGTACTTCATACAGAAAGCTGCTGAGAGTAAACCTTACAAGTTCTCATCACAAGAAAAACAATTTGTAACTATGGGTGGTGACAGATGTTAACTAGATGTATTGTGGTGATCAGTTCACAATACATACAAATACCGAATCATGATGTACACCTGAAACTAAGAGAATGTTTATGCCAATTACAGCTCAATAAAAAAATAATAAAATAAAGCTCTCCTCCTGAGGTCACCTCTGATTTCCTTTCCAAAGCCCTGATTGCCAAATCCCAAGGGCAGTTTTGAGTCCTCATCTCACCTGACTTGTGACACTGCCTACCCTGCCAATCATGCCCTCCTTCCTTGCACATACTTCCTCTTGGCTTCTACCCCCACCCTCTCCTGGAAACCCCCACTCTTGGCTGCTCTTTTCCTCTCTGCCAGCACCAACGATTCTACCCTATGGTTCCATGAGGAAGTTCCCAAAGACTCCTGTTTTTCTTGTCCTAAGCCTTTCTACTCTCATGGTTGTTCTTATCTTCTGCCTAAGCCTACACCTGCGTAAAACTCTCTGGGTTTCAGGCACATTTATCCAACTTCCTATTTCACCTCTGCACTCAGATGTGTCACTGGTTTAACACAGCCAAAGCTGACTTCCTGATGGCCCTGCCAAATCCCTCCTCCCGCTATGTCCTCCATTTCAGTAAATGGTGCCTACAACCACTCAGATGTTCATGCCAGAAAACAGGGTATTAGCATTGATGTCAATTCTTGCTCACTCCCTTCTGTTCATTTTTTTTTTTTTGAGAGAGAGAGCACGTGCACATGAGCCAAGGGGAGGCAGTGGGAGAGAGAGAGAAAATCTGAGCAGGCTCCAAGCCCAGCATACAGCCTGACACTGCGCTCAGTCTTACAACCCTGAGATCATGATCTGAGAGTCAGACACTTAACTGACTGAGCCATCCAGGAGCCTCTCTTGTGTTCATGCTAATTCCAAAATATATCTTACATCTGTCCACTTGCTCTACCTCTGTCCTAATTGTAGCCCAACCCACTATGTCCTTACCTGGACCCCTGCAACAGCTTCCTGACCCGTGCCCCTGCTTTCACCCTCGCTGCTTCTAATCCACTACCCATGCAGCAGCCAGAGCAAGCATTTTAAACCATGAAACCCTGCCTCCTCAAAACTCTGGAGTGGCTTCCAAATGCATTCAAGAAAAATTCCAAATTCCTTTGCATGGCCTAAAAGGCTCAGCTCCAAGTTCATCTCATGTCACTGTCCTTGGCCCCCACTCCCCACATACCCTCTACACTCCTAAAAGCCACACTTTCTCAGTTTTTCAGTTCAGCAATTTCTCGGTTTTTCCAATGAACCATATTCTTCATTCTCACGCTGTTTCCTCTTGAAAGCTCTTCCCCTTCTCTTTGGTTAATTCCTTTTGAGTATGCAGGTTCCCGTCAACAGTTCCAAAAGAGGACATTCTCTAAAACCTTTCCACTAGTCTAAATTAAGTTACTCTTTTATTCTTTTTAATAATTATGTTTACTTTTCCTCTGTAAGACTTACAGTTTGTAATTATGTATAGCTGCAGATGGAGGTGAAGAGACCCATAAATACCCAGCTCTGCCATGAGGACTATAAGCTCTCCAAGAACAGGAATTACCTTTAATTAGTTCATAGCAATATACTCAGTTTCTAGCATATTTAATAATGAATAAAGAAAAAGCTAATGAGTGAACATAAATAGTGTATATCCTAACTTTAACCTAAAAATAGTTATATTTTTCCAGCTTTACTGAGACATAATTGGTTATAACATTGTGTAAGTTTAAGGTGTACAACATAATTATTTGATAAATGTATATATTATGAAATGATTAGCACATTAAGTTTAGTCAAAATACTCATCACCTCTCATAGCTGCAATTTTTTGTTTGTGATGAGAATTTTTAGATCTACTCTCGGTAACTTTCAAATACATGATACAGTGCTGTCACCATGCTGTATATCACATCCCCAGAACTTATTCATCTTGTAACTGGACGTCGGTACCTTTTGACCACCTTCACCCATTTCACCCAACCCCCACCTCCAGCAACCACCAGCGTGTTCTCTGTTTCCGTGAGTTTTGTTCTTTTATATCCACATGTAAGTGAGGCCATACACTTTGTCTTTCTCTGTGTGACTTATTTCATTTAACATAATGCCCTCAAGGTTACCCAAGTTGTTGCAAATGGTAACATTTCCTTCTCTTTTTTTTTTAAGATTTTTTATTTATTTGTCAGAGAAAGAGATACAGAGAGAGAGCACAAGCAGGGAGAGGGGCAGAGGGAGAAGCAGGCTCCCCGCTGAGCAAGGAGCCCGATGCAGAGCTTGAACCCAGGACCCTGGGATCACGACCCGAGCCGAAGACAAACCCTTAATCAACTGAGCCACCCAAGTATCCCCAATTCCTTCTTTTTTTATGGTTGAATAATATTCCATCACACACACACACACACACACACACACACACATCTTCTTTATCCACTCATTCATGGATAGACACTTAGGTTGTTTCTATGTCTTTGCCATTGTAAATAATGCTGCAGTAAATACGGGGGGGTGCAGATATCACTTCAAGATAGTGACTTCATTTCCTTTTGATATATATTCAGAAGTGGAATTGCTGGATGAAATGGTAGTTCTATTTTAATTTTTCAAGGAAGCTCTATAGTATTTTGCATAGTGGCCATACTGATTTACATTCCCACCAACAGTCTACTAGGGCTTTGTTTTCTCCACATCTTCACCAGCACCACTGTCCTTTGGAAGACAGTCATTCTAATAAGTGTGAAATGACATATATCTATTTGTGGTTTGGGTCTGCATTTCCTTGATGGCTGGTGATGTTGAGCGTCTTTTTACATACCTGTTGCCCATCTGAATATCTTCTTCAGAAAAATACCTATTCAAGTACTTTGCCCATTTTTAACTTGGATTATTTGGGGTTTTCTGCTATTGAGTTGTATGAGTTCCTCATATATTTTGGATATTAACCTCTTATCAGAAATTTGGTTTGCAATATTTTCTCCCATTCCATCGGTTGCCTTTTCATTTTGTTGATCATTTACTTTGCTATGCAAAGTTTTTTAGTTTGATGTTGCTTATTTGCTTATTTTTACTTTTGTTATTTGTTCTTTAGGTGTCACATCTTAAAAAAATCACTGCCAAGACTAATATCAAGGACATTTTTCCCCTATATTTTCTTCTAGGAGCTTTATGGTTTCAGGTCTTATATTTAAGTCTTTAATCCATTTTGAGTTAATTTTTGTGAGTGGTGTAATATAGGGGTCTAGTTTCCTTCTTTTGCACGTTAATATCCAACTTTCCTAGCACAATTTATTGAAGAGACCATCTTTTCTCCACTGAATGTTCTCGACTCCCTTGAGAAATATTAGTTGCCTGTATACCTGAAAGTTTATTTCTGGGTTCTCAATTCTGTTCCATTGGTATGTGTGTTTTACACCAATGCCATATTGTTTTGTTTACTTTGTAATATAGTTTGAAATCAGGCAGTGTGATGCCTCCAGCTTTGTTCTTCCTTCTCAAGATTGCTTTGTTTATTTGAGATATTTTGTGGTTCCATACAAATTTTAGGATTGTTTCTATTTCTGTAAAAACTGCCATTGGAATCTTGATAGGGATTACAGTGAATCTATGGATAGTTTGGGGTGATATGGACATTTTAACAATATTAATTCTTCCATCAATGAGCATGAAGTATCTTTCCATTTGTTTGTGTATTCTTCAATTTCTCTCATCAAAGTCTTATAGTTTTTGGAGTATAGATCTTTCACCTCCTTAGTTAAATTTATTCCTAAGTATTTTACTGTTTTGATGCTATTGTAAGTGGGATTGTTTCATTTCTTATTTTCAGGTAATTTTGAATTTAATGGAAATTTTGCTTAAGTTTCACAGTTAAATATGATACTTGCTGAAAATTTTTGTTAGCTATACCTTATCAGATTAGAAATGCTCTATTATTGTTAAGAAGCTTTTCATGAATGAAAATTGATTTTATTATATACTTTACTGTATCAGTTGAGATAAACATGTGGTTTTCAGATTTAAATTGCGAATATGAGTAAATTACAAAAAAGATTTTCTTATGCTAAACCATCCTTAAATTCCTGGAATAAGGAATTCCAGCTAAGTTGTGATTTTTTTAAACCTTTAAAGGATTCAGTTTGCTAATATTTTGTTTAGGATTTTTGTATCTATGTTCATAAGTGATTTCTTCCACTCTGTATCTAATTACTAATACCCTATAGTTGATCAGAAGCCTTACCAATAAATGTTAACACATATTTTGCATTTTATAGGTATTATATACTATATTCTTTCAATAATACCTTTTTCTTAATTTTTTTGTACTTCTAGGCTACACAGTTTGTCTGAAAGTTTTTTCAAATTATTACAAATCTATCAAAAAATTTCTAATACATTTATTGACAAAAATCTACATATAAGTGGACCTGCACAGTTCAAACCCATGTTGCTCAAGGGTCAATTGTATCTATTCGCTAGCAATCTGATCTCAATGGCTTTAATCCAATAAATAATATGTTCTTCAGTAGATTACTTTCTGTATCATTCTTAAAGAAAAAGATGGTAAGAAACTTGGTCTCTGAACTTTGAGAACACATTTTTAAAGATATTCACCAAGATCCTATATAGATTTTCCTCTTTTTATTAAATCTTAAAGCTATTTTCCTTCCCACATTTTTATTGAGATATAACTGACATAGTACTATATTAGTTTCAGGTGTACAATAAAATGATTCAATATTTATACCTATTATGAAATGATCACCACAATAGGTCCAGTTAACATCTGCCACCATACATAGTTACAAATTTTTTCCTTGTGAAGAGAACTTTTAATGTCTACTCTCTTAGTGGCTTTCATATATTCAATACGGTATTATTATTCATGGTCACCGTTTTGTACATTATATCCCCATGACTTGTTTTATAACTGAAAATTTGCACCTTTTGACTCCCTTCACCCATTTCATTCTCCCCCTAACCCCCACCTCTGGCAATCACCAGAAATTTTTTTTACCTCAAAACAGTTATAATATTTGAATACTCTCTTCTCTTGAAGTAAAACCTTGTTCTGAATAAACAACACTTTCATATATATTGCATTCATGAGAATACTTAGATTATAAAATACTTCCAATATTGCCCAATAAGGGCAATATCACACTAAGTCTCCCACTGAAAGCAGCTACAAAAGCTAGACTAAAAATGAAGAAGTCGGGGAGGGAGAGAAGAAGAAGGAAAAGAAGGAGGCAGAGGGAGGGGGAGGGGAAGAAGAGGCAAGCGGACCGATGCCGCCCACAGCCTGGAGCAGTCTGCCGAGGCCGAAGAGACACAGCATGGAGTTCAGACCACCGCGGCAGCCAGGGCCTGAGCAGACAATATCCCAGGGAAAAGGGAACCTCAGGAACAGAAACCAAATATGCTGCTCAGACTTGGCACTCAAGGCACTTGCTGAATATATGAGTTGTAAATATATGAGTTGTAAAAGGAGGAGAGAACAGCAGAAAGCTGCTGCCAAGAGGCTAAAAAGCTAAGAAGTTTTTGTCAGTCCCATTCTGCTTGGGACTTGAAGTTTAGGGTCTGACATGGACCCGGAGCCCTGGCTTTCAGGTAAGAACCTGGATGGGCTATGCCTTAGGAGTCAGGTACACAGAAACAGAACAGCCTGAAACCCCACCCCAGTCATCATTACTGTTGACTGTATCAAGAGGAACAGTTTTATTCTACTGTCCACCAGAAAATAATTCAATCTTCTCTGGAGGAAGACAACAGTCTCCAGAGACACCACCAATTTTTCACATATGATGTCAGGTACTTAATAAACAATTACAGAGCATGACAGGAAACAAGAATAGATGAGAAAAAAATGGATAATATACTGACCCACAGCTGATCTAGATATTGTAATTTTCAAAAAGGAATTTCAATAGAATTACAATTACTATGTTCCAGAAAACAGATTAGAGAATTTTAACAGATACTTGGAATCTATATATAATCTTTATAATGAAATAATTGAAATTAATAATTCAATACATGAGTTTAACAGCAGGTGAGACACAGCACAAGAGGGGTTTTCCAACGTGAAAGTGATGTCAGTAGGACAGATCCAAACAGAAGCCGAGAGGGGAAAAAAGAACTGAAAACACAGAACAGAGCTGAAGTGGCACATGAAACACAGATGAGAGCACTAATACACGTGCGACTGGAATCCCAAAAGGAGCAAAGCGGAGAAAGACAGTCACCAGGAGGCCAAAACAGATTCAAGATATCGAGCTACAGATCCAAGAAGCTGCATGAACCACAGTTAAGGGAAATAATAAAGCAAACATGCCAAAGCCCATCCCAGTAAACCTGCTGAGATCGAAATATAAAGAGAAAGTCTTAGAAGCATCCAGGATTGGGGCACCTGTGTGGCTCAGATGGCTAAGCATCTGCCTTCAGCTTAGGTCATGATCCTGGGGTCCTGGGATCGAGCCCCATATCGGGGTCCTGGCTCAGTGGGGAGCCTGCTTCTCCCTCTCCCCCTCTCCCCAGCTCATGCTCTCTCTCTCTATCTCTGTCAAATGAATAAATTAAAAAAAAATCTTTATTAAAAAAAGAAAAAAGAAGCATCCAGGATTGGGGCAGAGGGGTGGGGGGGGGCTAATGGCAGATGTAACAGTATGTATAATAGTAGTATGCATAGGCCTGACTCAGAGCTTATTATTATATGGAAGTGTGATAGCCTCTCTTACCCACTTTGCTATCAGGTGAAACTGAGGACAAAAGTTCAGATAATGCCTTGTTGAAGTCCCAAAGTTAAATTCCTTTCTATTAACTTGGGGCAGAATTCTGCAAGTTACCAATTGTGGCATACAAATTCTTTTATATCTTCTTTTGTTTTCAGTTTTAAAAACTTGTCAGTATATAAAGAGAAAAGCTTTTTATTGAAGTCTGATGCTTCTCTAACTGATAAAATAAATACACCAGCTACTGAGTATCAACAGTATGCTAATATATACTCATAATTTCACTTTCCAAGAACCCAAGGCCCATAAAGTAGACAATAAAAACGAGTTATTGTCGTGACGTGATGAGACTGATCTCTTAACAGACAGAATGCTGTTATGGTACATACTTAAGAATGGTGAGCTCATCATCATTTCAAAAGATTCAGAAATTCATTCTGATTTTTCCAACAACTAAGAAAATTATTTGTCTTAGTTATTAACAGGAAAAGAAATCATATGCAAAAGTTTCAAAATAATGTGATAATAATCTACCAGCCCAGGCTCTGTATGAGTTATTTGTCTTACCCAAATGAGTCCAAACAAGTCCTGAAAATGCTGGAACAGAAAAAGAGGCTCAAAAACAGAAGTGCCCAGTCACCTAGCCCTTCCTCAAGAAGGCCATGGCTATGACTAGGGATCACAGCTGACTGTACATCCACCATTTATCAGGGTTTTAGATACCCTCTTGGTGAATGATAGCATAATAGAAGATCATGATTAAAGTTTTCACAGATGGTTTAAAGAAACCAAAAGAAGAAAGGTTGGGGGGGGGAAATCTATACTTCTATTGAAAGACTAACCCTTAGACCTTTCAAAACCTGTAATGAACATCAGCAACACTAGAGTATGCAAGTTGAGGAAAGGAGCCCCTCCCTGTTGTTCATTTCCCTCAGAGTCCTGACATTTTCATTGAAAAAGCCTGAGAATATCTACTAAAAACAATGTCTTCTCTAGCTCATGTGTGAAAGAAACCATCCATCCTTGGGAGTGATACCCATGACCAAGACCTGGCCAGCTGAGTAACTCAATCCCCCAGCCACAGTGACTGGTTCAGAGATGGACACATGACCCAATCAAAGCTAATGAAAGTCAGTCGGGGTATGCTGGAAAGATTAAGAGAGAAGGAAAAGGAAGCTTCTGAACTGTTGGTGGGATTATAAACTGGGGCAGCACTCTGGAAAACAGGATGGAGGTTCCTCAAGAAATTAAAAATAGAAATACCATACAATCCACTTGCATGGGTAATTCCACTTCTGGGTATTTATCCAAAGAAAATAAAAACACTAATTCCAAAAAGTTATATGTACCCCTATGTTTATAGCAGCATTATTTATAATAACCAAGATAGAGAAGCAAGCTATCCATCAACAGATGAATGCATAAAGAAGATGTGATACATACACACTCTTACACACACACACACACACACACACACACACAGTGGAATATTACTCAGCCATAAAAAAAGAATGAGATCTTGCCATTTACAACCACATTGATGGATCTAGAGGGTATTATGCTAAGTGAAGTAAGCCAGACAGAGAAAAACAAATACCATATGATTTCACTTACATGTAGAATCTAAAAAACAAATGAACAAAAAAATTAACAACAACAACAACAAAACAGAAACAGACTCATAAATACAGAGAACAAACTGGTGATTTACAAAGAGGAGTGAAGGGACAGGTAAAATAGGTGAAGGGATTTAGAGGCCCAAATTTCCAGTTATAAAATAAGTAAGTCACAGAGATGCCGAGTACAGCACGGGGAATATAGTCAGTAATATTGCAATAACTTTGTATGGTGACTACACTCATCAAGGTGAGCATTTCATTATGTATATAACTGTGAAGTCACTACACTGTACACCTGAAACTTATGTTAACTGTATTTCAATTAAAAATTACATATATCATATTATTATGATGATGAGATATACATATATCTGACAAAACACGAGATACAATGAGAAAGAAAAAGGAGATTAAGAAGCATGCTCACTCTTCAGCTAGGCTTTCTTCCCTACCTAAAAATGAAGCCAACACACAGAGCAGAGCCAAGAGATCTAAGTTCCTGAATCAAAGAATCCCAGGAGCCAGCTGCTTCTGGTGTACAGGTGTACCCTTTCTTGCTTGAGCCAGTATGAGCACAGTATTCTATCTTTTGTAGTAGGAAGAGTCTAAACTAGTAAGTTCACTCTGGAGAAAGGCAGCCATTCTAACAGGGAGTTGTGAGATGTTGTGAGATGCCTCAAAAGATTTCTCAGCCAGAAATCCTGGTGACCAGGGTGGACCAACAGCCAGATTAGACCATGGCTGGCAGACACAGATAAAAACACATATACTTCGGAGAAAAAATTCTGAACTGCACTGAATCCAATGTAAAACCATAGAGTATATATAGTATCAGACCAGCCTCTGGCTTTAAAATAAAAGTAAGATGATTTGATTCCATTCTAAGTGACCTTTTCCCAAAGCTAATCAGGCTACCAAATGTCTCAGTGCTTTCTGATAATAATAAGCAAGTGTAATTCAGAACAACGTAATAGCAGAGACCTGCATTCAACTTTCACTGAAATTACCAATCACTATAAATCCAATTACTTTGATTAGAGGCCTTGCTTCGGATTACGCTCAGTTGCAGGCGTTCCATTTCAGCTTACTTAAACTCTCCAGTCACCTTCCTGCTACCTTGTCCCAAACCACACAGCCTTCACATTCGGTTTGAAAATGCCAACAAAGAACCAATGATTGCTCCGCAGTACCTGAGCAACTGGAATACAATTTCAAAGGCTTCCAAATTCTGTTGGCCACCTGCCCCTCCTCTGGATTTGAGAAAGCTCAAACCAATGAGGCTGAACACTGACAACTGTCACTGCCTCAGCCCACAGCTTTTGGGGTATGTTTATGTTGCTTAGTTATGATTAAAAGACGCATAAGAAGCACAAACTGAGCCAAGCCTAATGGTCTGCTACATTAATAGGCTTGGCTAAAGTGTTTCTTAAAAATATTTCAGTTAAAGGCACCACTATCTATGATAACAAAATAAGAAGCCCTGTCTGCCACCCATCATCTTTATGACTTTTGAAAAGATCACTCACCTATGTATTTTCTTCATCCGCAGAATGTAAGGGTCAAATTAAATGATCACCATCCAGAGCTAACATTTGAGAAATGTGTGATCTTTAAACCTGGAAGCTTATGGTCATGTGCCTCCCAGGCAATGGTATTTGGTATTCTGTAATTAAGTTACAGAGACAGTTAATATTATTCATGCTGAGATTTTGCAAGTCTGTGGTGATTTTCATATTAGAATTTCAAACTGAGCTGAAATATTTTTTTTGACAAAGTAAGGCTTTGCTTGGATTTTGAATTAAGAAAAAGTTTAGACTAACAGTTAACCTTGGATTAATATTTATTTTACTAATGTTAGCTATATATCCCACGGTTGATATTCTACTTCCTCCAGGAAATTTTTATGCCATGATAAAGTTCGAGCTAATGCCACTAAATTTTAGACCTAAAACACACTGCTAGTAAACACTATTAACTGCTTATTTGAAAACCAACTATTTATAAAATCAAAAGAAGTATAATCTAAATATACTCTGAGAAAAACGAATGATCATCTTCTGCCACCATATTCTTTCCTATCACACAGTCTGTCCCAGAAGGACTGGTGATAGGAAGCATGCTCAGTTCCATGGCTGCAGCAATACAGATAAGCAAGAAAGTGTTCGAAGGCATCTCTTCATTTTCTTTTTCAAGAGCTTGTTATCGAGCTCATTGCACAGAAGATATCCAGGAGCAAGTGTGAAGGCACCACGGCCATGGGTCCCGGCAACAGGCAACAGGAAGGGCTGCAGGGGGCGGGGGGCGGGGAGGCATCAAAGTGGACTTTGGAATCTGGGTTCTATCCCCCTCATTTCCGAGCTGTGAACACTTGGACAACTTATTTCACTTATTTCATCTCTCTGAACCTCTGTGTCTCATCTTTATTTAAAGAACTAAGAAGTACTCCCAAGGGCTGTTGTAGGGAGTAACAGAGGGAACTATGTATGTAAAATTGACCACATTATGCTTAGAACACAATGCAGACACTGGTTCCCTTTTCTTCTGGCCTATCCGTAGGCGAGGCATCTCAGACCACTATAAAGAGAAAAGGCAGACCGTAAGAGCGCTCTCCCCAGCCATCGATGAACAGGAGGCTCCTTCCCATTTGAGTTGACACTCTCTAGTAACTACTGGCATAATGTCTGTGGCCAGGCTAGGGACCACATGCGACTGAAGAAGGCAAAACACAAACAGACCTCAGCAATGCATCTCATCCACCACTCAAAAATGCCTGATTCTCTTGCTTCTGATTCAACATTCGGTTATGGGGCTTTTCCCACACCACCTACACAGTGTGGGGAGATCCAGTAGACCCTGCCTTGGTTTCAGTGTCCTCTGCTCTCACCTGGGCCTTTTGGGTTTTTTTTAGTGGAAAAATCCACAGCCTGTGGCTGCACCATATCACTTCACTATCCCTGTACTAATTCCCTGACTGATTACCACAAAACCCACTCACCTTACTGAGTTCTTTCCTGCCTTGCTTCCCGTGGTATCATGGGGAGGAACAGAGATTCTAGAGAATGTTAGGCCATGAGATATAATATGAGAAGATCCATAACAGAGAACACTTCTCCGGGAGAACATGAGGTCAAGTTCCCCACGACCCAATTATCGGCTTATGGAAAAAGCAGAGCTCAAGGTGTGAGTGGCACCCCGCTTGAGGAGCTCAGGAACAGGCCCCCTAGACAGGGCTCATCCTCTTTACCACTCCCCTGCAGCCTTCCCAAGACCTCAGGAGCACACCTGCGCTGGAGCAGCCCCGGGGCCCGGGCATGCAACAGCAGGGGGAGGCCCACAGGTTGGGACACTCCGAGCCACAGCGTCACAGCAGTCTTCTTTCAACATGAGATCAGTTCCCTTCAGGAAACATGCCCAACATCAAAAAGACTTGTGGAAACACCGATGCAGCCTTAGAGAAAAGAAATGGAACCTAGAAAGTTCTTCCAAGCAAAGCGACTCTCAACCTCGGAACCTCTAAGACCACCTGCAAGAGCTTCTCAAAAATGTAGGTAACTGGCACCACCCCTGGTATACAGAAACTCTGGGGATGGGCTGGGGCATCTGTACGTTTCTGTAAACTCCAAGTTTTCAAATGTTGAGAAATGCTGGCTTAGTGTATGACAGCTAGTGAGATGCAAATTTAATGGAATCAGATTTCTTTCCATCACAGGCAGCGGGCAGCGCCTCTCAAAGGCTGGTTGGTGGGACATCATTCTTAAAAAGGCGAGCGTGGAGGGTTCTGGAAAGGAAAAAGCCTGGAAAAGGGTTCTGTGGAGAAGAAAGCTAGGAACCAGGAAGTTAAATTAAACATTTGTCTTTGGGGCGCCTGGGTGGCTCAGTTGGTTAAGCAACTGCCTTTGGCTCAGGTCATGATCTCAGGGTCCTGGGATCGAGCCCCGCACTGAGCCCCGCATCGGGCTCCCCGCTCGGCGGGGAGCCTGCTTCTCCCTCTCCCACTCCCCCTGCTTGTGTTCCCTCTCTCGCTGTCTCTATGTCAAATAAATAAAATCTTTAAAAAAAATAAAATAAACATTTGTCTTTAATAGGACAGAATCTTTAATAGGCCAAGGTACATTGTACCCTACAAGAAAGGAGAACATTTTTTAAGCTTATCTGATCACCAAAAAAAAAAAAAATCTCCTTTTGAAAAGCATCCCGTAGCATTAGTAATCTGGGAAACACTTTGGTTAGTGCTTGTCTAATGTAATTGTCCTCCATTAACCATTTGTAGAGGTTTCCTAAAGGACAGCCCGACAAAAATATTCCTTTCAAAAGCTTGCGTTCTTGCCCTCCTGCCCCAGGGCTGGAGTACGAGGAGGAGCAACCACTGAAAACTGAGTCCACCAGGGATTACTTTAGAACCAGGTGATGAAGGTCCTATTTCCCCGCTTTTCCCCACCTAGGATGCTACTCTAAACGACTCAACGCTTGGTTCTAACTTGCATCCTTTGTGTTTTGATACCTATCGGCCAATTATTTGCCCATAATAAAAGGAACATTCCTGGGCTTTTTATAATCAAGATGTTGGCTCATGCTGAGGCTCCCATCTGATCTTTATTTTATGGCGAGCCTCAGTTGGATGAAGATTGACGGATTTAAGGCCTGAAAGGGAACTGTAGTAACTGTCACTGATTTTTTACGGAATGCTTATGTTCTATAGCACAGCGAATTATTCCAAAGAGCCTACACTCCCAAGTTTCTAATAAAAAAACACAGACAATATGAAAGTGTATCTTTAGCTCAGGCCATGTTCATTATACATGTCCAGTCATTCTTCCCTCCGTATTCGGACCCCCCAGAAACAGAAGTGGCAGTGGACACACCAGGTGGGGCACGGGCCCTCTAGCAGTCCTGACCCTTCTCCAGAGGCCCCTGCAGCTGTTCTATTCAAGGAGATGGCCCAGGAAACGAACCCTTTTCCAAATACCTGCTCTTCGAAGATGAAACTTTGCTCTTCGCTGCCCAATTTGGAGACCGACCAAGATGTTTAGGCCCAAGGTTTCACTTTCTCTGTTCAGGGCGCCATTCGTGTCTCATTAATTTTTCTAACAGTCCTTGACTAAAAGAAATGGCTAACAGTTTTTTTCATTAAGCAGTTAGGTCCACTAGCTTATCAGTATTTATGTCCTAACAACTTAGTAGTTGTTTGAGAAAGGAATACAATAAACTGAAATAAACATAATAGTTTTATCTCATTCTTACCCACCATTACCTACTAATGGGATGTGTGCATCTCTTGGGCACTGCAGCGCTTCTCAAACCTTGGAATCAGATTAGACACCACCACCTCATTTTGTGTGCTTTTTAACACAGTAACTGCTAAAAATGTGGTTTCCCAAAGATGTGACATCATCAAAAGGAGTGTAGCTCAATCTAGTGTTGAAAGTATGAACTACCTTGAGCTAGCAGTTTGCATGATGGCCAACTTTACTTGAAAATTTAAAATATTCTAAAGCACAACTGTGGATTTCCTTTGGTTCCCTGGGATACCTTGGTTCCCAGTTTGGGAACCACTGATTTAGGTAAAAGACTCTTTCTGGGATGTTTTGTAATCCTTCTCTAGCCTTCCAGTCACCCAAATATGTGCCATGAGGGCACATTAGGGATTAAATGACATAAGGAGAAAGATTATAATTTCACCATACAGACTGGAGGCAGAGATGACATTTCAACCTAATTGGCAAAAGATGAACATTGCTTCTTTCATTTATGATACCTCTCAGGTTGAGAGGCCTGATTTTTATCTCTTGGACAGTATTGCATGATACCCCGCTTACCAATAAATAAAAGAAGAAATACTTAATACACCATTTATTTGACAAGATTTCCTTACGTAACCTTTTTGGTTTGGTTCGCATATTATTCTCCCCATAAGCTGCTTATTTTCCATGGATTAAGGTTTGCTCGTAAAATATTTTGGCATTATTCACTTTGGGCTTTGGATGCTATAAATCTCCTCAAAACCGATGTTGTAATAAGGTCTCTATCTTTGCATAATAAGGTACAATAGCTATATGCAAATTAACTAGATCCTAGTAGAAATGAGATCTAGTTGACATAATAATTTTATGTATTTGAGCTTCAGCTATCCTGGTAAAAATCAGGGGATATTTTGAAAATCGAGGTTGCTTTAGAATGATAACTAGAAGCTCCCTGCTCTGCCCAGTCTGAGGACTTCAGAGTAGAGGACCTTGGGGGACAGCTTTCCCATCAAACACACTTACCCACTGCCTTACCCAGCCTATTCCAAATGAACGGAAATCAGAGAGCATGTCACCCTAGACAATCCTGAAAAGGATGGAATGGCATGGGGGTCCCCAAAAAGCCCCAAACTGAATATAGCAGATCTCTGGTCCTGTTCCCCACTCAGCTCTCATAAGCTCTGTGGGCCTGGGTTGGGCTTGTCCCAGGACATGCAAGTTACTCAGCATTCCTGGGCCCACTCAGTCATGGTGTCAACCAAAATCTCCAAACACCCCTCAGCTGCCATGCTTGAGTCAGATTCGAATACAGTCCTTATTTAACAGGTGAGAAAACTAAGGCTCAGGGACGTGAGGGGGTCGTCACAGTTCATCCGAACAAGCGCAGCTAGGATCAAGGGTCCCTGCCCACCTGCCCAGAGTTCACGCCACACACAGAGTGGCTGAAGCCATTTCTTTGAGCTCTACCAAGCCATGATTTTTGTGATCAGAGAGAGATAAGATTTATAATTGTGAATAAACCTTGGAAGAAAATGGAAATGTCTAAAATCCAGTTATTTTGCTAGATATCTGGACTCCTAGCTCCAGAATAAAAACTTTGTGAGGGCAGGGATTTTCATCTCTTGTTCACTTCTGTACTTCCAACTCCTAGAATACTGCCTAGTGCATAGGAGACACTCAGCAAATTTGCTGACTGAGTACACTGGCATACTGTTAAGGAAAGGTAATGTTTGTGGGCAGTGTTTATACTTAATCAACATTCTGGAAGGAAATGAGTTACTGGATTTTTTTTAAAGATTTTATTTATTTATTTGACAGAGAGAATGAGAGAGCACAAGCAGAGGGAACAGTAGAGGGAGAGGGAGAAGCAGGCTTCCCACCAAGCAGGGAGCCCGATGTGGGGCTTGATCCCAGGACCCTGGGACCATGACCTGAGCCAAAGGCAGACGCTTAATGACTGAGCCACCCAGGCGCCCCGAGTTACTGGATTTTTTAAAGTCTGCTTAGATGAACTTTATTCCATGTTACTCAGAATCAAATAATAATCTATAGAAGTAATAGTAATGTCTGTGGTAAGTTCTCACCGGCTAGGATATACTGAGAGTAGTATTATGATATTAACATTCTTGTTATCACCAAGGAGTTATCCCACCTATGGCTTTTTGTTGCTGAAATGCTAGTCTCATAGGGAGTACAAGTATGAAACAAATCAGAGCTGGAAGTCTACTGCTTGTGTTGAGGGTTTAAAATTTGGACTCTCAAGAAGGGAGACGCAGAGAAGAAAGCCATGCCCCTGGATAACTGTGGCATTATGTGACCCGAGGTTGGACAGTATCTCCCTTCTAAGGATCTCTCCCTCAATGCAGGGGTATTAATGCCCTTGCCACTGGTTCCTAGAACATCAGCATATGGGGCTTCTACAGTATCATCTTTTTGGAGCAGTTTGCAGTATTGCTGAGAATGTGACTCCACTTGGCAACTTTATTCTAAGAAATTCAGTAATGTGTGCACTCATTTTCATCCACAACTTGGTAGTTATTTATCACTTATGTTCGTTTATACTGGGTCCAAGTTAGACAAGTGTTGAGTTGTTTAGAGCAGCATGCTAGTTGGGGAGAAGAAGGGAACTGGATCCTCATCACCTGGTTCTAACCGAATCAGCTCAGCAGAGGACGAGTGGAGAGCACTGGTGGGGTATGCCGTAGACACGGCCAGGAGTCTGCGGCACTGAAGGGTCATGTGAGCTGGGGGAGGAAAGTTGGAAAGAAGCAGGAAATGGATGAAAGTTCACCATTTAGACCAGAAGAAACGACAAAGAGGTATAGACTGAAAAGACAGAGTACAAAATGCTAGGGAACATCAATATATAAGTGATGGGAAAGGGACTGTGCAGGATCAGCCAGAGAAGTAGGGAAAAACTGCAAGAGCTTAATCGTCACATTGTATAAGCCAAGGGAAGTTAGAGTTTAAAGGATAGCAGTCAAAGCATCAAACAATGGAGAGAAGGCAGGCCACAGTGATATCAATAATCTGGTTTTTCAAGTACTAAAAATAATAATTAAGATGCCATGAATCAAACTGCAGTGAGATGAGCAATAACACTAAGCCTGAAACCCACAACAACGACTTCAGGGCAAGAACAGTTCGGTGATGAGAACACAACCGACCCTCATGCAGTCAGCTAAACCACACCCAGATACAGCGCTCATTGCAACTTTAGGTCAGGACTCCAATTAGGACAGTGGTCCAAGGCTACAGGTAAGTGCTTTATTTCACTTGGCTGCAAAAAATTATGATAAAAGTCAAATATTATTAATTTAATCCTTTTCTCCCCCTCTATCAAGACCTCTATTCCTTGGCATGGATCCCACATGGTTGGGACTAAGTTGGTTAGTCACATGTTTTATAAATTTAGAAAAACACATGTAATCATACAATTAGCCCTGGCTGCAAGTCTTTATTATATATGAGATTTTGGTTCTTCTATCAATTCTGGGACATTCTTCCAATATATACCATTCCTGTAGGAATCCTAAATCCTAAATAATATCCAACATTTTAATTTGTCAAGAAATATATCATTATATTCTAAAAGAATAGATATTTTAAATATTAATACATAAGAAGAAGACCAGAGCCTCAGAGTAAAGATTATTCCTTCAGAGGGAGTATTAGCTCTTTGAAAGACATCACCTTACTGTTCTCATTTTTCTGCAGATGACTGACACCTTCACCAGAGACTGGATTCCAATCCAAGAATTGACACTTTGTAACCACAAAGTGTATTTCAAGTCTAACTTGTAGTAAGTCTCATTTGTTTGTTGAGTTGAAAATATGCAACCACTTATTAAAAGATTTAAGGGTAAATATTAATATTTCTAATTACCACATATTTTTAAAGAGCTTTAGAAAAAAATTTTAAAGTACCAACTTGGATTAGATGGTTTCCTAATAGTAGAGATGAATTTAGTGTTTTCTGGTGGCCCGGACCATAGAATCCTGTCTGTAATGTTAAAAAAAATCTAAGTAATGGGGCGTCTGGGTGGCTCATTCAATTAAGCATCCAACTCTTGATTTCGGCTCAGGTCATGATCTCAGAGTCGTGAGATCAAGCCCCACGTAGGGCTCCATGCTGGGCATGGAGCCAGCTTAAGATTCTCTCTCTCTCCCTCTGACCCTCCTCTCCTCCTCCACCTCCCACCTCCCCAAACCCCTGTTCGTGTGGGCTCTCTCTCAAAAAAAAAAAGAGAAGAGAAGAGAAGAGAAGAGAAGAGAAGAGAAGAGAAGAGAAGGAAGGAAGGAAGGAAGGAAGGAAGGAAGGAAGGAAGGAAGGAAGGAAG